>NC_090440.1:456945427-457248583 GCF_031143425.1 Pleurodeles waltl | reverse complement strand
ATGGGGTGACTTGTGGGGCTCTGACCAGCTTCTGTTACCCAGAATCCTTTGCAAACCTCAAAATATGGCTAAAAAAACACATTTTCATCACATTTCGGAGACAGAAAGTTCAGGAATTAGAGAGGAGCCACAAATTTCCTTCCACCCAGTGTTCCCCCAAGTCTCCCGATATAAATGATACCTCACTTGTGTGGGTAGGCCTAGCGCCCGTGACAGGAAATGCCCCAAAACGCAACGTGCACACATCACATTTGTTTAATGAAAACAGCAGTGTTTTTTGCAAAGTGCCTAACTATAGATTTTGGCCTCCAGCTCAGCCGGCACCTAGGGAAACCTACCAAACCTGTGCATTTCTGAAAACTAGAGACCTAGGGGAATCCAAGATGGGGTGACTTGTGGGGCTCTGACCAGGTTCTGTTACCCAGAATCCTTTGCAAACCTCAAAATATGGCTAAAAAAAACACATTTTCATCACATTTCGGAGACAGAATGTTCAGGAATTAGAGAGGAGCCACAAATTTCCTTCCACCAGTGTTCCCCCAAGTCTCCCGATAAAAAATGATACCTCACTTGTGTGGGTAGGGCCTAGCGCCCGCGACAGGAAATGCCCCAAAACGCAACGTGCACACATCACATTTTTTGAATGAAAACAGCGGTGTTTTTGCAAAGTGCCTAACTATAGATTTTGGCCTCCAGCTCAGCCGGCACCTAGGGAAACCTACCAAACCTGTGCATTTCTGAAAACTATACCGAGGGGAATCCAAGATGGGGTGACTTGTGGGGCTCTGACCAGGTTCTGTTACCCAGAATCCTTTGCAAACCTCAAAATATGGCTAAAAAAACACATTTTCATCACATTTCGGAGACAGAAAGTTCAGGAATTAGAGAGGAGCCACAAATTTCCTTCCACCCAGTGTTCCCCCAAGTCTCCCGATAAAATGATACCTCACTTGTGTGGGTAGGCCTAGCGCCCGCGACAGGAAATGCCCCAAAACGCAACGTGCACACATCACATTTTTTGAATGAAAACAGCGGTGTTTTTTTGCAAAGTGCCTAACTGTAGATTTTGGCCTCCAGCTCAGCCGGCACCTAGGGAAACCTACCAAACCTGTGCATTTCTGAAAACTAGAGACCTAGGGGAATCCAAGATGGGGTGACTTGTGGGGCTCTGACCAGGTTCTGTTACCCAGAATCCTTGCAAACCTCAAAATATGGCTAAAAAAACACATTTTCATCACATTTCGGAGACAGAATGTTCAGGAATTAGAGAGGAGCCACAAATTTCTTCCACCCAGTGTTCCCCCCAAGTCTCCCGATAAAAATGATACCTCACTTGTGTGGGTAGGCCTAGCGCCCGCGACAGGAAATGCCCAAAACGCAACGTGCACACATCACATTTTTTGAATGAAAACAGCGGTGTTTTTTGCAAAGTGCCTAACTATAGATTTTGGCCTCCAGCTCAGCCGCACCTAGGGAAACCTACCAAACCTGTGCATTTCTGAAAACTATACCTAGGGGAATCCAAGATGGGGTGACTTGTGGGGCTCTGACCAGGTTCTGTTACCCAGAATCCTTTGCAAACCTCAAAATATGGCTAAAAAAACACATTTTCATCACATTTCGGAGACAGAAAGTTCAGGAATTAGAGAGGAGCCACAAATTTCCTTCCACCCAGTGTTCCCCAAGTCTCCCAATAAAAATGATACCTCACTTGTGTGGGTAGGCCTAGCGCCCGCGACAGGAAATGCCCCAAAACGCAACGTGCACACATCACATTTTTTGAATGAAAACAGCGGTGTTTTTTGCAAAGTGCCTAACTGTAGATTTGGCCTCCAGCTCAGCCGGCACCTAGGGAAACCTACCAAACCTGTGCATTTCTGAAAACTAGAGACCTAGGGGAATCCAAGATGGGGTGACTTGTGGGGCTCTGACCAGGTTCTGTTACCCAGAATCCTTTGCAAACCTCAAAATGTGGCTAAAAAAACACATTTTCCTCACATTTTGGTGACAGAAAGTTCTGGAAGCAGAGAGGAGGCCACAAATTTCCTTCCACCCAGCGTTCCCTCAAGTCTCCCGATAAAAATGATACCTCACTTGTGTGGGTAGGCCTAGCGCCCGCGACAGGAAATGCCCCAAAACGCAACGTGCACACATCACATTTTTTTAAAGAAAACAGAGGTGATTTTTGCAAAGTGCCTACCTGTAGATTTTGGCCTCCAGCTCAGCCGGCACCTAGGGAAACCTACCAAACCTGTGCATTTCTGAAAACTAGAGACCTAGGGGGAATCCAAGATGGGGTGACTTGTGGGGCTCTGTCCAGGTTTCTGTTACCCAGAATCCTTTGCAAACCTCAAAATATGGCTAAAAAAAACAAATTTTCATCACATTTCGGTGACAGAAAGTTCAGGAATCAGAGAGGAGCCACAAATTTCCTTCCACCCAGTGTTCCCCCAAGTCTCCCGATAAAAATGATACCTCACTTGTGTGGGTCGGCCTAGCGCCCGCGACAGGAAATGCCCCAAAACGCAACGTGCACACATCACATTTTTTGAATGAAAACAGAGGTGTTTTTTGCAAAGTGCCTACCTATAGATTTTGGCCTCAAGCTCAGCCGGCACCTAGGGAAACCTACCAAGCCTGTGCATTTCTGAAAACTAGAGACATAGGGGAATATCCAAGATGGGGTGACTTGTGGGGCTCTGACCAGGTTCTGTTACCCAGAATCCTTTGCAAACCTCAAAATATGGCTAAAAAAAACACATTTTCATCACATTTCGGAGACAGAAAGTTCAGGAATTAGAGAGGAGCCACAAATTTCCTTCCACCCAGTGTTCCCCCCAAGTCTCCCGATATAAATGATACCTCACTTGTGTGGGTAGGCCTAGCGCCCGTGACAGGAAATGCCCCAAAACGCAACGTGCACACATCACATTTTTTGAATGAAAACAGCAGTGTTTTTTGCAAAGTGCCTAACTATAGATTTTGGCCTCCAGCTCAGCCGGCACCTAGGGAAACCTACCAAACCTGTGCATTTCTGAAAACTAGAGACCTAGGGGAATCCAAGATGGGGTGACTTGTGGGGCTCTGACCAGGTTCTGTTACCCAGAATCCTTTGCAAACCTCAAATATGGCTAAAAAAACACATTTTCATCACATTTCGGAGACAGAATGTTCAGGAATTAGAGAGGAGCCACAAATTTCCTTCCACCCAGTGTTCCCCCAAGTCTCCCGATAAAAATGATACCTCACTTGTGTGGGTAGGCCTAGCGCCCGCGACAGGAAATGCCCCAAAACGCAACGTGCACACATCACATTTTTTGAATGAAAACAGCGGTGTTTTTTGCAAAGTGCCTAACTATAGATTTTGGCCTCCAGCTCAGCCGGCACCTAGGGAAACCAACCAAACCTGTGCATTTCTGAAAACTATACCTAGGGGAATCCAAGATGGGGTGACTTGTGGGGCTCTGACCAGGTTCTGTTACCCAGAATCCTTTGCAAACCTCAAAATATGGCTAAAAAAACACATTTTCATCACATTTCGGAGACAGAAAGTTCAGGAATTAGAGAGGAGCCACAAATTTCCTTCCACCCAGTGTTGCCCCAAGTCTCCCGATAAAAATGATACCTCACTTGTGTGGGTAGGCCTAGCGCCCGCGACAGGAAATGCCCCAAAACGCAACGTGCACACATCACATTTTTTGAATGAAAACAGCGGTGTTTTTTGCAAAGTGCCTAACTGTAGATTTTGTCCTCCAGCTCAGCCGGCACCTAGGGAAACCTACCAAACCTGTGCATTTCTGAAAACTAGAGACCTAGGGGAATCCAAGATGGGGTGACTTGTGGGGCTCTGACCAGGTTCTGTTACCCAGAATCCTTTGCAAACCTCAAAATATGGCTAAAAAAAACACATTTTCATCACATTTCGGAGACAGAAAGTTCAGGAATTAGAGAGGAGCCACAAATTTCCTTCCACCCAGTGTTCCCCCAAGTCTCCCGATAAAAATGATACCTCACTTGTGTGGGTAGGCCTAGCGCCCGCGACAGGAAATGCCCCAAAACGCAACGTGCACACATCACATTTTTTGAATGAAATCAGCGGTGTTTTTTGCAAAGTGCCTAACTGTAGATTTTGGCCTCCAGCTCAGCCGGCACCTAGGGAAACCTACCAAACCTGTGCATTTCTGAAAACTAGAGACCTAGGGGAATCCAAGATGGGGTGACTTGTGGGGCTCTGACCAGGTTCTGTTACCCAGAATCCTTTGCAAACCTCAAAATGTGGCTAAAAAAACACATTTTCCTCACATTTTGGTGACAGAAAGTTCTGGAAGCAGAGAGGAGCCACAAATTTCCTTCCACCCAGCGTTCCCTCAAGTCTCCCGATAAAAATGATACCTCACTTGTGTGGGTAGGCCTAGCGCCCGCGACAGGAAATGCCCCAAAACGCAACGTGCACACATCACATTTTTTGAATGAAAACAGAGGTGTTTTTTGCAAAGTGCCTACCTATAGATTTTGGCCTCAAGCTCAGCCGGCACCTAGGGAAACCTACCAAGCCTGTGCATTTCTGAAAACTAGAGACATAGGGGAATATCCAAGATGGGGTGACTTGTGGGGCTCTGACCAGGTTCTGTTACCCAGAATCCTTTGCAAACCTCAAAATATGGCTAAAAAAACACATTTTCATCACATTTCGGAGACAGAAAGTTCAGGAATTAGAGAGGAGCCACAAATTTCCTTCCACCCAGTGTTCCCCCAAGTCTCCCGATATAAATGATACCTCACTTGTGTGGGTAGGCCTAGCGCCCGTGACAGGAAATGCCCCAAAACGCAACGTGCACACATCACATTTTTTGAATGAAAACAGCAGTGTTTTTTGCAAAGTGCCTAACTATAGATTTTGGCCTCCAGCTCAGCCGGCACCTAGGGAAACCTACCAAACCTGTGCATTTCTGAAAACTAGAGACCTAGGGGAATCCAAGATGGGGTGACTTGTGGGGCTCTGACCAGGTTCTGTTACCCAGAATCCTTTGCAAACCTCAAAATATGGCTAAAAAAACACATTTTCATCACATTTCGGAGACAGAATGTTCAGGAATTAGAGAGGAGCCACAAATTTCCTTCCACCCAGTGTTCCCCCAAGTCTCCCGATAAAAATGATACCTCACTTGTGTGGGTAGGCCTAGCGCCCGCGACAGGAAATGCCCCAAAACGCAACGTGCACACATCACATTTTTTGAATGAAAACAGCGGTGTTTTTTGCAAAGTGCCTAACTATAGATTTTGGCCTCCAGCTCAGCCGGCACCTAGGGAAACCTACCAAACCTGTGCATTTCTGAAAACTATACCTAGGGGAATCCAAGATGGGGTGACTTGTGGGGCTCTGACCAGGTTCTGTTACCCAGAATCCTTTGCAAACCTCAAAATATGGCTAAAAAAACACAATTTCATCACATTTCGGAGACAGAAAGTTCAGGAATTAGAGAGGAGCCACAAATTTCCTTCCTCCCAGTGTTCCCCCAAGTCTCCCGATAAAAATGATACCTCACTTGTGTGGGTCGGCCTAGCGCCCGCGACAGGAAATGCCCCAAAACGCAACGTGCACACATCACATTTTTTGAATGAAAACAGAGGTGTTTTTTGCAAAGTGCCTACCTATAGATTTTGGCCTCAAGCTCAGCCGGCACCTAGGGAAACCTACCAAGCCTGTGCATTTCTGAAAACTAGAGACATAGGGGAATATCCAAGATGGGGTGACTTGTGGGGCTCTGACCAGGTTCTGTTACCCAGAATCCTTTGCAAACCTCAAAATATGGCTAAAAAAAACACATTTTCATCACATTTCGGAGACAGAAAGTTCAGGAATTAGAGAGGAGCCACAAATTTCCTTCCACCCAGTGTTCCCCCAAGTCTCCCGATATAAATGATACCTCACTTGTGTGGGTAGGCCTAGCGCCCGTGACAGGAAATGCCCCAAAACGCAACGTGCACACATCACATTTTTTGAATGAAAACAGCAGTGTTTTTTGCAAAGTGCCTAACTATAGATTTTGGCCTCCAGCTCAGCCGGCACCTAGGGAAACCTACCAAACCTGTGCATTTCTGAAAACTAGAGACCTAGGGGAATCCAAGATGGGGTGACTTGTGGGGCTCTGACCAGGTTCTGTTACCCAGAATCCTTTGCAAACCTCAAAATAAGGCTAAAAAAACACATTTTCATCACATTTCGGAGACAGAATGTTCAGGAATTAGAGAGGAGCCACAAATTTCCTTCCACCCAGTGTTCCCCCAAGTCTCCCGATAAAAATGATACCTCACTTGTGTGGGTAGGCCTAGCGCCCGCGACAGGAAATGCCCCAAAACGCAACGTGCACACATCACATTTTTTGAATGAAAACAGCGGTGTTTTTTGCAAAGTGCCTAACTATAGATTTTGGCCTCCAGCTCAGCCGGCACCTAGGGAAACCTACCAAACCTGTGCATTTCTGAAAACTATACCTAGGGGAATCCAAGATGGGGTGACTTGTGGGGCTCTGACCAGGTTCTGTTACCCAGAATCCTTTGCAAACCTCAAAATATGGCTAAAAAAACACATTTTCATCACATTTCGGAGACAGAAAGTTCAGGAATTAGAGAGGAGCCACAAATTTCCTTCCACCCAGTGTTCCCCCAAGTCTCCCGATAAAAATGATACCTCACTTGTGTGGGTAGGCCTAGCTCCCGCGACAGGAAATGCCCCAAAACGCAACGTGCACACATCACATTTTTTGAATGAAAACAGCGGTGTTTTTTGCAAAGTGCCTAACTGTAGATTTTGGCCTCCAGCTCAGCCGGCACCTAGGGAAACCTACCAAACCTGTGCATTTCTGAAAACTAGAGACCTAGGGGAATCCAAGATGGGGTGACTTGTGGGGCTCTGACCAGGTTCTGTTACCCAGAATCCTTTGCAAACCTCAAAATGTGGCTAAAAAAACACATTTTCCTCACATTTTGGTGACAGAAAGTTCTGGAAGCAGAGAGGAGCCACAAATTTCCTTCTACCCAGCGTTCCCTCAAGTCTCCCGATAAAAATGATACCTCACTTGTGTGGGTAGGCCTAGCGCCCGCGACAGGAAATGCCACAAAACGCAACGTGCACACATCACATTTTTTTAAAGAAAACAGAGGTGATTTTTGCAAAGTGCCTACCTGTAGATTTTGGCCTCCAGCTCAGCCGGCACCTAGGGAAACCTACCAAACCTGTGCATTTCTGAAAACTAGAGACCTAGGGGAATCCAAGATGGGGTGACTTGTGGGGCTCTGACCAGGTTCTGTTACCCAGAATCCTTTGCAAACCTCAAAATATGGCTAAAAAAACAAATTTTCATCACATTTCGGTGACAGAAAGTTCAGGAATCAGAGAGGAGCCACAAATTTCCTTCCACCCAGTGTTCCCCCAAGTCTCCCGATAAAAATGATACCTCACTTGTGTGGGTCGGCCTAGCGCCCGCGACAGGAAATGCCCCAAAACGCAACGTGCACACATCACATTTTTTTAAAGAAAACAGAGGTGGTTTTTGCAAAGTGCCTACCTGTAGATTTTGGCCTCCAGCTCAGCCGGCACCTAGGGAAACCTACCAAACCTGTGCATTTCTGAAAACTAGAGACCTAGGGGAATCCAAGATGGGGTGACTTGTGGTGCTCTGACCAGGTTCTGTTACCCAGAATCCTTTGCAAACCTCACAATTTGGCTAAAAAAACACTTTTTCCTCACATTTTGGTGACAGAAAGTTCTGGAATCAGAGAGGAGCCACAAATTTCCTTCCACCCAGAGTTCCCCCAAGTCTCCCGATAAAAATGATACCTCACTTGTGTAGGTAGGCCTAGCGCCCACGACAGGAAATGCCCCAAAACGCAACGTGCACACATCACATTTTTTGAAAGAAAACAGGTGTTTTTTGCAAAGTGCCTACCTGTAGATTTTGACCTCTAGCTCAGCCGGAACCTAGGGAAACCTACCAAACCTGTGCATTTTTGAAAACTAGAAACCTAGGGAAATCCAGGATGGGGTGACTTGTGGGGCTCTGACCAGGTTCTGTTACCCAGAATCCTTTGCAAACCTCAAAATTTGGCTAAAAAAACAAATTTTCCTCACATTTCGGTGACAGAAAGTTCTGGAATCAGAGAGGAGCCACAAATTTCCTTCCACCCAGCGTTGCCCCAAGTCTCCTGATAAAAATGATACCTCTCTTGTGTGGGTAGGCCTAGCGCCCGCGACAGGAAATGCCCCAAAACGCAACGTGGACACATCCCATTTTTTGAAAGAAAACAGAGGTGTTTTTTGCAAAGTGCCTACCTGTAGATTTTGGCCTCTAGCTCAGCCGGCACCTGGGGAAACCTACCAAACCTGTGCATTTTTGAAAATTAGAGAGCTAGAGCAATCCAAGATGGGGTGACTTGTGGGGCTCTGACCAGGTTCTGTTACCCAGAATCCTTTGCAAACCTCAAAATGTGGCTAAAAAAACACATTTTCCTCACATTTTGGTGACAGAAAGTTCTGGAATCACAGAGGAGCCACAAATTTCCTTCCACCCAGCGTTCCCTCAAGTCTCCCGATAAAAATGATACCTCACTTGTGTGGGTAGGCCTAGCGCCTGCGACAGGAAATGCCCCAAAACACAACGTGCACACATCACATTTTTTTAAAGAAAACAGAGGTGTTTTTTGCAAAGTGCCTACCTGTAGATTTTGGCCTCTAGCTCAGCCGGCACCTAGGGAAACCTACCAAACCTGTGCATTTCTGAAAACTAGAGACCTAGGGGAATCCAAGATGGGGTGACTTGTGGGGCTCTGACCAGGTTCTGTTACCCAGAATCCTTTGCAAACCTCAAAATATGGCTAAAAAAACACATTTTCATCACATTTCGGAGACAGAAAGTTCAGGAATTAGAGAGGAGCCACAAATTTCCTTCCACCCAGTGTTCCCCCAAGTCTCCCGATAAAAATGATACCTCACTTGTGTGGGTAGGCATAGCGCCCCGCGACAGGAAATGCCCCAAAACGCAACGTGCACACATCACATTTTTTGAATGAAAACAGCGGTGTTTTTTGCAAAGTGCCTAACTATAGATTTTGGCCTCCAGCTCACCCGGCACCTAGGGAAACCTACCAAACCTGTGCATTTCTGAAAACTAGAGACCTAGGGGAATCCAAGATGGGGTGACTTGTGGGGCTCTGACCAGGTTCTGTTACCCAGAATCCTTTGCAAACCTCAAAATGTGGCTAAAAAAACACATTTTCCTCACATTTTGGTGACAGAAAGTTCTGGAATCAGAGAGGAGCCACAAATTTCCTTCCACCCAGCGTTCCCTCAAGTCTCCCGATAAAAATGATACCTCACTTGTGTGGGTAGGCCTAGCGCCCGCGACAGGAAATGCCCCAAAACGCAACGTGCACACATCACATTTTTTTAAAGAAAACAGAGGTGGTTTTTGCAAAGTGCCTACCTGTAGATTTTGGCCTCCAGCTCAGCCGGCACCTAGGGAAACCTACCAAACCTGTGCATTTCTGAAAACTAGAGACCTAGGGGAATCCAAGATGGGGTGACTTGTGGGGCTCTGACCAGGTTCTGTTACCCAGAATCCTTTGCAAACCTCACAATTTGGCTAAAAAAACACTTTTTCCTCACATTTTGGTGACAGAAAGTTCTGGAATCAGAGAGGAGCCACAAATTTCCTTCCACCCAGAGTTCCCCCAAGTCTCCCGATAAAAATGATACCTCACTTGTGTAGGTAGGCCTAGCGCCCACGACAGGAAATGCCCCAAAACGCAACGTGCACACATCACATTTTTTTTAAGAAAACAGGTGTTTTTTGCAAAGTGCCTACCTGTAGATTTTGACCTCTAGCTCAGCCGGAACCTAGGGAAACCTACCAAACCTGTGCATTTTTGAAAACTAGAAACCTAGGGAAATCCAGGATGGGGTGACTTGTGGGGCTCTGACCAGGTTCTGTTACCCAGAATCCTTTGCAAACCTCAAAATTTGGCTAAAAAAACAAATTTTCCTCACATTTCGGTGACAGAAAGTTCAGGAATCAGAGAGGAGCCACAAATTTCCTTCCACCCAGCGTTGCCCCAAGTCTCCTGATAAAAATGATACCTCTCTTGTGTGGGTAGGCCTAGCGCCCGCGACAGGAAATGCCCCAAAACGCAACGTGGACACATCCCATTTTTTGAAAGAAAACAGAGGTGTTTTTTGCAAAGTGCCTACCTGTAGATTTTGGCCTCTAGCTCAGTCGGCACCTGGGGAAACCTACCAAACCTGTGCATTTTTGAAAATTAGAGAGCTAGAGCAATCCAAGATGGGGTGACTTGTGGGGCTCTGACCAGGTTCTGTTACCCAGAATCCTTTGCAAACCTCAAAATGTGGCTAAAAAAACAAATTTTCCTCACATTTTGGTGACAGAAAGTTCTGGAATCAGAGAGGAGCCACAAATTTCCTGCCACCCAGCGTTCCCTCAAGTCTCCCGATAAAAATGATACCTCACTTGTGTGGGTAGGCCTAGCGCCCGCGACAGGAAATGCCCCAAAACACAACGTGCACACATCACATTTTTTTAAAGAAAACAGAGGTGTTTTTTGCAAAGTGCCTACCTGTAGATTTTGGCCTCTAGCTCAGCCGGCACCTAGGGAAACCTACCAAACCTGTGCATTTCAGAAAACTAGAGACCTAGGGGAATCCAAGATGGGGTGACTTGTGGGGCTCTGACCAGGTTCTGTTACCCAGAATCCTTTGCAAACCTCACAATTTGGCTAAAAAAACACTTTTTCCTCACATTTTGGTGACAGAAAGTTCTGGAATCAGAGAGGAGCCACAAATTTCCTTCCACCCAGAGTTCCCCCAAGTCTCCCGATAAAAATGATACCTCACTTGTGTAGGTAGGCCTAGCGCCCACTACAGGAAATGCCCCAAAACGCAACGTGCACACATCACATTTTTTGAAAGAAAACAGGTGTTTTTTGCAAAGTGCCTACCTGTAGATTTTGGCCTCTAGCTCAGCCGGCACCTAGGGAAACCTACCAAACCCGTGCATTTCTGAAAACTAGAGACCTAGGGGAATCCAAGATGGGGTGACTTGTGGGTCTCTGACCAGGCTCTGTTACCCAGAATCCTTTGCAAACCTCAAAATTTGGCTAAAAAAACAAATTTTCTTCTCATTTCGGTGACAGAAAGTTCTGGAATCAGAGAGGAGCCACAAATTTCCTTCCACCCAGTGTTCCCCCAAGTCTCCCGAAAAAAATGATACCTCACTTGTGTGTGTAGGCCTAGCGCCCGCGACAGGAAATGCCCCAAAACGCAACGTGCACACATCACATTTTTTGAAAGAAAACAGGGGTGTTTTTTGCAAAGTGCCTACCTGTAGATTTTGACCTCTAGCTCAGCCGGAACCTAGGGAAACCTACCAAACCTGTGCATTTTTGAAAACTACAAACCTAGGGAAATCCAGGATGGGGTGACTTGTGGGGCTCTGACCAGGTTCTGTTACCCAGAATCCTTTGCAAACCTCAAAATTTGGCTAAAAATACAAATTTTCCTCACATTTCGGTGACAGAAAGTTCTGGAATCAGAGAGGAGCCACAAATTTCCTTCCACCCAGCGTTGCCCCAAGTCTCCTTATAAAAATGATACCTCTCTTGTGTGGGTAGGCCTAGCGCCTGCGACAGGAAATGCCCCAAAACGCAACGTGGACACATCCCATTTTTTGAAAGAAAACAGAGGTGTTTTTTGCAAAGTGCCTACCTTAAGATTTTGACCTCTAGCTCAGCCGGAACCTAGGGAAACCTACCAAACCTGTGCATTTTTGAAAACTAGAAACCTAGGGAAATCCAGGATGGGGTGACTTGTGGGGCTCTGACCAGGTTCTGTTACCCAGAATCCTTTGCAAACCTCAAAATTTGGCTAAAAAAACACATTTTCCTCACATTTTGGTGACAGAAAGTTCTGGAATCAGAGAGGAGCCACAAATTTCCTTCCACCCAGCGTTGCCCCAAGTCTCCTGATAAAAATGATACCTCTCTTGTGTGGGTAGGCCTAGCGCCCGCGACAGGAAATGCCCCAAAACGCAACGTGCACACATCACATTTTTTAAAATAAAACAGAGGTGATTTTTGCAAAGTGCCTACCTGTAGATTTTGGCCTCCAGCTCAGCCGGCACCTAGGGAAACCTACCAAACCTGTGCATTTCTGAAAACTAGAGACCTAGGGGAATCCAAGATGGGGTGACTTGTGGCGCTCTGACCAGGTTCTGTTACCCGGAATCCTTTGCAAACCTCAAAATATGGCTAAAAAAACAAATTTTCATCACATTTCGGTGACAGAAAGTCCAGGAATCAGAGAGGAGCCACAAATTTCCTTCCACCCAGTGTTCCCCCAAGTCTCCCGATAAAAATGATACCTCACTTGTGTGGGTAGGCCTAGCGCCCGCAACAGGAAATGCCCCAAAACGCAACGTGCACACATCACATTTTTTGAATGAAAAC
The DNA here is from genome assembly GCF_031143425.1 of Pleurodeles waltl. Taxonomy (NCBI): domain Eukaryota; kingdom Metazoa; phylum Chordata; class Amphibia; order Caudata; family Salamandridae; genus Pleurodeles; species Pleurodeles waltl. The sequence continues at coordinate 457,236,067 of NC_090440.1, read as the reverse complement.
AGAGGTGTGTTTTGCAAAGTGCCTACCTATAGATTTTGGCCTCAAGCTCAGCCGGCACCTAGGGAAACCTACCAAGCCTGTGCATTTCTGAAAACTAGAGACCTAGGGGAATCCAAGATGGGGTGACTTGTGGGGCTCTGACCAGGGTTTGTTACCCAGAATCCTTTGCAAACCTCACTATTTGGCTAAAAACACAAATTATCCTCATATTTTGGTGACAGAAAGTTCTGGAATCAGAGAGGAGCCACAAATTTCCTTCCACCCAGTGTTCCCCCAAGTCTCCCGATAAAAATGATACCTCACTTGTGTGGTTACGCCTAGCGCCCGCGACAGGAAATGCCCCAAAACGCAACGTGCACACATCACATTTTTTTAAAGAAAACAGGTGTTTTTTGCAAAGTGCCTACCTGTAGATTTTGACCTCTAGCTCAGCCGGAACCTAGGGAAACCTACCAAACCTGTGCATTTTTGAAAACTAGAAACCTAGGGAAATCCAGGATGGGGTGACTTGTGGGGCTCTGACCAGGTTCTGTTACCCAGAATCCTTTGCAAACCTCAAAATTTGGCTAAAAAAACTAATTTTCCTCACATTTCGGTGACAGAAAGTTCTGGAATCAGAGAGGAGCCACAAATTTCCTTCCACCCAGCGTTGCCCCAAGTCTCCTGATAAAAATGATACCTCTCTTGTGTGGGTAGGCCTAGCGCCCGCGACAGGAAATGCCCCAAAACGCAACGTGGACACATCCCATTTTTTGAAAGAAAACAGAGGTGTTTTTTGCAAAGTGCCTACCTGTAGATTTTGGCCTCTAGCTCAGCCGGCACCTGGGGAAACCTACCAAACCTGTGCATTTTTGAAAATTAGAGAGCTAGAGCAATCCAAGATGGGGTGACTTGTGGGGCTCTGACCAGGTTCTGTTACCCAGAATCCTTTGCAAACCTCAAAATGTGGCTAAAAAAACACATTTTCCTCACATTTTGGTGACAGAAAGTTCTGGAATCAGAGAGGAGCCACAAATTTCCTTCCACCCAGCGTTCCCTCAAGTCTCCCGATAAAAATGATACCTCACTTGTGTGGGTAGGCCTAGCGCCCGCGACAGGAAATGCCCCAAAACACAACGTGCACACATCACATTTTTTTAAAGAAAACAGAGGTGTTTTTTGCAAAGTGCCTACCTGTAGATTTTGGCCTCTAGCTCAGCCGGCACCTAGGGAAACCTACCAAACCTGTGCATTTCAGAAAACTAGAGACCTAGGGGAATCCAAGATGGGGTGACTTGTGGGGCTCTGACCAGGTTCTGTTACCCAGAATCCTTTGCAAACCTCACAATTTGGCTAAAAAAACACTTTTTCCTCACATTTTGGTGACAGAAAGTTCTGGAATCAGAGAGGAGCCACAAATTTCCTTCCACCCAGAGTTCCCCCAAGTCTCCCGATAAAAATGATACCTCACTTGTGTAGGTAGGCCTAGCGCCCACTACAGGAAATGCCCCAAAACGCAACGTGCACACATCACATTTTTTTAAAGAAAACAGGTGTTTTTTGCAAAGTGCCTACCTGTAGATTTTGGCCTCTAGCTCAGCCGGCACCTAGGGAAACCTACCAAACCCGTGCATTTCTGAAAACTAGAGACCTAGGGGAATCCAAGATGGGGTGACTTGTGGGTCTCTGACCAGGCTCTGTTACCCAGAATCCTTTGCAAACCTCAAAATTTGGCTAAAAAAACAAATTTTCTTCTCATTTCGGTGACAGAAAGTTCTGGAATCAGAGAGGAGCCACAAATTTCCTTCCACCCAGTGTTCCCCCAAGTCTCCCGAAAAAAATGATACCTCACTTGTGTGTGTAGGCCTAGCGCCCGCGACAGGAAATGCCCCAAAACGCAACGTGCACACATCACATTTTTTGAAAGAAAACAGGGGTGTTTTTTGCAAAGTGCCTACCTGTAGATTTTGACCTCTAGCTCAGCCGGAACCTAGGGAAACCTACCAAACCTGTGCATTTTTGAAAACTACAAACCTAGGGAAATCCAGGATGGGGTGACTTGTGGGGCTCTGACCAGGTTCTGTTACCCAGAATCCTTTGCAAACCTCAAAATTTGGCTAAAAATACAAATTTTCCTCACATTTCGGTGACAGAAAGTTCTGGAATCAGAGAGGAGCCACAAATTTCCTTCCACCCAGCGTTGCCCCAAGTCTCCTGATAAAAATAATACCTCTCTTGTGTGGATAGGCCTAGCGCCTGCGACAGGAAATGCCCCAAAACGCAACGTGGACACATCCCATTTTTTGAAAGAAAACAGAGGTGTTTTTTGCAAAGTGCCTACCTGTAGATTTTGACCTCTAGCTCAGCCGGAACCTAGGGAAACCTACCAAACCTGTGCATTTTTGAAAACTAGAAACCTAGGGAAATCCAGGATGGGGTGACTTGTGGGGCTCTGACCAGGTTCTGTTACCCAGAATCCTTTGCAAACCTCAAAATTTGGCTAAAAAAACAAATTTTCCTCACATTTCGGTGACAGAAAGTTCTGGAATCAGAGAGGAGCCACAAATTTCCTTCCACCCAGCGTTGCCCCAAGTCTCCTGATAAAAATGATACCTCTCTTGTGTGGGTAGGCCTAGCGCCCGCGACAGGAAATGCCCCAAAACGCAACGTGGACACATCCCATTTTTTGAAAGAAAACAGAGGTGTTTTTTGCAAAGTGCCTACCTGTAGATTTTGGCCTCTAGCTCAGCCGGCACCTGGGGAAACCTACCAAACCTGTGCATTTTTGAAAATTAGAGACCTAGAGGAATCCAAGATGGGGTGACTTGTGGGGCTCTGACCAGGTTCTGTTACCCAGAATCCTTTGCAAACCTCAAAATGTGGCTAGAAAAACACATTTTCCTCACATTTTGGTGACAGAAAGTTCTGGAATCAGAGAGGAGCCACAAATTTCCTTCCACCCAGCGTTGCCCCAAGTCTCCTGATAAAAATGATACCTCTCTTGTGTGGGTAGGCCTAGCGCCCGCGACAGGAAATGCCCCAAAACGCAACGTGCACACATCACATTTTTTAAATAAAACAGAGGTGATTTTTGCAAAGTGCCTACCTGTAGATTTTGGCCTCCAGCTCAGCCGGCACCTAGGGAAACCTACCAAACCTGTGCATTTCTGAAAACTAGAGACCTAGGGGAATCCAAGATGGGGTGACTTGTGGGGCTCTGACCAGGTTCTGTTACCCAGAATCCTTTGCAAACCTCAAAATATGGCTAAAAAAACAAATTTTCATCACATTTCGGTGACAGAAAGTTCAGGAATCAGAGAGGAGCCACAAATTTCCTTCCACCCAGTGTTCCCCCAAGTCTCCCGATAAAAATGATACCTCACTTGTGTGGGTCGGCCTAGCGCCCGCGACAGGAAATGCCCCAAAACGCAACGTGCACACATCACATTTTTTGAATGAAAACAGAGGTGTTTTTTGCAAAGTGCCTACCTATAGATTTTGGCCTCAAGCTCAGCCGGCACCTAGGGAAACCTACCAAGCCTGTGCATTTCTGAAAACTAGAGACATAGGGGAATATCCAAGATGGGGTGACTTGTGGGGCTCTGACCAGGTTCTGTTACCCAGAATCCTTTGCAAACCTCAAAATATGGCTAAAAAAACACATTTTCATCACATTTCGGAGACAGAAAGTTCAGGAATTAGAGAGGAGCCACAAATTTCCTTCCACCCAGTGTTCCCCCAAGTCTCCCGATAAAAATGATACCTCACTTGTGTGGGTAGGCCTAGCGCCCGCGACAGGAAATGCCCCAAAACGCAACGTGCACACATCACATTTTTTTAATGAAAACAGCGGTGTTTTTTGCAAAGTGCCTAACTATAGATTTTGGCCTCCAGCTCAGCCGGCACCTAGGGAAACCTACCAAACCTGTGCATTTCTGAAAACTAGAGACCTAGGGGAATCGAAGATGGGGTGACTTGTGGGGCTCTGACCAGGTTCTGTTACCCAGAATCCTTTGCAAACCTCAAAATGTGGCTAAAAAAACACATTTTCCTCACATTTTGGTGACAGAAAGTTCTGGAATCAGAGAGGAGCCACAAATTTCCTTCCACCCAGCGTTCCCTCAAGTCTCCCGATAAAAATGATACCTCACTTGTGTGGGTAGGCCTAGCGCCTGCGACAGGAAATGCCCCAAAACACAACGTGCACACATCACATTTTTTTAAAGAAAACAGAGGTGTTTTTTGCAAAGTGCCTACCTGTAGATTTTGGCCTCTAGCTCAGCCGGCACCTAGGGAAACCTACCAAACCTGTGCATTTCTGAAAACTAGAGACCTAGGGGAATCCAAGATGGGGTGACTTGTGGGGCTCTGACCAGGTTCTGTTACCCAGAATCCTTTGCAAACCTCAAAATATGGCTAAAAAAACACATTTTCATCACATTTCGGAGACAGAAAGTTCAGGAATTAGAGAGGAGCCACAAATTTCCTTCCACCCAGTGTTCCCCCAAGTCTCCCGATAAAAATGATACCTCACTTGTGTGGGTAGGCCTAGCGCCCGCGACAGGAAATGCCCCAAAACACAACGTGCACACATCACATTTTTTGAATGAAAACAGCGGTGTTTTTTGCAAAGTGCCTAACTATAGATTTTGGCCTCCAGCTCACCCGGCACCTAGGGAAACCTACCAAACCTGTGCATTTCTGAAAACTAGAGACCTAGGGGAATCCAAGATGGGGTGACTTGTGGGGCTCTGACCAGGTTCTGTTACCCAGAATCCTTTGCAAACCTCAAAATGTGGCTAAAAAAACACATTTTCCTCACATTTTGGTGACAGAAAGTTCTGGAATCAGAGAGGAGCCACAAATTTCCTTCCACCCAGCGTTCCCTCAAGTCTCCCGATAAAAATGATACCTCACTTGTGTGGGTAGGCCTAGCGCCCGCGACAGGAAATGCCCCAAAACGCAACGTGCACACATCACATTTTTTTTAAGAAAACAGAGGTGGTTTTTGCAAAGTGCCTACCTGTAGATTTTGGCCTCCAGCTCAGCCGGCACCTAGGGAAACCTACCAAACCTGTGCATTTCTGAAAACTAGAGACCTAGGGGAATCCAAGATGGGGTGACTTGTGGGGCTCTGACCAGGTTCTGTTACCCAGAATCCTTTGCAAACCTCACAATTTGGCTAAAAAAACACTTTTTCCTCACATTTTGGTGACAGAAAGTTCTGGAATCAGAGAGGAGCCACAAATTTCCTTCCACCCAGAGTTCCCCCAAGTCTCCCGATAAAAATGATACCTCACTTGTGTAGGTAGGCCTAGCGCCCACGACAGGAAATGCCCCAAAACGCAACGTGCACACATCACATTTTTTTTAAGAAAACAGGTGTTTTTTGCAAAGTGCCTACCTGTAGATTTTGACCTCTAGCTCAGCCGGAACCTAGGGAAACCTACCAAACCTGTGCATTTTTGAAAACTAGAAACCTAGGGAAATCCAGGATGGGGTGACTTGTGGGGCTCTGACCAGGTTCTGTTACCCAGAATCCTTTGCAAACCTCAAAATTTGGCTAAAAAAACAAATTTTCCTCACATTTCGGTGACAGAAAGTTCAGGAATCAGAGAGGAGCCACAAATTTCCTTCCACCCAGCGTTGGCCCAAGTCTCCTGATAAAAATGATACCTCTCTTGTGTGGGTAGGCCTAGCGCCCGCGACAGGAAATGCCCCAAAACGCAACGTGGACACATCCCATTTTTTGAAAGAAAACAGAGGTGTTTTTTGCAAAGTGCCTACCTGTAGATTTTGGCCTCTAGCTCAGTCGGCACCTGGGGAAACCTACCAAACCTGTGCATTTTTGAAAATTAGAGAGCTAGAGCAATCCAAGATGGGGTGACTTGTGGGGCTCTGACCAGGTTCTGTTACCCAGAATCCTTTGCAAACCTCAAAATGTGGCTAAAAAAACACATTTTCCTCACATTTTGGTGACAGAAAGTTCTGGAATCAGAGAGGAGCCACAAATTTCCTGCCACCCAGCGTTCCCTCAAGTCTCCCGATAAAAATGATACCTCACTTGTGTGGGTAGGCCTAGCGCCCGCGACAGGAAATGCCCCAAAACACAACGTGCACACATCACATTTTTTTAAAGAAAACAGAGGTGTTTTTTGCAAAGTGCCTACCTGTAGATTTTGGCCTCTAGCTCAGCCGGCACCTAGGGAAACATACCAAACCTGTGCATTTCAGAAAACTAGAGACCTAGGGGAATCCAAGATGGGGTGACTTGTGGGGCTCTGACCAGGTTCTGTTACCCAGAATCCTTTGCAAACCTCACAATTTGGCTAAAAAAACACTTTTTCCTCACATTTTGGTGACAGAAAGTTCTGGAATCAGAGAGGAGCCACAAATTTCCTTCCACCCAGAGTTCCCCCAAGTCTCCCGATAAAAATGATACCTCACTTGTGTAGGTAGGCCTAGCGCCCACTACAGGAAATGCCCCAAAACGCAACGTGCACACATCACATTTTTTGAAAGAAAACAGGTGTTTTTTGCAAAGTGCCTACCTGTAGATTTTGGCCTCTAGCTCAGCCGGCACCTAGGGAAACCTATCAAACCCGTGCATTTCTGAAAACTAGAGACCTAGGGGAATCAAAGATGGGGTGACTTGTGGGTCTCTGACCAGGCTCTGTTACCCAGAATCCTTTGCAAACCTCAAAATTTGGCTAAAAAAACAAATTTTCTTCTCATTTCAGTGACAGAAAGTTCTGGAATCAGAGAGGAGCCACAAATTTCCTTCCACCCAGTGTTCCCCCAAGTCTCCCGAAAAAAATGATACCTCACTTGTGTGTGTAGGCCTAGCGCCCGCGACAGGAAATGCCCCAAAACGTAACGTGCACACATCACATTTTTTGAAAGAAAACAGGGGTGTTTTTTGCAAAGTGCCTACCTGTAGATTTTGACCTCTAGCTCAGCCGGAACCTAGGGAAACCTACCAAACCTGTGCATTTTTGAAAACTACAAACCTAGGGAAATCCAGGATGGGGTGACTTGTGGGGCTCTGACCAGGTTCTGTTACCCAGAATCCTTTGCAAACCTCAAAATTTGGCTAAAAATACAAATTTTCCTCACATTTCGGTGACAGAAAGTTCTGGAATCAGAGAGGAGCCACAAATTTCCTTCCACCCAGCGTTGCCCCAAGTCTCCTGATAAAAATGATACCTCTCTTGTGTGGGTAGGCCTAGCGCCTGCGACAGGAAATGCCCCAAAACGCAACGTGGACACATCCCATTTTTTGAAAGAAAACAGAGGTGTTTTTTGCAAAGTGCCTACCTGTAGATTTTGACCTCTAGCTCAGCCGGAACCTAGGGAAACCTACCAAACCTGTGCATTTTTGAAAACTAGAAACCTAGGGAAATCCAGGATGGGGTGACTTGTGGGGCTCTGACCAGGTTCTGTTACCCAGAATCCTTTGCAAACCTCAAAATTTGGCTAAAAAAACACATTTTCCTCACATTTTGGTGACAGAAAGTTCTGGAATCAGAGAGGAGCCACAAATTTCCTTCCACCCAGCGTTGCCCCAAGTCTCCTGATAAAAATGATACCTCTCTTGTGTGGGTAGGCCTAGCGCCCGCGACAGGAAATGCCCCAAAACGCAACGTGCACACATCACATTTTTTAAAATAAAACAGAGGTGATTTTTGCAAAGTGCCTACCTGTAGATTTTGGCCTCCAGCTCAGCCGGCACCTAGGGAAACCTACCAAACCTGTGCATTTCTGAAAACTAGAGACCTAGGGGAATCCAAGATGGGGTGACTTGTGGCGCTCTGACCAGGTTCTGTTACCCGGAATCCTTTGCAAACCTCAAAATATGGCTAAAAAAACAAATTTTCATCACATTTCGGTGACAGAAAGTCCAGGAATCAGAGAGGAGCCACAAATTTCCTTCCACCCAGTGTTCCCCCAAGTCTCCCGATAAAAATGATACCTCACTTGTGTGGGTAGGCCTAGCGCCCGCAACAGGAAATGCCCCAAAACGCAACGTGCACACATCACATTTTTTGAATGAAAACAGAGGTGTGTTTTGCAAAGTGCCTACCTATAGATTTTGGCCTCAAGCTCAGCCGGCACCTAGGGAAACCTACCAAGCCTGTGCATTTCTGAAAACTAGAGACCTAGGGGAATCCAAGATGGGGTGACTTGTGGGGCTCTGACCAGGGTTTGTTACCCAGAATCCTTTGCAAACCTCACTATTTGGCTAAAAACACAAATTATCCTCATATTTTGGTGACAGAAAGTTCTGGAATCAGAGAGGAGCCACAAATTTCCTTCCACCCAGTGTTCCCCCAAGTCTCCCGATAAAAATGATACCTCACTTGTGTGGTTAGGCCTAGCGCCCGCGACAGGAAATGCCCCAAAACGTAACGTGCACACATCACATTTTTTTAAAGAAAACAGGTGTTTTTTGCAAAGTGCCTACCTGTAGATTTTGACCTCTAGCTCAGCCGGAACCTAGGGAAACCTACCAAACCTGTGCATTTTTGAAAACTAGAAACCTAGGGAAATCCAGGATGGGGTGACTTGTGGGGCTCTGACCAGGTTCTGTTACCCAGAATCCTTTGCAAACCTCAAAATTTGGCTAAAAAAACTAATTTTCCTCACATTTCGGTGACAGAAAGTTCTGGAATCAGAGAGGAGCCACAAATTTCCTTCCACCCAGCGTTGCCCCAAGTCTCCTGATAAAAATGATACCTCTCTTGTGTGGGTAGGCCTAGCGCCCGCGACAGGAAATGCCCCAAAACGCAACGTGGACACATCCCATTTTTTGAAAGAAAACAGAGGTGTTTTTTGCAAAGTGCCTACCTGTAGATTTTGGCCTCTAGCTCAGCCGGCACCTGGGGAAACCTACCAAACCTGTGCATTTTTGAAAATTAGAGAGCTAGAGCAATCCAAGATGGGGTGACTTGTGGGGCTCTGACCAGGTTCTGTTACCCAGAATCCTTTGCAAACCTCAAAATGTGGCTAAAAAAACACATTTTCCTCACATTTTGGTGACAGAAAGTTCTGGAATCAGAGAGGAGCCACAAATTTCCTTCCACCCAGCGTTCCCTCAAGTCTCCCGATAAAAATGATACCTCACTTGTGTGGGTAGGCCTAGCGCCCGCGACAGGAAATGCCCCAAAACACAACGTGCACACATCACATTTTTTTAAAGAAAACAGAGGTGTTTTTTGCAAAGTGCCTACCTGTAGATTTTGGCCTCTAGCTCAGCCGGCACCTAGGGAAACCTACCAAACCTGTGCATTTCAGAAAACTAGAGACCTAGGGGAATCCAAGATGGGGTGACTTGTGGGGCTCTGACCAGGTTCTGTTACCCAGAATCCTTTGCAAACCTCACAATTTGGCTAAAAAAACACTTTTTCCTCACATTTTGGTGACAGAAAGTTCTGGAATCAGAGAGGAGCCACAAATTTCCTTCCACCCAGAGTTCCCCCAAGTCTCCCGATAAAAATGATACCTCACTTGTGTAGGTAGGCCTAGCGCCCACTACAGGAAATGCCCCAAAACGCAACGTGCACACATCACATTTTTTGAAAGAAAACAGGTGTTTTTTGCAAAGTGCCTACCTGTAGATTTTGGCCTCTAGCTCAGCCGGCACCTAGGGAAACCTACCAAACCCGTGCATTTCTGAAAACTAGAGACCTAGGGGAATCCAAGATGGGGTGACTTGTGGGTCTCTGACCAGGCTCTGTTACCCAGAATCCTTTGCAAACCTCAAAATTTGGCTAAAAAAACAAATTTTCTTCTCATTTCGGTGACAGAAAGTTCTGGAATCAGAGAGGAGCCACAAATTTCCTTCCACCCAGTGTTCCCCCAAGTCTCCCGAAAAAAATGATACCTCACTTGTGTGTGTAGGCCTAGCGCCCGCGACAGGAAATGCCCCAAAACGCAACGTGCACACATCACATTTTTTGAAAGAAAACAGGGGTGTTTTTGCAAAGTGCCTACCTGTAGATTTTGACCTCTAGCTCAGCCGGAACCTAGGGAAACCTACCAAACCTGTGCATTTTTGAAAACTACAAACCTAGGGAAATCCAGGATGGGGTGACTTGTGGGGCTCTGACCAGGTTCTGTTACCCAGAATCCTTTGCAAACCTCAAAATTTGGCTAAAAATACAAATTTTCCTCACATTTCGGTGACAGAAAGTTCTGGAATCAGAGAGGAGCCACAAATTTCCTTCCACCCAGCGTTGCCCCAAGTCTCCTGATAAAAATGATACCTCTCTTGTGTGGATAGGCCTAGCGCCTGCGACAGGAAATGCCCCAAAACGCAACGTGGACACATCCCATTTTTTGAAAGAAAACAGAGGTGTTTTTTGCAAAGTGCCTACCTGTAGATTTTGACCTCTAGCTCAGTCGGAACCTAGGGAAACCTACCAAACCTGTGCATTTTTGAAAACTAGAAACCTAGGGAAATCCAGGATGGGGTGACTTGTGGGGCTCTGACCAGGTTCTGTTACCCAGAATCCTTTGCAAACCTCAAAATTTGGCTAAAAAAACAAATTTTCCTCACATTTCGGTGACAGAAAGTTCTGGAATCAGAGAGGAGCCACAAATTTCCTTCCACCCAGCGTTGCCCCAAGTCTCCTGATAAAAATGATACCTCTCTTGTGTGGGTAGGCCTAGCGCCCGCGACAGGAAATGCCCCAAAACGCAACGTGGACACATCCCATTTTTTGAAAGAAAACAGAGGTGTTTTTTGCAAAGTGCCTACCTGTAGATTTTGGCCTCTAGCTCAGCCGGCACCTGGGGAAACCTACCAAACCTGTGCATTTTTGAAAATTAGAGACCTAGAGGAATCCAAGATGGGGTGACTTGTGGGGCTCTGACCAGGTTCTGTTACCCAGAATCCTTTGCAAACCTCAAAATGTGGCTAAAAAAACACATTTTCCTCACATTTTGGTGACAGAAAGTTCTGGAATCAGAGAGGAGCCACAAATTTCCTTCCACCCAGCGTTGCCCCAAGTCTCCTGATAAAAATGATACCTCTCTTGTGTGGGTAGGCCTAGCGCCCGCGACAGGAAATGCCCCAAAACGCAACGTGCACACATCACATTTTTTAAAATAAAACAGAGGTGATTTTTGCAAAGTGCCTACCTGTAGATTTTGGCCTCCAGCTCAGCCGGCACCTAGGGAAACCTACCAAACCTGTGCATTTCTGAAAACTAGAGACCTAGGGGAATCCAAGATGGGGTGACTTGTGGCCCTCTGACCAGGTTCTGTTACCCGGAATCCTTTGCAAACCTCAAAATATGGCTAAAAAAACAAATTTTCATCACATTTCGGTGACAGAAAGTCCAGGAATCAGAGAGGAGCCACAAATTTCCTTCCACCCAGTGTTCCCCCAAGTCTCCCGATAAAAATGATACCTCACTTGTGTGGGTAGGCCTAGCGCCCGCAACAGGAAATGCCCCAAAACGCAACGTGCACACATCACATTTTTTGAATGAAAACAGAGGTGTGTTTTGCAAAGTGCCTACCTATAGATTTTGGCCTCAAGCTCAGCCGGCACCTAGGGAAACCTACCAAGCCTGTGCATTTCTGAAAACTAGAGACCTAGGGGAATCCAAGATGGGGTGACTTGTGGGGCTCTGACCAGGGTTTGTTACCCAGAATCCTTTGCAAACCTCACTATTTGGCTAAAAAAACAAATTATCCTCATATTTTGGTGACAGAAAGTTCTGGAATCAGAGAGGAGCCACAAATTTCCTTCCACCCAGTGTTCCCCCAAGTCTCCCGATAAAAATGATACCTCACTTGTGTGGTTAGGCCTAGCGCCCGCGACAGGAAATGCCCCAAAACGCAACGTGCACACATCACATTTTTTGAATGAAAACAGCGGTGTTTTTTGCAAAGTGCCTAACTGTAGATTTTGGCCTCCAGCTCAGCCGGCACCTAGGGAAACCTACCAAACCTGTGCATTTCTGAAAACTAGAGACCTAGGGGAATCCAAGATGGGGTGACTTGTGGGGCTCTGACCAGGTTCTGTTACCCAGAATCCTTTGCAAACCTCAAAATGTGGCTAAAAAAACACATTTTCCTCACATTTTGGTGACAGAAAGTTCTGGAAGCAGAGAGGAGCCACAAATTTCCTTCCACCCAGCGTTCCCTCAAGTCTCCCGATAAAAATGATACCTCACTTGTGTGGGTAGGCCTAGCGCCCGCGACAGGAAATGCCCCAAAACGCAACGTGCACACATCACATTTTTTTAAGAAAACAGAGGTGATTTTTGCAAAGTGCCTACCTGTAGATTTTGGCCTCCAGCTCAGCCGGCACCTAGGGAAACCTACCAAACCTGTGCATTTCTGAAAACTAGAGACCTAGGGGAATCCAAGATGGGGTGACTTGTGGGGCTCTGACCAGGTTCTGTTACCCAGAATCCTTTGCAAACCTCAAAATATGGCTAAAAAAACAAATTTTCATCACATTTCGGTGACAGAAAGTTGAGGAATCAGAGAGGAGCCACAAATTTCCTTCCACCCAGTGTTCCCCCAAGTCTCCCGATAAAAATGATACCTCACTTGTGTGGGTCGGCCTAGCGCCCGCGACAGGAAATGCCCCAAAACGCAACGTGCACACATCACATTTTTTGAATGAAAACAGAGGTGTTTTTTGCAAAGTGCATACCTATAGATTTTGGCCTCAAGCTCAGCCGGCACCTAGGGAAACCTACCAAGCCTGTGCATTTCTGAAAACTAGAGACATAGGGGAATATCCAAGATGGGGTGACTTGTGGGGCTCTGACCAGGTTCTGTTACCCAGAATCCTTTGCAAACCTCAAAATATGGCTAAAAAAACACATTTTCATCACATTTCGGAGACAGAAAGTTCAGGAATTAGAGAGGAGCCACAAATTTCCTTCCACCCAGTGTTCCCCCAAGTCTCCCGATAAAAATGATACCTCACTTGTGTGGGTAGGCCTAGCGCCCGCGACAGGAAATGCCCCAAAACGCAACGTGCACACATCACATTTTTTTAATGAAAACAGCGGTGTTTTTAGCAAAGTGCCTAACTATAGATTTTGGCCTCCAGCTCAGCCGGCACCTAGGGAAACCTACCAAACCTGTGCATTTCTGAAAACTAGAGACCTAGGGGAATCCAAGATGGGGTGACTTGTGGGGCTCTGACCAGGTTCTGTTACCCAGAATCCTTTGCAAACCTCAAAATATGGCTAAAAAAACACATTTTCATCACATTTCGGAGACAGAAAGTTCAGGAATTAGAGAGGAGCCACAAATTTCCTTCCACCCAGTGTTCCCCCAAGTCTCCCGATAAAAATGATACCTCACTTGTGTGGGTAGGCCTAGCGCCCGCGACAGGAAATGCCCCAAAACGCAACGTGCACACATCACATTTTTTTAATGAAAACAGCGGTGTTTTTTGCAAAGTGCCTAACTATAGATTTTGGCCTCCAGCTCAGCCGGCACCTAGGGAAACCTACCAAACCTGTGCATTTCTGAAAACTAGAGACCTAGGGGAATCCAAGATGGGGTGACTTGTGGGGCTCTGACCAGGTTCTGTTACCCAGAATCCTTTGCAAACCTCAAAATGTGGCTAAAAAAACACATTTTCCTCACATTTTGGTGACAGAAAGTTCTGGAATCAGAGAGGAGCCACAAATTTCCTTCCACCCAGCATTCCCTCAAGTCTCCCGATAAAAATAATACCTCACTTGTGTGGGTAGGCCTAGCGCCCGCGACAGGAAATGCCCCAAAACGCAACGTGCACACATCACATTTTTTTAAAGAAAACAGAGGTGGTTTTTGCAAAGTGCCTACCTGTAGATTTTGGCCTCCAGCTCAGCCGGCACCTAGGGAAACCTACCAAACCTGTGCATTTCTGAAAACTAGAGACCTAGGGGAATCCAAGATGGGGTGACTTGTGGGGCTCTGACCAGGTTCTGTTACCCAGAATCCTTTGCAAACCTCACAATTTGGCTAAAAAAACACCTTTTCCTCACATTTTGGTGACAGAAAGTTCTGGAATCAGAGAGGAGCCACAAATTTCCTTCCACCCAGAGTTCCCCCAAGTCTCCCGATAAAAATGATACCTCACTTGTGTAGGTAGGCCTAGCGCCCACGACAGGAAATGCCCCAAAACGCAACGTGCACACATCACATTTTTTGAAAGAAAACAGGTGTTTTTTGCAAAGTGCCTACCTGTAGATTTTGGCCTCTAGCTCAGCCGGCACCTAGGGAAACCTACCAAACCCGTGCATTTCTGAAAACTAGAGACCTAGGGGAATCCAAGATGGGGTGACTTGTGGGTCTCTGACCAGGCTCTGTTACCCAGAATCCTTTGCAAACCTCAAAATTTGGCTAAAAAAACAAATTTTCTTCACATTTCGGTGACAGAAAGTTCTGGAATCAGAGAGGAGCCACAAATTTCCTTCCACCCAGTGTTCCCCCAAGTCTCCCGAAAAAAATGATACCTCACTTGTGTGTGTAGGCCTAGCGCCCGCGACAGGAAATGCCCCAAAACGCAACGTGCACACATCACATTTTTTGAAAGAAAACAGGGGTGTTTTTTGCAAAGTGCCTACCTGTAGATTTTGACCTCTAGCTCAGCCGGAACCTAGGGAAACCTACCAAACCTGTGCATTTTTGAAAACTACAAACCTAGGGAAATCCAGGATGGGGTGACTTGTGGGGCTCTGACCAGGTTCTGTTACCCAGAATCCTTTGCAAACCTCAAAATTTGGCTAAAAATACAAATTTTCCTCACATTTCGGTGACAGAAAGATCTGGAATCAGAGAGGAGCCACAAATTCCTTCCACCCAGCGTTGCCCCAAGTCTCCTGATAAAAATGATACCTCTCTTGTGTGGGTAGGCCTAGTGCCTGCGACAGGAAATGCCCCAAAACGCAACGTGGACACATCCATTTTTTGAAAGAAAACAGAGGTGTTTTTTGCAAAGTGCCTACCTGTAGATTTGACCTCTAGCTCAGCCGGAACCTAGGGAAACCTACCAAACCTGTGCATTTTTGAAAACTAGAAACCTAGGGAAATCCAGGATGGGGTGACTTGTGGGGCTCTGACCAGGTTCTGTTACCCAGAATCCTTTGCAAACCTCAAAATTTGGCTAAAAAAACAAATTTTCCTCACATTTCGGTGACAGAAAGTTCTGGAATCAGAGAGGAGCCACAAATTTCCTTCCACCCAGCGTTGCCCCAAGTCTCCTGATAAAAATGATACCTCTCTTGTGTGGGTAGGCCTAGCGCCCGCGACAGGAAATGCCCCAAAACACAACGTGGACACATCCCATTTTTTGAAAGAAAACAGAGGTGTTTTTTTGCAAAGTGCCTACCTGTAGATTTGGCCTCTAGCTCAGCCGGGCACCTGGGGAAACCTACCAAACCTGTGCATTTTTGAAAATTAGAGACCTAGAGGAATCCAAGATGGGGTGACTTGTGGGGCTCTGACCAGGTTCTGTTACCCAGAATCCTTTGCAAACCTCAAAATGTGGCTAAAAAAACACATTTTCCTCACATTTGGTGACAGAAAGTTCTGGAATCAGAGAGGAGCCACAAATTTCCTTCCACCCAGCGTTGCCCCAAGTCTCCTGATAAAAATGATACCTCTCTTGTGTGGGTAGGCCTAGCGCCCGCGACAGGAAATGCCCCAAAACGCAACGTGCACACATCACATTTTTTTAAATAAAACAGAGGTGATTTTTGCAAAGAGCCTACCTGTAGATTTTGGCCTCCAGCTCAGCCGGCACCTAGGGAAACCTACCAAACCTGTGCATTTCTGAAAACTAGAGACCTAGGGGAATCCAAGATGGGGTGACTTGTGGCGCTCTGACCAGGTTCTGTTACCCGGAATCCTTTGCAAACCTCAAAATATGGCTAAAAAAACAAATTTTCATCACATTTCGGTGACAGAAAGTCCAGGAATCAGAGAGGAGCCACAAATTTCCTTCCACCCAGTGTTCCCCCAAGTCTCCCGATAAAAATGATACCTCACTTGTGTGGGTAGGCCTAGCGCCCGCAACAGGAAATGCCCCAAAACGCAACGTGCACACATCACATTTTTTGAATTAAAACAGAGGTGTGTTTTGCAAAGTGCCTACCTATAGATTTTGGCCTCAAGCTCAGCCGGCACCTAGGGAAACCTACCAAGCCTGTGCATTTCTGAAAACTAGAGACCTAGGGGAATCCAAGATGGGGTGACTTGTGGGGCTCTGACCAGGGTTTGTTACCCAGAATCCTTTGCAAACCTCACAATTTGGCTAAAAAAACAAATTATCCTCATATTTTGGTGACAGAAAGTTCTGGAATCAGAGAGGAGCCACAAATTTCCTTCCACCCAGTGTTCCCCCAAGTCTCCCGATAAAAATGATACCTCACTTGTGTGGTTAGGCCTAGCGCCCGCGACAGGAAATGCCCCAAAACGCAACGTGCACACATCACATTTTTTGAATGAAAACAGCGGTGTTTTTTGCAAAGTGCCTAACTGTAGATTTTGGCCTCCAGCTCAGCCGGCTCCTAGGGAAACCTACCAAACCTGTGCATTTCTGAAAACTAGAGACCTAGGGGAATCCAAGATGGGGTGACTTGTGGGGCTCTGACCAGGTTCTGTTACCCAGAATCCTTTGCAAACCTCAAAATGTGGCTAAAAAAACACATTTTCCTCACATTTTGGTGACAGAAAGTTCTGGAAGCAGAGAGGAGCCACAAATTTCCTTCCACCCAGCGTTCCCTCAAGTCTCCCGATAAAAATGATACCTCACTTGTGTGGGTAGGCCTAGCGCCCGCGACAGGAAATGCCCCAAAACGCAACGTGCACACATCACATTTTTTTAAAGAAAACAGAGGTGATTTTTGCAAAGTGCCTACCTGTAGATTTTGGCCTCCAGCTCAGCCGGCACCTATGGAAACCTACCAAACCTGTGCATTTCTGAAAACTAGAGACCTAGGGGAATCCAAGATGGGGTGACTTGTGGGGCTCTGACCAGGTTCTGTTACCCAGAATCCTTTGCAAACCTCAAAATATGGCTAAAAAAACAAATTTTCATCACATTTCGGTGACAGAAAGTTCAGGAATCAGAGAGGAGCCACAAATTTCCTTCCACCCAGTGTTCCCCCAAGTCTCCCGATAAAAATGATACCTCACTTGTGTGGGTCGGCATAGCGCCCGCGACAGGAAATGCCCCAAAACGGAACGTGCACACATCACATTTTTTGAATGAAAACAGAGGTGTTTTTTGCAAAGTGCCTACCTATAGATTTTGGCCTCAAGCTCAGCCGGCACCTAGGGAAACCTACCAAGCCTGTGCATTTCTGAAAACTAGAGACATAGGGGAATATCCAAGATGGGGTGACTTGTGGGGCTCTGACCAGGTTCTGTTACCCAGAATCCTTTGCAAACCTCATAATATGGCTAAAAAAACACATTTTCATCACATTTCGGAGACAGAAAGTTCAGGAATTAGAG
This sequence comes from Pleurodeles waltl, assembly GCF_031143425.1. Classification (NCBI taxonomy): domain Eukaryota; kingdom Metazoa; phylum Chordata; class Amphibia; order Caudata; family Salamandridae; genus Pleurodeles; species Pleurodeles waltl. The sequence goes on along the minus strand of NC_090440.1, from coordinate 457,218,607 downwards.
AGGAGCCACAAATTTCCTTCCACCCAGTGTTCCCCCAAGTCTCCCGATAAAAATGATACCTCACTTGTGTGGGTAGGCCTAGCGCCCGCGACAGGAAATGCCCCAAAACGCAACGTGCACACATCACATTTTTTTAAAGAAAACAGGTGTTTTTTGCAAAGTGCCTACCTGTAGATTTTGGCCTCTAGCTCAGCCGGCACCTAGGGAAACCTACCAAACCTGTGCATTTCTGAAAACTAGAGACCTAGGGGAATCCAAAATGGGGTGACTTGTGGGGCTCTGACCAGGTTCTGTTACCCAGAATCCTTTGCAAACCTCAAAATGTGGCTAAAAAAACACATTTTCCTTACATTTTGGTGACAGAAAGTTCTGGAATCAGAGAGGAGCCACAAATTTCCTTCCACCCAGCGTTCCCTCAAGTCTCCCGATAAAAATGATACCTCACTTGTGTGGGTACGCCTAGCGCCCGCGACAGGAAATGCCCCAAAACGCAACGTGCACACATCACATTTTTTTAAAGAAAACAGAGGTGGTTTTTGCAAAGTGCCTACCTGTAGATTTTGGCCTCCAGCTCAGCCGGCACCTAGGGAAACCTACCAAACCTGTGCATTTCTGAAAACTAGAGACCTAGGGGAATCCAAGATGGGGTGACTTGTGGGGCTCTGACCAGGTTCTGTTACCCAGAATCCTTTGCAAACCTCACAATTTGGCTAAAAAAACACTTTTTCCTCACATTTTGGTGACAGAAAGTTCAGGAATCAGAGAGGAGCCACAAATTTCCTTCCACCCAGAGTTCCCCCAAGTCTCCCGATAAAAATGATACCTCACTTGTGTAGGTAGGCCTTGCGCCCACGACAGGAAATGCCCCAAAACGCAACGTGCACACATCACATTTTTTTAAAGAAAACAGGTGTTTTTTGCAAAGTGCCTACCTGTAGATTTTGGCCTCTAGCTCAGCCGGCACCTAGGGAAACCTACCAAACCTGTGCATTTCTGAAAACTAGAGACCTAGGGGAATCCAAGATGGGGTGACTTGTGGGGCTCTGACCAGGCTCTGTTACCCAGAATCCTTTGAAACCTCAAAATTTGGCTAAAAAAACAAATTTTCCTCACATTTCGGTGACAGAAAGTTCTGGAATCAGAGAGGAGCCACAAATTTCCTTCCACCCAGTGTTCCCCCAAGTCTCCCGATAAAAATGATACCTCACTTGTGTGGGTAGGCCTAGCGCCCGCGACAGGAAATGCCCCAAAACGCAACGTGCACACATCACATTTTTTGAAAGAAAACAGGGGTGTTTTTTGCAAAGTGCCTACCTGTAGATTTTGACCTCTAGCTCAGCCGGAACCTAGGGAAACCTACCAAACCTGTGCATTTTTGAAAACTAGAAACCTAGGGAAATCCAGGATGGGGTGACTTGTGGGGCTCTGACCAGGTTCTGTTACCCAGAATCCTTTGCAAACCTCAAAATTTGGCTAAAAAAACAAATTTTCCTCACATTTCGGTGACAGAAAGTTCTGGAATCAGAGAGGAGCCACAAATTTCCTTCCACCCAGCGTTGCCCCAAGTCTCCTGATAAAAATGATACCTCTCTTGTGTGGGTAGGCCTAGCGCCCGCGACAGGAAATGCCCCAAAACGCAACGTGGACACATCCCATTTTTTGAAAGAAAACAGAGGTGTTTTTTGCAAAGTGCCTACCTGTAGATTTTGGCCTCTAGCTCAGCCGGCACCTGGGGAAACCTACCAAACCTGTGCATTTTTGAAAATTAGAGAGCTAGAGCAATCCAAGATGGGGTGACTTGTGGGGCTCTGACCAGGTTCTGTTACCCAGAATCCTTTGCAAACCTCAAAATGTGGCTAAAAAAACACATTTTCCTCACATTTTGGTGACAGAAAGTTCTGGAATCAGAGAGGAGCCACAAATTTCCTTCCACCCAGCGTTCCCTCAAGTCTCCCGATAAAAATGATACCTCACTTGTGTGGGTAGGCCTAGCGCCCGCGACAGGAAATGCCCCAAAACACAACGTGCACACATCACATTTTTTTAAAGAAAACAGAGGTGTTTTTTGCAAAGTGCCTACCTGTAGATTTTGGCCTTTAGCTCAGCCGGCACCTAGGGAAACCTACCAAACCTGTGCATTTCAGAAAACTAGAGACCTAGGGGAATCCAAGATGGGGTGACTTGTGGGGCTCTGACCAGGTTCTGTTACCCAGAATCCTTTGCAAACCTCACAATTTGGCTAAAAAAACACTTTTTCCTCACATTTTGGTGACAGAAAGTTCTGGAATCAGAGAGGAGCCACAAATTTCCTTCCACCCAGAGTTCCCCCAAGTCTCCCGATAAAAATGATACCTCACTTGTGTAGGTAGGCCTAGCGCCCACGACAGGAAATGCCCCAAAACGCAACGTGCACACATCACATTTTTTGAAAGAAAACAGGTGTTTTTTGCAAAGTGCCTACCTGTAGATTTTGGCCTCTAGCTCAGCCGGCACCTAGGGAAACCTACCAAACCCGTGCATTTCTGAAAACTAGAGACCTAGGGGAATCCAAGATGGGGTGACTTGTGGGTCTCTGACCAGGCTCTGTTACCCAGAATCCTTTGCAAACCTCAAAATTTGGCTAAAAAAACAAATTTTCTTCACATTTCGGTGACAGAAAGTTCTGGAATCAGAGAGGAGCCACAAATTTCCTTCCACCCAGTGTTCCCCCAAGTCTCCCGAAAAAAATGATACCTCACTTGTGTGTGTAGGCCTAGCGCCCGCGACAGGAAATGCCCCAAAACGCAACGTGCACACATCACATTTTTTGAAAGAAAACAGGGGTGTTTTTTGCAAAGTGCCTACCTGTAGATTTTGACCTCTAGCTCAGCCGGAACCTAGGGAAACCTACCAAACCTGTGCATTTTTGAAAACTACAAACCTAGGGAAATCCAGGATGGGGTGACTTGTGGGGCTCTGACCAGGTTCTGTTACCCAGAATCCTTTGCAAACCTCAAAATTTGGCTAAAAATACAAATTTTCCTCACATTTCGGTGACAGAAAGATCTGGAATCAGAGAGGAGCCACAAATTTCCATCCACCCAGCGTTGCCCCAAGTCTCCTGATAAAAATGATACCTCTCTTGTGTGGGTAGGCCTAGTGCCTGCGACAGGAAATGCCCCAAAACGCAACGTGGACACATCCCATTTTTTGAAAGAAAACAGAGGTGTTTTTTGCAAAGTGCCTACCTGTAGATTTTGACCTCTAGCTCAGCCGGAACCTAGGGAAACCTACCAAACCTGTGCATTTTTGAAAACTAGAAACCTAGGGAAATCCAGGATGGGGTGACTTGTGGGGCTCTGACCAGGTTCTGTTACCCAGAATCCTTTGCAAACCTCAAAATTTGGCTAAAAAAACAAATTTTCCTCACATTTCGGTGACAGAAAGTTCTGGAATCAGAGAGGAGCCACAAATTTCCTTCCACCCAGCGTTGCCCCAAGTCTCCTGATAAAAATGATACCTCTCTTGTGTGGGTAGGCCTAGCGCCCGCGACAGGAAATGCCCCAAAACGCAACGTGGACACATCCCATTTTTTGAAAGAAAACAGAGGTGTTTTTTGCAAAGTGCCTACCTGTAGATTTTGGCCTCTAGCTCAGCCGGCACCTGGGGAAACCTACCAAACCTGTGCATTTTTGAAAATTAGAGACCTAGAGGAATCCAAGATGGGGTGACTTGTGGGGCTCTGACCAGGTTCTGTTACCCAGAATCCTTTGCAAACCTCAAAATGTGGCTAAAAAAACACATTTTCCTCACATTTTGGTGACAGAAAGTTCTGGAATCAGAGAGGAGCCACAAATTTCCTTCCACCCAGCGTTGCCCCAAGTCTCCTGATAAAAATGATACCTCTCTTGTGTGGGTAGGCCTAGCGCCCGCGACAGGAAATGCCCCAAAACGCAACGTGCACACATCACATTTTTTTAAATAAAACAGAGGTGATTTTTGCAAAGTGCCTACCTGTAGATTTTGGCCTCCAGCTCAGCCGGCACCTAGGGAAACCTACCAAACCTGTGCATTTCTGAAAACTAGAGACCTAGGGGAATCCAAGATGGGGTGACTTGTGGCGCTCTGACCAGGTTCTGTTACCCGGAATCCTTTGCAAACCTCAAAATATGGCTAAAAAAACAAATTTTCATCACATTTCGGTGACAGAAAGTCCAGGAATCAGAGAGGAGCCACAAATTTCCTTCCACCCAGTGTTCCCCCAAGTCTCCCGATAAAAATGATACCTCACTTGTGTGGGTAGGCCTAGCGCCCGCAACAGGAAATGCCCCAAAACGCAACGTGCACACATCACATTTTTTGAATTAAAACAGAGGTGTGTTTTGCAAAGTGCCTACCTATAGATTTTGGCCTCAAGCTCAGCCGGCACCTAGGGAAACCTACCAAGCCTGTGCATTTTTGAAAACTAGAAACCTAGGGAAATCCAGGATGGGGTGACTTGTGGGGCTCTGACCAGGTTCTGTTACCCAGAATCCTTTGCAAACCTCAAAATTTGGCTAAAAAAACAAATTTTCCTCACATTTCGGTGACAGAAAGTTCTGGAATCAGAGAGGAGCCACAAATTTCCTTCCACCCAGCGTTGCCCCAAGTCTCCTGATAAAAATGATACCTCTCTTGTGTGGGTAGGCCTAGCGCCCGCGACAGGAAATGCCCCAAAACACAACGTGGACACATCCCATTTTTTGAAAGAAAACAGAGGTGTTTTTTGCAAAGTGCCTACCTGTAGATTTTGGCCTCTAGCTCAGCCGGCACCTGGGGAAACCTACCAAACCTGTGCATTTTTGAAAATTAGAGACCTAGAGGAATCCAAGATGGGGTGACTTGTGGGGCTCTGACCAGGTTCTGTTACCCAGAATCCTTTGCAAACCTCAAAATGTGGCTAAAAAAACACATTTTCCTCACATTTTGGTGACAAAAAGTTCTGGAATCAGAGAGGAGCCACAAATTTCCTTCCACCCAGCGTTGCCCCAAGTCTCCTGATAAAAATGATACCTCTCTTGTGTGGGTAGGCCTAGCGCCCGCGACAGGAAGTGCCCCAAAACGCAACGTGCACACATCACATTTTTTTAAATAAAACAGAGGTGATTTTTGCAAAGTGCCTACCTGTAGATTTTGGCCTCCAGCTCAGCCGGCACCTAGGGAAACCTACCAAACCTGTGCATTTCTGAAAACTAGAGACCTAGGGGAATCCAAGATGGGGTGACTTGTGGCGCTCTGACCAGGTTCTGTTACCCGGAATCCTTTGCAAACCTCAAAATATGGCTAAAAAAACAAATTTTCATCACATTTCGGTGACAGAAAGTCCAGGAATCAGAGAGGAGCCACAAATTTCCTTCCACCCAGTGTTCCCCCAAGTCTCCCGATAAAAATGATACCTCACTTGTGTGGGTAGGCCTAGCGCCCGCAACAGGAAATGCCCCAAAACGCAACGTGCACACATCACATTTTTTGAATTAAAACAGAGGTGTGTTTTGCAAAGTGCCTACCTATAGATTTTGGCCTCAAGCTCAGCCGGCACCTAGGGAAACCTACCAAGCCTGTGCATTTCTGAAAACTAGAGACCTAGGGGAATCCAAGATGGGGTGACTTGTGGGGCTCTGACCAGGGTTTGTTACCCAGAATCCTTTGCAAACCTCACAATTTGGCTAAAAAAACAAATTATCCTCATATTTTGGTGACAGAAAGTTCTGGAATCAGAGAGGAGCCACAAATTTCCTTCCACCCAGTGTTCCCCCAAGTCCCCCGATAAAAATGATACCTCACTTGTGTGGTTAGGCCTAGCGCCCGCGACAGGAAATGCCCCAAAACGCAACGTGCACACATCACATTTTTTTAAAGAAAACAGAGGTGATTTTTGCAAAGTGCCTACCTGTAGATTTTGGCCTCCAGCTCAGCCGGCACCTATGGAAACCTACCAAACCTGTGCATTTCTGAAAACTAGAGACCTAGGGGAATCCAAGATGGGGTGACTTGTGGGGCTCTGACCAGGTTCTGTTACCCAGAATCCTTTGCAAACCTCAAAATATGGCTAAAAAAACAAATTTTCATCACATTTCGGTGACAGAAAGTTCAGGAATCAGAGAAGAGCCACAAATTTCCTTCCACCCAGTGTTCCCCCAAGTCTCCCGATAAAAATGATACCTCACTTGTGTGGGTCGGCCTAGCGCCCGCGACAGGAAATGCCCCAAAACGCAACGTGCACACATCACATTTTTTGAATGAAAACAGAGGTGTTTTTTGCAAAGTGCCTACCTATAGATTTTGGCCTCAAGCTCAGCCGGCACCTAGGGAAACCTACCAAGCCTGTGCATTTCTGAAAACTAGAGACATAGGGGAATATCCAAGATGGGGTGACTTGTGGGGCTCTGACCAGGTTCTTTTACCCAGAATCCTTTGCAAACCTCAAAATATGGCTAAAAAAACACATTTTCATCACATTTCGGAGACAGAAAGTTCAGGAATTAGAGAGGAGCCACAAATTTCCTTCCACCCAGTGTTCCCCCAAGTCTCCCGATAAAAATGATACCTCACTTGTGTGGGTAGGCCTAGCGCCCGCGACAGGAAATGCCCCAAAACGCAACGTGCACACATCACATTTTTTGAATGAAAACAGCGGTGTTTTTTGCAAAGTGCCTAACTATAGATTTTGGCCTCCAGCTCAGCCGGCACCTAGGGAAACCTACCAAACCTGTGCATTTCTGAAAACTAGAGACCTAGGGGAATCTAAAATGGGGTGACTTGTGGGGCTCTGACCAGGTTCTGTTACCCAGAATCCTTTGCAAACCTCAAAATGTGGCTAAAAAAACACATTTTCCTCACATTTTGGTGACAGAAAGTTCTGGAATCAGAGAGGAGCCACAAATTTCCTTCCACCCAGTGTTCCCTCAAGTCTCCCGATAAAAATGATACCTCACTTGTGTGGGTACGCCTAGCGCCCGCGACAGGAAATGCCCCAAAACGCAACGTGCACACATCACATTTTTTTAAAGAAAACAGAGGTGGTTTTTGCAAAGTGCCTACTTGTAGATTTTGGCCTCCAGCTCAGCCGGCACCTAGGGAAACCTACCAAACCTGTGCATTTCTGAAAACTAGAGACCTAGGGGAATCCAAGATGGGGTGACTTGTGGGGCTCTGACCAGGTTCTGTTACCCAGAATCCTTTGCAAACCTCACAATTTGGCTAAAAAAAACACTTTTTCCTCACATTTTGGTGACAGAAAGTTCTGGAATCAGAGAGGAGCCACAAATTTCCTTCCACCCAGAGTTCCCCCAAGTCTCCCGATAAAAATGATACCTCACTTGTGTAGGTAGGCCTAGCGCCCACGACAGGAAATACCCCAAAACGCAACGTGCACACATCACATTTTTTTAAAGAAAACAGGTGTTTTTTGCAAAGTGCCTACCTGTAGATTTTGGCCTCTAGCTCAGCCGGCACCTAGGGAAACCTACCAAACCCGTGCATTTCTGAAAACTAGAGACCTAGGGGAATCCAAGATGGGGTGACTTGTGGGGCTCTGACCAGGCTCTGTTACCCAGAATCCTTTGAAACCTCAAAATTTGGCTAAAAAAACAAATTTTCCTCACATTTCGGTGACAGAAAAGTTCTGGAATCAGAGAGGAGCCACAAATTTCCTTCCACCCAGTGTTCCCCCAAGTCTCCCGATAAAAATGATACCTCACTTGTGTGGGTAGGCCCTAGCGCCCGCGACAGGAAATGCCCCAAAACGCAACGTGCACACATCACATTTTTTGAAAGAAAACAGGGGTGTTTTTTGCAAAGTGCCTACCTGTAGATTTTGACCTCTAGCTCAGCCGGAACCTAGGGAAACCTACCAAACCTGTGCATTTTTGAAAACTAGAAACCTAGGGAAATCCAGGATGGGGTGACTTGTGGGGCTCTGACCAGGTTCTGTTACCCAGAATCCTTTGCAAACCTCAAAATTTGGCTAAAAAAACAAATTTTCCTCACATTTCGGTGACAGAAAGTTCTGGAATCAGAGAGGAGCCACAAATTTCCTTCCACCCAGCGTTGCCCCAAGTCTCCTGATAAAAATGATACCTCTCTTGTGTGGGTAGGCCTAGCGCCCGCGACAGGAAAATGCCCCAAAACGCAACGTGGACACATCCCATTTTTTGAAAGAAAACAGAGGTGTTTTTTGCAAAGTGCCTACCTGTAGATTTTGGCCTCTAGCTCAGCCGGCACCTGGGGAAACCTACCAAACCTGTCCATTTTGAAAATTAGAGAGCTAGAGCAATCCAAGATGGGGTGACTTGTGGGGCTCTGACCAGGTTCTGTTACCCAGAATCCTTTGCAAACCTCAAAATGTGGCTAAAAAAACACATTTTCCTCACATTTTGGTGACAGAAAGTTCTGGAATCAGAGAGGAGCCAAAAATTTCCTTCCACCCAGCGTTCCCTCAAGTCTCCCGATAAAAATGATACCTCACTTGTGTGGGTAGGCCTAGCGCCCGCGACAGGAAATGCCCCAAAACACAACGTGCACACATCACATTTTTTTAAAGAAAACAGAGGTGTTTTTTGCAAAGTGCCTACCTGTAGATTTTGGCCTCTAGCTCAGCCGGCACCTAGGGAAACCTACCAAACCTGTGCATTTCAGAAAACTAGAGACCTAGGGGAATCCAAGATGGGGTGACTTGTGGGGCTCTGACCAGGTTCTGTTACCCAGAATCCTTTGCAAACCTCACAATTTGGCTAAAAAAAACACTTTTTCCTCACATTTTGGTGACAGAAAGTTCTGGAATCCAAGAGGAGCCACAAATTTCCTTCCACCCAGAGTTCCCCCAAGTCTCCCGATAAAAATGATACCTCACTTGTGTAGGTAGGCCTAGCGCCCACGACAGGAAATGCCCCAAAACGCAACCTGCACACATCACATTTTTTTAAAGAAAACAGGTGTTTTTTGCAAAGTGCCTACCTGTAGATTTTGGCCTCTAGCTCAGCCGGCACCTAGGGAAACCTACCAAACCCGTGCATTTCTGAAAACTAGAGACCTAGGGGAATCCAAGATGGGGTGACTTGTGGGTCTCTGACCAGGCTCTGTTACCCAGAATCCTTTTGCAAACCTCAAAATTTGGCTAAAAAAACAAATTTTCTTCACATTTCGGTGACAGAAAGTTCTGGAATCAGAGAGGAGCCACAAATTTCCTTCCACCCAGTGTTCCCCCAAGTCTCCCGAAAAAAATGATACCTCACTTGTGTGTGTAGGCCTAGCGCCCGCGACAGGAAATGCCCCAAAACGCAACGTGCACACATCACATTTTTTGAAAGAAAACAAGGGTGTTTTTTGCAAAGTGCCTACCTGTAGATTTTGACCTCTAGCTCAGCCGGAACCTAGGGAAACCTACCAAACCTGTGCATTTTTGAAAACTACAAACCTAGGGAAATCCAGGATGGGGTGACTTGTGGGGCTCTGACCAGGTTCTGTTACCCAGAATCCTTTGCAAACCTCAAAATTTTGGCTAAAAATACAAATTTTCCTCACATTTCGGTGACAGAAAGTTCTGGAATCAGAGAGGAGCCACAAATTTCCTTCCACCCAGCGTTGCCCCAAGTCTCCTGATAAAAATGATACCTCTCTTGTGTGGGTAGGCCTAGCGCCTGCGACAGGAAATGCCCCAAAACGCAAAGTGGACACATCCCATTTTTTGAAAGAAAACAGAGGTGTTTTTTGCAAAGTGCCTACCTGTAGATTTTGACCTCTAGCTCAGCCGGAACCTAGGGAAACCTACCAAACCTGTGCATTTTTGAAAACTACAAACCTAGGGAAATCCAGGATGGGGTGACTTGTGGGGCTCTGACCAGGTTCTGTTACCCAGAATCCTTTGCAAACCTCAAAATTTGGCTAAAAAAAACAAATTTTCCTCACATTTCGGTGACAGAAAGTTCTGGAATCAGAGAGGAGCCACAAATTTCCTTCCACCCAGCGTTGCCCCAAGTCTCCTGATAAAAATGATACCTCTCTTGTGTGGGTAGGCCTAGCGCCCGCGACAGGAAATGCCCCAAAACGCAACGTGGACACATCCCATTTTTTGAAAGAAAACAGAGGTGTTTTTTGCAAAGTGCCTACCTGTAGATTTTGGCCTCTAGCTCAGCCGGCACCTGGGGAAACCTACCAAACCTGTGCATTTTTGAAAATTAGAGACCTAGAGGAATCCAAGATGGGGTGACTTGTGGGGCTCTGACCAGGTTCTGTTACCCAGAATCCTTTGCAAACCTCAAAATGTGGCTAAAAAAACACATTTTCCTCACATTTTGGTGACAGAAAGTTCTGGAATCAGAGAGGAGCCACAAATTTCCTTCCACCCAGCGTTGCCCCACGTCTCCTGATAAAAATGATACCTCTCTTGTGTGGGTAGGCCTAGCGCCCGCGACAGGAAATGCCCCAAAACGCAACGTGCACACATCACATTTTTTGAAAGAAAACAGGTGTTTTTTGCAAAGTGCCTACCTGTAGATTTTGACCTCTAGCTCAGCCGGAACCTAGGGAAACCTACCAAACCTGTGCATTTTTGAAAACTACAAACCTAGGGAAATCCAGGATGGGGTGACTTGTGGGGCTCTGACCAGGTTCTGTTACCCAGAATCCTTTGCAAACCTCAAAATTTGGCTAAAAATACAAATTTTCCTCACATTTCGGTGACAGAAAGTTCTGGAATCAGAGAGGAGCCACAAATTTCCTTCCACCCAGCGTTGCCCCAAGACTCCTGATAAAAATGATACCTCTCTTGTGTGGGTAGGCCTAGCGCCTGCGACAGGAAATGCCCCAAAACGCAACGTGGACACATCCCATTTTTTGAAAGAAAACAGAGGTGTTTTTTGCAAAGTGCCTACCTGTAGATTTTGACCTCTAGCTCAGCCGGAACCTAGGGAAACCTACCAAACCTGTGCATTTTTGAAAACTACAAACCTAGGGAAATCCAGGATGGGGTGACTTGTGGGGCTCTGACCAGGTTCTGTTACCCAGAATCCTTTGCAAACCTCAAAATTTGGCTAAAAAAACAAATTTTCCTCACATTTCGGTGACAGAAAGTTCTGGAATCAGAGAGGAGCCACAAATTTCCTTCCACCCAGCGTTGCCCCAAGTCTCCTGATAAAAATGATACCTCTCTTGTGTGGGTAGGCCTAGCGCCCGCGACAGGAAATGCCCCAAAACGCAACGTGGACACATCCCATTTTTTGAAAGAAAACAGAGGTGTTTTTTGCAAAGTGCCTACCTGTAGATTTTGGCCTCTAGCTCAGCCGGCACCTGGGGAAACCTACCAAACCTGTGCATTTTTGAAAATTAGAGACCTAGAGGAATCCAAGATGGGGTGACTTGTGGGGCTCTGACCAGGTTCTGTTACCCAGAATCCTTTGCAAACCTCAAAATGTGGCTAAAAAAACACATTTTCCTCACATTTTGGTGACAGAAAGTTCTGGAATCAGAGAGGAGCCACAAATTTCCTTCCACCCAGCGTTGCCCCACGTCTCCTGATAAAAATGATACCTCTCTTGTGTGGGTAGGCCTAGCGCCCGCGACAGGAAATGCCCCAAAACGCAACGTGCACACATCACATTTTTTGAAAGAAAACAGGTGTTTTTTGCAAAGTGCCTACCTGTAGATTTTGACCTCTAGCTCAGCCGGAACCTAGGGAAACCTACCAAACCTGTGCATTTTTGAAAACTACAAACCTAGGGAAATCCAGGATGGGGTGACTTGTGGGGCTCTGACCAGGTTCTGTTACCCAGAATCCTTTGCAAACCTCAAAATTTGGCTAAAAATACAAATTTTCCTCACATTTCGGTGACAGAAAGTTCTGGAATCAGAGAGGAGCCACAAATTTCCTTCCACCCAGCGTTGCCCCAAGACTCCTGATAAAAATGATACCTCTCTTGTGTGGGTAGGCCTAGCGCCTGCGACAGGAAATGCCCCAAAACGCAACGTGGACACATCCCATTTTTTGAAAGAAAACAGAGGTGTTTTTTGCAAAGTGCCTACCTGTAGATTTTGACCTCTAGCTCAGCCGGAACCTAGGGAAACCTACCAAACCTGTGCATTTTTGAAAACTACAAACCTAGGGAAATCCAGGATGGGGTGACTTGTGGGGCTCTGACCAGGTTCTGTTACCCAGAATCCTTTGCAAACCTCAAAATTTGGCTAAAAAAACAAATTTTCCTCACATTTCGGTGACAGAAAGTTCTGGAATCAGAGAGGAGCCACAAATTTCCTTCCACCCAGCGTTGCCCCAAGTCTCCTGATAAAAATGATACCTCTCTTGTGTGGGTAGGCCTAGCGCCCGCGACAGGAAATGCCCCAAAACGCAACGTGGACACATCCCATTTTTTGAAAGAAAACAGAGGTGTTTTTTGCAAAGTGCCTACCTGTAGATTTTGGCCTCTAGCTCAGCCGGCACCTGGGGAAACCTACCAAACCTGTGCATTTTTGAAAATTAGAGACCTAGAGGAATCCAAGATGGGGTGACTTGTGGGGCTCTGACCAGGTTCTGTTACCCAGAATCCTTTGCAAACCTCAAAATGTGGCTAAAAAAACACATTTTCCTCACATTTTGGTGACAGAAAGTTCTGGAATCAGAGAGGAGCCACAAATTTCCTTCCACCCAGCGTTGCCCCACGTCTCCTGATAAAAATGATACCTCTCTTGTGTGGGTAGGCCTAGCGCCCGCGACAGGAAATGCCCCAAAACGCAACGTGCACACATCACATTTTTTGAAAGAAAACAGGTGTTTTTTGCAAAGTGCCTACCTGTAGATTTTGGCCTCTAGCTCAGCCTGCACCTAGGGAAACCTACCAAACCCGTGCATTTTTGAAAACTAGAAACCTAGGGAAATCCAGGATGGGGTGACTTGTGGGGCTCTGACCAGGTTCTGTTACCCAGAATCCTTTGCAAACCTCAAAATGTGGCTAAAAAAACACATTTTCCTCACATTTTGGTGACAGAAAGTTCTGGAATCAGAGAGGAGCCACAAATTTCCTTCCACCCAGCGTTCCCTCATGTCTCCCAATAAAAATGATACCTCACTTGTGTGGGTAGGCATAGCGCCCGCGAAAGGAAATGCCCCAAAACGCAACGTGCACACATCACATTTTTTTAAAGAAAACAGAGGTGTTTTTTGCAAAGTGCCTACCTGTAGATTTTGGCCTCTAGCTCAGCCGGCACCTAGGGAAACCTACCAAACCTGTGCATTTCTGAAAACTAGAGACCTAGGGGAATCCAAGATGGGGTGACTTGTGGGGCTCTGACCAGGTTCTGTTACCCAGAATCCTTTGCAAACCTCACAATTTGGCTAAAAAAACACTTTTTCCTCACATATTGGTGACAGAAAGTTCTGGAATCCGAGAGGAGCCACAAATTTCCTTCCACCCAGCGTTCCCTCAAGTCTCCCGATAAAAATGATACCTCACTTGTGTGGGTAGGCCTAGCGCCCGCGACAGGAAATGCCCCAAAACACAACGTGCACACATCACATTTTTTTAAAGAAAACAGAGGTGTTTTTTGCAAAGTGCCTACCTGTAGATTTTGGCCTCTAGCTCAGCCGGCACCTAGGGAAACCTACCAAACCTGTGCATTTCAGAAAACTAGAGACCTAGGGGAATCCAAGATGGGGTGACTTGTGGGGCTCTGACCAGGTTCTGTTACCCAGAATCCTTTGGAAACCTCACAATTTGGTTAAAAAAACACTTTTTCCTCACATTTTGGGGACAAAAAGTTCTGGAATCAGAGAGGAGCCACAAATTTCCTTCCACCCAGAGTTCCCCCAAGTCTCCCGATAAAAATGATACCTCACTTGTGTAGGTAGGCCTAGCGCCCACGACAGGAAATGCCCCAAAACGCAACGTGCACACATCACATTTTTTTAAAGAAAACAGGTGTTTTTGCAAAGTGCCTACCTGTAGATTTTGGCCTCTAGCTCAGCCGGCACCTAGGGAAACCTACCAAACCCGTGCATTTCTGAAAACTAGAGACCTAGGGGAATCCAAGATGGGGTGACTTGTGGGTCTCTGACCAGGCTCTGTTACCCAGAATACTTTGCAAACCTCAAAATTTGGCTAAAAAAAACAAATTTTCCTCGCATTTCGGTGACAGAAAGTTCTGGAATCAGAGAGGAGCCACAAATTTCCTTCCACCCAGTGTTCCCCCAAGTCTCCCGATAAAAATGATACCTCACTTGTGTGTGTAGGCCTAGCGCCCGCGACAGGAAATGCCCCAAAACGCAACGTGGACACATCCCATTTTTTGAAAGAAAACAGAGGTGTTTTTTGCAAAGTGCCTACCTGTAGATTTTGGCCTCTAGCTCAGCCGGCACCTGGGGAAACCTACCAAACCTGTCCATTTTTGAAAATTAGAGAGCTAGAGCAATCCAAGATGGGGTGACTTGTGGGGCTCTGACCAGGTTCTGTTACCCAGAATCCTTTGCAAACCTCACAATTTGGCTAAAAAAACACATTTTCCTCACATTTTGGTGACAGAAAGTTCTGGAATCAGAGAGGAGCCACAAATTTCCTTCCACCCAGCGTTCCCTCAAGTCTCCCGATAAAAATGATACCTCACTTGTGTGGGTAGGCCTAGCGCCCGCGACAGGAAATGCCCCAAAACACAACGTGCACACATCACATTTTTTTAAAGAAAACAGAGGTGTTTTTTGCAAAGTGCCTACCTGTAGATTTTGGCCTCTAGCTCAGCCGGCACCTAGGGAAACCTACCAAACCTGTGCATTTCAGAAAACTAGAGACCTAGGGGAATCCAAGATGGGGTGACTTGTGGGGCTCTGACCAGGTTCTGTTACCCAGAATCCTTTGCAAACCTCACAATTTGGCTAAAAAAACACTTTTTCCTCACATTTTGGTGACAGAAAGTTCTGGAATCAGAGAGGAGCCACAAATTTCCTTCCACCCAGAGTTCCCCCAAGTCTCCCGATAAAAATGATACCTCACTTGTGTAGGTAGGCCTAGCGCCCACGACAGGAAATGCCCCAAAACGCAACGTGCACACATCACATTTTTTTAAAGAAAACAGGTGTTTTTTGCAAAGTGCCTACCTGTAGATTTTGGCCTCTAGCTCAGCCGGCACCTAGGGAAACCTACCAAACCCGTGCATTTCTGAAAACTAGAGACCTAGGGGAATCCAAGATGGGGTGACTTGTGGGTCTCTGACCAGGCTCTGTTACCCAGAATCCTTTGCAAACCTCAAAATTTGGCTAAAAAAACAAATTTTCTTCACATTTCGGTGACAGAAAGTTCTGGAATCAGAGAGGAGCCACAAATTTCCTTCCACCCAGTGTTCCCCCAAGTCTCCCGAAAAAAATGATACCTCACTTGTGTGTGTAGGCCTAGCGCCCGCGACAGGAAATGCCCCAAAACGCAACGTGCACACATCACATTTTTTGAAAGAAAACAGGGGTGTTTTTTGCAAAGTGCCTACCTGTAGATTTTGACCTCTAGCTCAGCCGGAACCTAGGGAAACCTACCAAACCTGTGCATTTTTGAAAACTACAAACCTAGGGAAATCCAGGATGGGGTGACTTGTGGGGCTCTGACCAGGTTCTGTTACCCAGAATCCTTTGCAAACCTCAAAATTTGGCTAAAAATACAAATTTTCCTCACATTTCGGTGACAGAAAGTTCTGGAATCAGAGAGGAGCCACAAATTTCCTTCCACCCAGCGTTGCCCCAAGTCTCCTGATAAAAATGATACCTCTCTTGTGTGGGTAGGCCTAGCGCCTGCGACAGGAAATGCCCCAAAACGCAACGTGGACACATCCCATTTTTTGAAAGAAAACAGAGGTGTTTTTTGCAAAGTGCCTACCTGTAGATTTTGACCTCTAGCTCAGCCGGAACCTAGGGAAACCTACCAAACCTGTGCATTTTTGAAAACTACAAACCTAGGGAAATCCAGGATGGGGTGACTTGTGGGGCTCTGACCTGGTTCTGTTACCCAGAATCCTTTGCAAACCTCAAAATTTGGCTAAAAAAACAAATTTTCCTCACATTTCGGTGACAGAAAGTTCTGGAATCAGAGAGGAGCCACAAATTTCCTTCCACCCAGCGTTGCCCCAAGTCTCCTGATAAAAATGATACCTCTCTTGTGTGGGTAGGCCTAGCGCCCGCGACAGGAAATGCCCCAAAACGCAACGTGGACACATCCCATTTTTTGAAAGAAAACAGAGGTGTTTTTTGCAAAGTGCCTACCTGTAGATTTTGGCCTCTAGCTCAGCCGGCACCTGGGGAAACCTACCAAACCTGTGCATTTTTGAAAATTAGAGACCTAGAGGAATCCAAGATGGGGTGACTTGTGCGGCTCTGACCAGGTTCTGTTACCCAGAATCCTTTGCAAACCTCAAAATGTGGCTAAAAAAACACATTTTCCTCACATTTTGGTGACAGAAAGTTCTGGAATCAGAGAGGAGCCACAAATTTCCTTCCACCCAGCGTTGCCCCACGTCTCCTGATAAAAATGATACCTCTCTTGTGTGGGTAGGCCTAGCGCCCGCGACAGGAAATGCCCCAAAACGCAACGTGCACACATCACATTTTTTGAAAGAAAACAGGTGTTTTTTGCAAAGTGCCTACCTGTAGATTTTGGCCTCTAGCTCAGCCTGCACCTAGGGAAACCTACCAAACCCGTGCATTTTTGAAAACTAGAAACCTAGGGAAATCCAGGATGGGGTGACTTGTGGGGCTCTGACCAGGTTCTTTTACCCAGAATCCTTTGCAAACCTCAAAATGTGGCTAAAAAAACACATTTTCCTCACATTTTGGTGACAGAAAGTTCTGGAATCAGAGAGGAGCCACAAATTTCCTTCCACCCAGCGTTCCCTCATGTCTCCCAATAAAAATGATACCTCACTTGTGTGGGTAGGCATAGCGCCCGCGAAAGGAAATGCCCCAAAACGCAACGTGCACACATCACATTTTTTTAAAGAAAACAGAGGTGTTTTTTGCAAAGTGCCTACCTGTAGATTTTGGCCTCTAGCTCAGCCGGCACCTAGGGAAACCTACCAAACCTGTGCATTTCTGAAAACTAGAGACCTAGGGGAATCCAAGATGGGGTGACTTGTGGGGCTCTGACCAGGTTCTGTTACCCAGAATCCTTTGCAAACCTCACAATTTGGCTAAAAAAACACTTTTTCCTCACATATTGGTGACAGAAAGTTCTGGAATCCGAGAGGAGCCACAAATTTCCTTCCACCCAGCGTTCCCTCAAGTCTCCCGATAAAAATGATACCTCACTTGTGTGGGTAGGCCTAGCGCCCGCGACAGGAAATGCCCCAAAACACAACGTGCACACATCACATTTTTTTAAAGAAAACAGAGGTGTTTTTTGCAAAGTGCCTACCTGTAGATTTTGGCCTCTAGCTCAGCCGGCACCTAGGGAAACCTACCAAACCTGTGCATTTCAGAAAACTAGAGACCTAGGGGAATCCAAGATGGGGTGACTTGTGGGGCTCTGACCAGGTTCTGTTACCCAGAATCCTTTGCAAACCTCACAATTTGGTTAAAAAAACACTTTTTCCTCTCATTTTGGGGACAAAAAGTTCTGGAATCAGAGAGGAGCCACAAATTTCCTTCCACCCAGAGTTCCCCCAAGTCTCCCGATAAAAATGATACCTCACTTGTGTAGGTAGGCCTAGCGCCCACGACAGGAAATGCCCCAAAACGCAATGTGCACACATCACATTTTTTGAAAGAAAACAGGTGTTTTTGCAAAGTGCCTACCTGTAGATTTTGGCCTCTAGCTCAGCCGGCACCTAGGGAAACCTACCAAACCCGTGCATTTCTGAAAACTAGAGACCTAGGGGAATCCAAGATGGGGTGACTTGTGGGTCTCTGACCAGGCTCTGTTACCCAGAATACTTTGCAAACCTCAAAATTTGGCTAAAAAAACAAATTTTCCTCACATTTCGGTGACAGAAAGTTCTGGAATCAGAGAGGAGCCACAAATTTCCTTCCACCCAGTGTTCCCCCAAGTCTCCCGATAAAAATGATACCTCACTTGTGTGTGTAGGCCTAGCGCCCGCGACAGGAAATGCCCCAAAATGCAACGTGCACACATCACATTTTTTGAAAGAAAACAGGGGTGTTTTTTGCAAAGTGCCTACCTGTAGATTTTGACCTCTAGCTCAGCCGGAACCTAGGGCAACCTACCAAACCTGTGCATTTTTGAAAACTAGAAACCTAGGGAAATCCAGGATGGGGTGACTTGTGGGGCTCTGACCAGGTTCTGTTACCCAGAATCCTTTGCAAACCTCAAAATTTGGCTAAAAATACAAATTTTCCTCACATTTCGGTGACAGAAAGTTCTGGAATCAGAGAGGAGCCAAAAATGTCCTTCCACCCAGCGTTGCCCCAAGTCTCCTGATAAAAATGATTCCTCTCTTGTGTGGGTAGGCCTAGCGCCCGCGACAGGAAATGCCCCAAAACGCAACGTGGACACATCCCATTTTTTGAAAGAAAACAGAGGTGTTTTTTGCAAAGTGCCTACCTGTAGATTTTGGCCTCTAGCTCAGCCGGCACCTGGGGAAACCTACCAAACCTGTGCATTTTTGAAAATTAGAGACCTAGAGGAATCCAAGATGGGGTGACTTGTGGGGCTCTGACCAGGTTCTGTTACCCAGAATCCTTTGCAAACCTCAAAATGTGGCTAAAAAAACACATTTTCCTCACATTTTGGTGACAGAAAGTTCTGGAATCAGAGAGGAGCCACAAATTTCCTTCCACCCAGCGTTGCCCCAAGTCTCCTGATAAAAATGATACCTCTCTTGTGTGGGTAGGCCTAGCGCCCACGACAGGAAATGCCCCAAAACGCAACGTGCACACATCACATTTTTTTAAAGAAAACAGGTGTTTTTTGCAAAGTGCCTACCTGTAGATTTCGGCCTCTAGCTCAGCCTGCACCTAGGGAAACCTACCAAACCCGTGCATTTTTGAAAACTAGAAACCTAGGGAAATCCAGGATGGGGTGACTTGTGGGGCTCTGACCAGGTTCTGTTACCCAGAATCCTTTGCAAACCTCAAAATGTGGCTAAAAAAACACATTTTCCTCACATTTTGGTGACAGAAAGTTCTGGAATCAGAGAGGAGCCACAAATTTCCTTCCACCCAGCGTTCCCTCAAGTCTCCCGATAAAAATGATACCTGTCTTGTGTGGGTAGGCCTAGCGCCCGCGAAAGGAAATGCCCCAAAACGCAACGTGCACACATCACATTTTTTTAAAGAAAACAGAGGTGTTTTTTGCAAAGTGCCTACCTGTAGATTTTGGCCTCTAGCTCAGCCGGCACCTAGGGAAACCTACCAAACCTGTGCATTTCTGAAAACTATAGACCTAGGGGAATCCAAGATGGGGTGACTTGTGGGGCTCTGACCAGGTTCTGTTACCCAGAATCCTTTGCAAACCTCACAATTTGGCTAAAAAAACACTTTTTCATCACATTTTCGTGACAGAAAGTTCTGGAATCAGAGAGGAGCCACGAATTTCCTTCCACCCAGAGTTCCCCCAAGTCTCCCGATAAAAATGATACCTCACTTGTGTAGGTAGGCCTAGCGCCCACGACAGGAAATGCCCCAAAACGCAACGTGCACACATCACATTTTTTTAAAGAAAAAAGAGGTGTTTTTTGCAAAGTGCCTACCTGTAGATTTTGGCCTCTAGCTCAGCCGGCACCTAGGGAAACCTACCAAACCTGTGCATTTCTGAAAACTAGAGACCTAGGGGAATCTAAGATGGGGTGACTTGTGGGGCTCTGACCAGGCTCTGTTACCCAGAATCCTTTGAAACCTCAAAATTTGGCTAAAAAAACAAATTTTCCTCACATTTCGGTGACAGAAAGTTCTGGAATCAGAGAGGAGCCACAAATTTCCTTCCACCCAGTGTTCCCCCAAGTCTCCCGATAAAAATGATACCACACTTGTGTGGGTAGGCCTATAGCCCGCGACAGGAAATGCCCCAAAACGCAACATGCACACATCACATTTTTTGAAAGAAAACAGGGGTGTTTTTTGCAAAGTGCCTACCTGTAGATTTTGACCTCTAGTTCAGCCGGAACCTAGGGAAACCTACCAAACCTGTGCATTTTTTAAAACTAGAAACCTAGGGAAATCCAGGATGGGGTGACTTGTGGGGCTCTGACCAGGTTCTGTTACCCAGAATCCTTTGCAAACCTCAAAATTTGGCTAAAAAAACAAATTTTCCTCACATTTCGGTGACAGAAAGTTCTGGAATCAGAGAGGAGCCACAAATTTCCTTCCACCCAGCGTTGCCCCAAGTCTCCTGATAAAAATTATACCTCTCTTGTGTGGGTAGGCCTAGCGCCCGCGACAGGAAATGCCCTAAAACGCAAAGTGGACACATCCCATTTTTTGAAAGAAAACAGAGGTGTTTTTTACAAAGTGCCTACCTGTAGATTTTGGCCTCTAGCTCAGCCGGCACCTGGGGAAACCTACCAAACCTGTGCATTTTTGAAAATTAGAGACCTAGAGGAATCCAAGATGGGGTGACTTGTGGGGCTCTGACCAGGTTCTGTTACCCAGAATCCTTTGCAAACCTCAAAATGTGGCAAAAAAAAACACATTTTTGTCACATTTTGGTGACAGAAAGTTCTTGAATCAGAGAGGAGCCACAAATGTCCTTCCACCCAGCGTTGCCCCAAGTCTCCTGATAAAAATGATACCTCTCTTGTGTGGGTAGGCCTATCGCCCGCGACAGGAAATGCCCCAAAACGCAACATGCACACATCACATTTTTTTAAAGAAAACAGAGGTGTTTTTTTGCAAAGTGCCTACCTGTAGATTTTGGCCTCTAGCTCAGCCGGCACCTAGGGAAACCTACCAAACCCGTGCATTTTTGAAAACTAGAAACCTAGGGAAATCCAGGATGGGGTGACTTGTGGGGCTCTGACCAGGTTCTGTTACCCAGAATCCTTTGCAAACCTCAAAATGTGGCTAAAAAAAGACATTTTCCTCACATTTTGGTGACAGAAAGTTCTGGAATCAGAGAGGAGCCACAAATTTCCTTCCACCCAGAGCTCCCCGAAGTCTCCCGATAAAAATGATACCTCACTTGTGTAGGTAGGCCTAGCGCCCACGACAGGAAATGCCCCAAAACGCAACGTGCACACATCACATTTTTTGAAAGAAAACAGGGGTGTTTTTTGCAAAGTGCCTACCTGTAGATTTTGACCTCTAGCTCAGCCGGAACCTAGGGAAACCTACCAAACCTGTGCATTTTTGAAAACTAGAAACCTAGGGAAATCCAGGATGGGGTGACTTGTGGGGCTCTGACCAGGTTATGTTACCCAGAATCCTTTGCAAACCTCAAAATTTGGCTAAAAAAACACATGTTCCTCACATTTCTGTGACAGAAAGTTCTGGAATCTGAGAGGAGGCATAAATTTCCTTCCACCCAGCGTTGCCCCAAGTCTCCCGATAAAAATGATACCTCTCTTGTGTGGGTAGGCCTAGCGCCCGCGACAGGAAATGCCCCAAAACGCAACGTGGACACATCCCATTTTTTGAAAGAAAACAGAGGTGTTTTTTGCAAAGTGCCTACCTGTAGATTTTGGCCTCTAGCTCAGCCGGCACCTAGGGAAACCTACCAAACCTATGCATTTTTGAAAATTAGAGACCTAGAGGAATCCAAGATGGGGTGACTTGTGGGGCTCTGACCATGTTCTGTTACCCAGAATCCTTTGTAAACCTCAAAATCTGGCTAAAAAAACACATGTTCCTCAAATTTCTGTGGCAGAACGTTCTGGAATCTGCGAGGAGGCACAAATGTACTTCCACCCAGCGTTCCCCCAAGTCTCCCGATAAAAATGATACCTCACTTGTGTGGGTAGGCCTAGCACCCGCGACAGGAAATGCCCCAAAGTACAACGTGGACACATCCCATTTTTTGACAGAAAACAGAGCTGTTTTTTGCAAAGTGCCTACCTGTAGATTTTGGCCTCTAGCTCAGCCGGCCCCAAGGGAAACCTACCAAGCCTGTGCATTTCTGAAAACTAGAGACCTAGGGGAATCCAAGATGGGGTGACTTGTGGGGCTCTGACCAGAGTTTGTTACCCAGAATCCTTTGCAAACCTCACAATTTGGCTAAAAAAAACACATTTTACTCACATTTTTGTGACAGAAAGTTCTGGAATCAGAGAGGAGCCACAAATTTCCTTCCACCCAGTGATCCCCCAAGTCTCCCGATAAAAATGATACCTCACTTGTGTGGGTAGACTTAGCGCCCGCAACAGGAAATGCCCCAGAACGCAACGTGCACTCATCACATTTTTTTTAAAGAAAACAGAGGTGTTTTTTGCAAAGTGCCTACCTGTAGATTTTGGCCTCTAGCTCAGCCGGCACCTAGGGAAACCTACCAAACCTGTGCATTTCTGAAAAGTAGAGACCTAGGGGAATCCAAGATGGGGTGACTTGTGGGGCTCTGACCAGGTTCTGTTACCCAGAATCCTTTGCAAACCTCACAATATGGATAAAAAAAACACTTTTTCCTCACATTTTGGTGACAGAAAGTTCTGGAATCAGAGAGGAGCCACAAATTTCCTTCCACCCAGAGTTCCCCCACGTCTCCCGATTAAAATGATACCTCACTTGTGTAGGTAGGCCTAGCGCCCACGACAGGAAATGCCCCAAAACGCAACGTGCACACATCACATTTTTTGAAAGAAAACAGGTGTTTTTGCAAAGTGCCTACCTGTAGATTTTGGCCTCTAGCTCAGCCGGCACCTAGGGAAACCTACCAAGCCTGTGCATTTCTGAAAACTAGAGACATAGGGGAATATCCAAGATGGGGTGACTTGTGGGGCTCTGACCAGGTTCTGTTACCCAGAATCCTTTGCAAACCTCAAAATATGGCTAAAAAAACACATTTTCATCACATTTCGGAGACAGAAAGTTCAGGAATTAGAGAGGAGCCACAAATTTCCTTCCACCCAGTGTTCCCCCAAGTCTCCCGATAAAAATGATACCTCACTTGTGTGGGTAGGCCTAGCGCCCGCGACAGGAAATGCCCCAAAACGCAACGTGCACACATCACATTTTTTTAATGAAAACAGCGGTGTTTTTTGCAAAGTGCCTAACTATAGATTTTGGCCTCCAGCTCAGCCGGCACCTAGGGAAACCTACCAAACCTGTGCATTTCTGAAAACTAGAGACCTAGGGGAATCCAAGATGGGGTGACTTGTGGGGCTCTGACCAGGTTCTGTTACCCAGAATGCTTTGCAAACCTCAAAATATGGCTAAAAAAACACATTTTCATCACATTTCGGAGACAGAAAGTTCAGGAATTAGAGAGGAGCCACAAATTTCCTTCCACCCAGTGTTCCCCCAAGTCTCCCGATAAAAATGATACCTCACTTGTGTGGGTAGGCCTAGCGCCCGCGACAGGAAATGCCCCAAAACGCAACGTGCACACATCATATTTTTTGAATGAAAACAGCGGTGTTTTTTGCAAAGTGCCTAACTATAGATTTTGGCCTCCAGCTCAGCCGGCACCTAGGGAAACCTACCAAACCTGTGCATTTCTGAAAACTAGAGACCTAGGGGAATCCAAGATGGGGTGACTTGTGGGGCTCTGACCAGGTTCTGTTACCCAGAATCCTTTGCAAACCTCAAAATGTGGCTAAAAAAACACTTTTTCCTCACATTTTGGTGACAGAAAGTTCTGGAATCAGAGAGGAGCCACAAATTTCCTTCCACCCAGCGTTCCCTCAAGTCTCCCGATAAAAATAATACCTCACTTGTGTGGGTAGGCCTAGCGCCCGCGACAGGAAATGCCCCAAAACTCAACGTGCACACATCACATTTTTTTAAAGAAAACAGAGGTGGTTTTTGCAAAGTGCCTACCTGTAGATTTTGGCCTCCAGCTCAGCCGGCACCTAGGGAAACCTACCAAACCTGTGCATTTCTGAAAACTAGAGACCTAGGGGAATCCAAGATGGGGTGACTTGTGGGGCTCTGACCAGGTTCTGTTACCCAGAATCCTTTGCAAACCTCACAATTTGGCTAAAAAAACACTTTTTCCTCACATTTTGGTGACAGAAAGTTCTGGAATCAGAGAGGAGCCACAAATTTCCTTCCACCCAGAGTTCCCCCAAGTCTCCCGATAAAAATGATACCTCACTTGTGTAGGTAGGCCTAGCGCCCACGACAGGAAATGCCCCAAAACGCAACGTGCACACATCACATTTTTTTAAAGAAAACAGGTGTTTTTTGCAAAGTGCCTACCTGTAGATTTTGGCCTCTAGCTCAGCCGGCACCTAGGGAAACCTACCAAACCCGTGCATTTCTGAAAACTAGAGACCTAGGGGAATCCAAGATGGGGTGACTTGTGGGGCTCTGACCAGGCTCTGTTACCCAGAATCCTTTGAAACCTCAAAATTTGGCTAAAAAAACAAATTTTCCTCACATTTCGGTGACAGAAAGTTCTGGAATCAGAGAGGAGCCACAAATTTCCTTCCACCCAGTGTTCCCCCAAGTCTCCCGATAAAAATGATACCTCACTTGTGTGGGTAGGCCTAGCGCCCGCGACAGGAAATGCCTCAAAACGCAACGTGCACACATCACATTTTTTGAAAGAAAACAGGGGTGTTTTTTGCAAAGTGCCTACCTGTAGATTTTGACCTCTAGCTCAGCCGGAACCTAGGGAAACCTACCAAACCTGTGCATTTTTGAAAACTAGAAACCTAGGGAAATCCAGGATGGGGTGACTTGTGGGGCTCTGACCAGGTTCTGTTACCCAGAATCCTTTGCAAACCTCAAAATTTGGCTAAAAAAACAAATTTTCCTCACATTTCGGTGACAGAAAGTTCTGGAATCAGAGAGGAGCCACAAATTTCCTTCCACCCAGCGTTGCCCCAAGTCTCCTGATAAAAATGATACCTCTCTTGTGTGGGTAGGCCTAGCGCCCGCGACAGGAAATGCCCCAAAACGCAACGTGGACACATCCCATTTTTTGAAAGAAAACAGAGGTGTTTTTTGCAAAGTGCCTACCTGTAGATTTTGGCCTCTAGCTCAGCCGGCACCTGGGGAAACCTACCAAACCTGTGCATTTTTGAAAATTAGAGAGCTAGAGCAATCCAAGATGGGGTGACTTGTGGGGCTCTGACCAGGTTCTGTTACCCAGAATCCTTTGAAAACCTCAAAATGTGGCTAAAAAAACACATTTTCCTCACATTTTGGTGACAGAAAGTTCTGGAATCAGAGAGGAGCCACAAATTTCCTTCCACCCAGCGTTCCCTCAAGTCTCCCGATAAAAATGATACCTCACTTGTGTGGGTAGGCCTAGCGCCCGCGACAGTAAATGCCCCAAAACACAACGTGCACACATCACATTTTTTTAAAGAAAACAGAGGTGTTTTTTGCAAAGTGCCTACCTGTAGATTTTGGCCTCTAGCTCAGCCGGCACCTAGGGAAACCTACCAAACCTGTGCATTTCAGAAAACTAGAGACCTAGGGGAATCCAAGATGGGGTGACTTGTGGGGCTCTGACCAGGTTCTGTTACCCAGAATCCTTTGCAAACCTCACAATTTGGCTAAAAAAACACTTTTTCCTCACATTTTGGTGACAGAAAGTTCTGGAATCAGAGAGGAGCCACAAATTTCCTTCCACCCAGAGTTCCCCCAAGTCTCCCGATAAAAATGATACCTCACTTGTGTAGGTAGGCCTAGCGCCCACGACAGGAAATGCCCCAAAACGCAACGTGCACACATCACATTTTTTGAAAGAAAACAGGTGTTTTTTGCAAAGTGCCTACCTGTAGATTTTGGCCTCTAGCTCAGCCGGCACCTAGGGAAACCTACCAAACCCGTGCATTTCTGAAAACTAGAGACCTAGGGGAATCCAAGATGGGGTGACTTGTGGGGCTCTGACCAGGCTCTGTTACCCAGAATCCTTTGAAACCTCAAAATTTGGCTAAAAAAACAAATTTTCCTCACATTTCGGTGACAGAAAGTTCTGGAATCAGAGAGGAGCCACAAATTTCCTTCCACCCAGTGTTCCCCCAAGTCTCCCGATAAAAATGATACCTCACTTGTGTGGGTAGGCCTAGCGCCCGCGACAGGAAATGCCTCAAAACGCAACGTGCACACATCACATTTTTTGAAAGAAAACAGGGGTGTTTTTTGCAAAGTGCCTACCTGTAGATTTTGACCTCTAGCTCAGCCGGAACCTAGGGAAACCTACCAAACCTGTGCATTTTTGAAAACTAGAAACCTAGGGAAATCCAGGATGGGGTGACTTGTGGGGCTCTGACCAGGTTCTGTTACCCAGAATCCTTTGCAAACCTCAAAATTTGGCTAAAAAAACAAATTTTCCTCACATTTCGGTGACAGAAAGTTCTGGAATCAGAGAGGAGCCACAAATTTCCTTCCACCCAGCGTTGCCCCAAGTCTCCTGATAAAAATGATACCTCTCTTGTGTGGGTAGGCCTAGCGCCCGCGACAGGAAATGCCCCAAAACGCAACGTGGACACATCCCATTTTTTGAAAGAAAACAGAGGTGTTTTTTGCAAAGTGCCTACCTGTAGATTTTGGCCTCTAGCTCAGCCGGCACCTGGGGAAACCTACCAAACCTGTGCATTTTTGAAAATTAGAGAGCTAGAGCAATCCAAGATGGGGTGACTTGTGGGGCTCTGACCAGGTTCTGTTACCCAGAATCCTTTGAAAACCTCAAAATGTGGCTAAAAAAACACATTTTCCTCACATTTTGGTGACAGAAAGTTCTGGAATCAGAGAGGAGCCACAAATTTCCTTCCACCCAGCGTTCCCTCAAGTCTCCCGATAAAAATGATACCTCACTTGTGTGGGTAGGCCTAGCGCCCGCGACAGTAAATGCCCCAAAACACAACGTGCACACATCACATTTTTTTAAAGAAAACAGAGGTGTTTTTTGCAAAGTGCCTACCTGTAGATTTTGGCCTCTAGCTCAGCCGGCACCTAGGGAAACCTACCAAACCTGTGCATTTCAGAAAACTAGAGACCTAGGGGAATCCAAGATGGGGTGACTTGTGGGGCTCTGACCAGGTTCTGTTACCCAGAATCCTTTGCAAACCTCACAATTTGGCTAAAAAAACACTTTTTCCTCACATTTTGGTGACAGAAAGTTCTGGAATCAGAGAGGAGCCACAAATTTCCTTCCACCCAGAGTTCCCCCAAGTCTCCCGATAAAAATGATACCTCACTTGTGTAGGTAGGCCTAGCGCCCACGACAGGAAATGCCCCAAAACGCAACGTGCACACATCACATTTTTTGAAAGAAAACAGGTGTTTTTTGCAAAGTGCCTACCTGTAGATTTTGGCCTCTAGCTCAGCCGGCACCTAGGGAAACCTACCAAACCCGTGCATTTCTGAAAACTAGAGACCTAGGGGAATCCAAGATGGGGTGACTTGTGGGTCTCTGACCAGGCTCTGTTACCCAGAATCCTTTGCAAACCTCAAAATTTGGCTAAAAAAACAAATTTTCTTCACATTTCGGTGACAGAAAGTTCTGGAATCAGAGAGGAGCCACAAATTTCCTTCCACCCAGTGTTCCCCCAAGTCTCCCGAAAAAAATGATACCTCACTTGTGTGTGTAGGCCTAGCGCCCGCGACAGGAAATGCCTCAAAACGCAACGTGCACACATCACATTTTTTGAAAGAAAACAGGGGTGTTTTTTGCAAAGTGCCTACCTGTAGATTTTGACCTCTAGCTCAGCCGGAACCTAGGGAAACCTACCAAACCTGTGCATTTTTGAAAACTAGAAACCTAGGGAAATCCAGGATGGGGTGACTTGTGGGGCTCTGACCAGGTTCTGTTACCCAGAATCCTTTGCAAACCTCAAAATTTGGCTAAAAAAACAAATTTTCCTCACATTTCGGTGACAGAAAGTTCTGGAATCAGAGAGGAGCCACAAATTTCCTTCCACCCAGCGTTGCCCCAAGTCTCCTGATAAAAATGATACCTCTCTTGTGTGGGTAGGCCTAGCGCCCGCGACAGGAAATGCCCCAAAACGCAACGTGGACACATCCCATTTTTTGAAAGAAAACAGAGGTGTTTTTTGCAAAGTGCCTACCTGTAGATTTTGGCCTCTAGCTCAGCCGGCACCTGGGGAAACCTACCAAACCTGTGCATTTTTGAAAATTAGAGAGCTAGAGCAATCCAAGATGGGGTGACTTGTGGGGCTCTGACCAGGTTCTGTTACCCAGAATCCTTTGAAAACCTCAAAATGTGGCTAAAAAAACACATTTTCCTCACATTTTGGTGACAGAAAGTTCTGGAATCAGAGAGGAGCCACAAATTTCCTTCCACCCAGCGTTCCCTCAAGTCTCCCGATAAAAATGATACCTCACTTGTGTGGGTAGGCCTAGCGCCCGCGACAGTAAATGCCCCAAAACACAACGTGCACACATCACATTTTTTTAAAGAAAACAGAGGTGTTTTTTGCAAAGTGCCTACCTGTAGATTTTGGCCTCTAGCTCAGCCGGCACCTAGGGAAACCTACCAAACCTGTGCATTTCAGAAAACTAGAGACCTAGGGGAATCCAAGATGGGGTGACTTGTGGGGCTCTGACCAGGTTCTGTTACCCAGAATCCTTTGCAAACCTCACAATTTGGCTAAAAAAACACTTTTTCCTCACATTTTGGTGACAGAAAGTTCTGGAATCAGAGAGGAGCCACAAATTTCCTTCCACCCAGAGTTCCCCCAAGTCTCCCGATAAAAATGATACCTCACTTGTGTAGGTAGGCCTAGCGCCCACGACAGGAAATGCCCCAAAACGCAACGTGCACACATCACATTTTTTGAAAGAAAACAGGTGTTTTTTGCAAAGTGCCTACCTGTAGATTTTGGCCTCTAGCTCAGCCGGCACCTAGGGAAACCTACCAAACCCGTGCATTTCTGAAAACTAGAGACCTAGGGGAATCCAAGATGGGGTGACTTGTGGGTCTCTGACCAGGCTCTGTTACCCAGAATCCTTTGCAAACCTCAAAATTTGGCTAAAAAAACAAATTTTCTTCACATTTCGGTGACAGAAAGTTCTGGAATCAGAGAGGAGCCACAAATTTCCTTCCACCCAGTGTTCCCCCAAGTCTCCCGAAAAAAATGATACCTCACTTGTGTGTGTAGGCCTAGCGCCCGCGACAGGAAATGCCCCAAAACGCAACGTGCACACATCACATTTTTTGAAAGAAAACAGGGGTGTTTTTTGCAAAGTGCCTACCTGTAGATTTTGACCTCTAGCTCAGCCGGAACCTAGGGAAACCTACCAAACCTGTGCATTTTTGAAAACTACAAACCTAGGGAAATCCAGGATGGGGTGACTTGTGGGGCTCTGACCAGGTTCTGTTACCCAGAATCCTTTGCAAACCTCAAAATGTGGCTAAAAATAAAAATTTTCCTCACATTTCGGTGACAGAAAGATCTGGAATCAGAGAGGAGCCACAAATTTCCTTCCACCCAGCGTTGCCCCAAGTCTCCTGATAAAAATGATACCTCTCTTGTGTGGGTAGGCCTAGTGCCTGCGACAGGAAATGCCCCAAAACGCAACGTGGACACATCCCATTTTTTTAAAGAAAACAGAGGTGTTTTTTGCAAAGTGCCTACCTGTAGATTTTGACCTCTAGCTCAGCCGGAACCTAGGGAAACCTACCAAACCTGTGCATTTTTGAAAACTAGAAACCTAGGGAAATCCAGGATGGGGTGACTTGTGGGGCTCTGACCAGGTTCTGTTACCCAGAATCCTTTGCAAACCTCAAAATTTGGCTAAAAAAACAAATTTTCCTCACATTTCGGTGACAGAAAGTTCTGGAATCAGAGAGGAGCCACAAATTTCCTTCCACCCAGCGTTGCCCCAAGTCTCCTGATAAAAATGATACCTCTCTTGTGTGGGTAGGCCTAGCGCCCGCGACAGGAAATGCCCCAAAACACAACGTGGACACATCCCATTTTTTGAAAGAAAACAGAGGTGTTTTTTGCAAAGTGCCTACCTGTAGATTTTGGCCTCTAGCTCAGCCGGCACCTGGGGAAACCTACCAAACCTGTGCATTTTTGAAAATTAGAGACCTAGAGGAATCCAAGATGGGGTGACTTGTGGGGCTCTGACCAGGTTCTGTTACCCAGAATCCTTTGCAAACCTCAAAATGTGGCTAAAAAAACACATTTTCCTCACATTTTGGTGACAGAAAGTTCTGGAATCAGAGAGGAGCCACAAATGTCCTTCCACCCAGCGTTGCCCCAAGTCTCCTGATAAAAATGATACCTCTCTTGTGTGGGTAGGCCTAGCGCCCGCGACAGGAAATGCCCCAAAACGCAACGTGCACACATCACATTTTTTTAAATAAAACAGAGGTGATTTTTGCAAAGTGCCTACCTGTAGATTTTGGCCTCCAGCTCAGCCGGCACCTAGGGAAACCTACCAAACCTGTGCATTTCTGAAAACTAGAGACCTAGGGGAATCCAAGATGGGGTGACTTGTGGCGCTCTGACCAGGTTCTGTTACCCGGAATCCTTTGCAAACCTCAAAATATGGCTAAAAAAACAAATTTTCATCACATTTCGGTGACAGAAAGTCCAGGAATCAGAGAGGAGCCACAAATTTCCTTCCACCCAGTGTTCCCCCAAGTCTCCCGATAAAAATGATACCTCACTTGTGTGGGTAGGCCTAGCGCCCGCGACAGGAAATGCCCCAAAACGCAACGTGCACACATCACATTTTTTTAATGAAAACAGCGGTGTTTTTTGCAAAGTGCCTAACTATAGATTTTGGCCTCCAGCTCAGCCGGCACCTAGGGAAACCTACCAAACCTGTGCATTTCTGAAAACTAGAGACCTAGGGGAATCCAAGATGGGGTGACTTGTGGGGCTCTGACCAGGTTCTGTTACCCAGAATCCTTTGCAAACCTCAAAATATGGCTAAAAAAACACATTTTCATCACATTTCGGAGACAGAAAGTTCAGGAATTAGAGAGGAGCCACAAATTTCCTTCCACCCAGTGTTCCCCCAAGTCTCCCGATAAAAATGATACCTCACTTGTGTGGGTAGGCCTAGCGCCCGCGACAGGAAATGCCCCAAAACGCAACGTGCACACATCCTATTTTTAGAATGAAAACAGCGGTGTTTTTTGCAAAGTGCCTAACTATAGATTTTGGCCTCCAGCTCAGCCGGCACCTAGGGAAACCTACCAAACCTGTGCATTTCTGAAAACTAGAGACCTAGGGGAATCCAAGATGGGGTGACTTGTGGGGCTCTGACCAGGTTCTGTTACCCAGAATCCTTTGCAAACCTCAAAATGTGGCTAAAAAAACACATTTTCCTCATATTTAGGTGACAGAAAGTTCTGGAATCAGAGAGGAGCCACAAATTTCCTTCCACCCAGCGTTCCCTCAAGTC
The DNA here is from genome assembly GCF_031143425.1 of Pleurodeles waltl. Lineage (NCBI taxonomy): Eukaryota > Metazoa > Chordata > Amphibia > Caudata > Salamandridae > Pleurodeles > Pleurodeles waltl. Next base: position 457,187,187 of record NC_090440.1, on the reverse strand, counting down.
TCCCGATAAAAATAATACCTCACTTGTGTGGGTAGGCCTAGCGCCCGCGACAGGAAATGCCCCAAAACGCAACGTGCACACATCACATTTTTTTAAAGAAAACAGAGGTGGTTTTTGCAAAGTGCCTACCTGTAGATTTTGGCCTCCAGCTCAGCCGGCACCTAGGGAAACCTACCAAACCTGTGCATTTCTGAAAACTAGAGACCTAGGGGAATCCAAGATGGGGTGACTTGTGGGGCTCTGACCAGGTTCTGTTACCCAGAATCCTTTGCAAACCTCACAATTTGGCTAAAAAAACACTTTTTCCTCACATTTTGGTGACAGAAAGTTCTGGAATCAGAGAGGAGCCACAAATTTCCTTCCACCCAGAGTTCCCCCAAGTCTCCCGATAAAAATGATACCTCACTTGTGTAGGTAGGCCTAGCGCCCACGACAGGAAATGCCCCAAAACGCAACGTGCACACATCACATTTTTTTAAAGAAAACAGGTGTTTTTTGCAAAGTGCCTACCTGTAGATTTTGGCCTCTAGCTCAGCCGGCACCTAGGGAAACCTACCAAACCCGTGCATTTCTGAAAACTAGAGACCTAGGGGAATCCAAGATGGGGTGACTTGTGGGTCTCTGACCAGGCTCTGTTACCCAGAATCCTTTGAAACCTCAAAATTTGGCTAAAAAAACAAATTTTCCTCACATTTCGGTGACAGAAAGTTCTGGAATCAGAGAGGAGCCACAAATTTCCTTCCACCCAGTGTTCCCCCAAGTCTCCCGATAAAAATGTTTCCTCACTTGTGTGGGTAGGCCTAGCGCCCGCGACAGGAAATGCCTCAAAACGCAACGTGCACACATCACATTTTTTGAAAGAAAACAGGGGTGTTTTTTGCAAAGTGCCTACCTGTAGATTTTGACCTCTAGCTCAGCCGGAACCTAGGGAAACCTACCAAACCTGTGCATTTTTGAAAACTAGAAACCTAGGGAAATCCAGGATGGGGTGACTTGTGGGGCTCTGACCAGGTTCTGTTACCCAGAATCCTTTGCAAACCTCAAAATTTGGCTAAAAAAACAAATTTTCCTCACATTTCGGTGACAGAAAGTTCTGGAATCAGAGAGGAGCCACAAATTTCCTTCCACCCAGCGTTGCCCCAAGTCTCCTGATAAAAATGATACCTCTCTTGTGTGGGTAGGCCTAGCGCCCGCGACAGGAAATGCCCCAAAACGCAACGTGGACACATCCCATTTTTTGAAAGAAAACAGAGGTGTTTTTTGCAAAGTGCCTACCTGTAGATTTTGGCCTCTAGCTCAGCCGGCTCCTGGTGAAACCTACCAAACCTGTGCATTTTTGAAAATTAGAGAGCTAGAGCAATCCAAGATGGGGTGACTTGTGGGGCTCTGACCAGGTTCTGTTACCCAGAATCCTTTGCAAACCTCAAAATGTGGCTAAAAAAACACATTTTCCTCACATTTTGGTGACAGAAAGTTCTGGAATCAGAGAGGAGCCACAAATTTCCTTCCACCCAGCGTTCCCTCAAGTCTCCCGATAAAAATGATACCTCACTTGTGTGGGTAGGCCTAGCGCCCGCGACAGGAAATGCCCCAAAACACAACGTGCACACATCACATTTTTTTAAAGAAAACAGAGGTGTTTTTTGCAAAGTGCCTACCTGTAGATTTTGGCCTCTAGCTCAGCCGGCACCTAGGGAAACCTACCAAATCTGTGCATTTCAGAAAACTAGAGACCTAGGGGAATCCAAGATGGGGTGACTTGTGGGGCTCTGACCAGGTTCTGTTACCCAGAATCCTTTGCAAACCTCACAATTTGGCTAAAAAAAACACTTTTTCCTCACATTTTGGTGACAGAAAGTTCTGGAATCAGAGAGGAGCCACAAATTTCCTTCCACCCAGAGTTCCCCCAAGTCTCCCGATAAAAATGATACCTCACTTGTGTAGGTAGGCCTAGCGCCCACGACAGGAAATGCCCCAAAACGCAACGTGCACACATCACATTTTTTGAAAGAAAACAGGTGTTTTTTGCAAAGTGCCTACCTGTAGATTTTGGCCTCTAGCTCAGCCGGCACCTAGGGAAACCTACCAAACCCGTGCATTTCTGAAAACTAGAGACCTAGGGGAATCCAAGATGGGGTGACTTGTGGGTCTCTGACCAGGCTCTGTTACCCAGAATCCTTTGCAAACCTCAAAATTTGGCTAAAAAAACAAATTTTCTTCACATTTCGGTGACAGAAAGTTCTGGAATCAGAGAGGAGCCACAAATTTCCTTCCACCCAGTGTTCCCCCAAGTCTCCCGAAAAAAATGATACCTCACTTGTGTGTGTAGGCCTAGCGCCCGCGACAGGAAATGCCCCAAAACGCAACATGCACACATCACATTTTTTGAAAGAAAACAGGGGTGTTTTTTGCAAAGTGCCTACCTGTAGATTTTGACCTCTAGCTCAGCCGGAACCTAGGGAAACCTACCAAACCTGTGCATTTTTGAAAACTACAAACCTAGGGAAATCCAGGATGGGGTGACTTGTGGGGCTCTGACCAGGTTCTGTTACCCAGAATCCTTTGCAAACCTCAAAATTTGGCTAAAAATACAAATTTTCCTCACATTTCGGTGACAGAAAGATCTGGAATCAGAGAGGAGCCACAAATTTCCTTCCACCCAGCGTTGCCCCAAGTCTCCTGATAAAAATGATACCTCTCTTGTGTGGGTAGGCCTAGTGCCTGCGACAGGAAATGCCCCAAAACGCAACGTGGACACATCCCATTTTTTGAAAGAAAACAGAGGTGTTTTTTGCAAAGTGCCTACCTGTAGATTTTGACCTCTAGCTCAGCCGGAACCTAGGGAAACCTACCAAACCTGTGCATTTTTGAAAACTAGAAACCTAGGGAAATCCAGGATGGGGTGACTTGTGGGGCTCTGACCAGGTTCTGTTACCCAGAATCCTTTGCAAACCTCAAAATTTGGCTAAAAAAACAAATTTTCCTCTCATTTCGGTGACAGAAAGTTCTGGAATCAGAGAGGAGCCACAAATTTCCTTCCACCCAGCGTTGCCCCAAGTCTCCTGATAAAAATGATACCTCTCTTGTGTGGGTAGGCCTAGCGCCCGCGACAGGAAATGCCTCAAAACACAACGTGGACACATCCCATTTTTTTAAAGAAAACAGAGGTGTTTTTTGCAAAGTGCCTACCTGTAGATTTTGGCCTCTAGCTCAGCCGGCACCTGGGGAAACCTACCAAACCTGTGCATTTTTGAAAATTAGAGACCTAGAGGAATCCAAGATGGGGTGACTTGTGGGGCTCTGACCAGGTTCTGTTACCCAGAATCCTTTGCAAACCTCAAAATGTGGCTAAAAAAACACATTTTCCTCACATTTTGGTGACAGAAAGTTCTGGAATCAGAGAGGAGCCACAAATTTCCTTCCACCCAGCGTTGCCCCAAGTCTCCTGATAAAAATGATACCTCTCTTGTGTGGGTAGGCCTAGCGCCCGCGACAGGAAATGCCCCAAAACGCAACGTGCACACATCACATTTTTTTAAATAAAACAGAGGTGATTTTTGCAAAGTGCCTACCTGTAGATTTTGGCCTCCAGCTCAGCCGGCACCTAGGGAAACCTACCAAACCTGTGCATTTCTGAAAACTAGAGACCTAGGGGAATCCAAGATGGGGTGACTTGTGGGGCTCTGACCAGGTTCTGTTACCCAGAATCCTTTGCAAACCTCACAATTTGGCTAAAAAAACACTTTTTCCTCACATTTTGGTGACAGAAAGTTCTGGAATCAGAGAGGAGCCACAAATTTCCTTCCACCCAGAGTTCCCCCAAGTCTCCCGATAAAAATGATACCTCACTTGTGTAGGTAGGCCTAGCGCCCACGACAGGAAATGCCCCAAAACGCAACTTGCACACATCACATTTTTTTAAAGAAAACAGGTGTTTTTTGCAAAGTGCCTACCTGTAGATTTTGGCCTCTAGCTCAGCCGGCACCTAGGGAAACCTACCAAACCCGTGCATTTCTGAAAACTAGAGACCTAGGGGAATCCAAGATGGGGTGACTTGTGGGTCTCTGACCAGGCTCTGTTACCCAGAATCCTTTGAAACCTTAAAATTTGGCTAAAAAAACAAATTTTCCTCACATTTCGGTGACAGAAAGTTCTGGAATCAGAGAGGAGCCACAAATTTCCTTCCACCCAGTGTTCCCCCAAGTCTCCCGATAAAAATGATACCTCACTTGTGTGGGTAGGCCTAGCGCCCGCGACAGGAAATGCCTCAAAACGCAACGTGCACACATCACATTTTTTGAAAGAAAACAGGGGTGTTTTTTGCAAAGTGCCTACCTGTAGATTTTGACCTCTAGCTCAGCCGGAACCTAGGGAAACCTACCAAACCTGTGCATTTTTGAAAACTAGAAACCTAGGGAAATCCAGGATGGGGTGACTTGTGGGGCTCTGACCAGGTTCTGTTACCCAGAATCCTTTGCAAACCTCAAAATTTGGCTAAAAAAACAAATTTTCCTCACATTTTGGTGACAGAAAGTTCTGGAATCAGAGAGGAGCCACAAATTTCCTTCCACCCAGCGTTGCCCCAAGTCTCCTGATAAAAATGATACCTCTCTTGTGTGGGTAGGCCTAGCGCCCGCGACAGGAAATGCCCCAAAACGCAACGTGGACACATCCCATTTTTTGAAAGAAAACAGAGGTGTTTTTTGCAAAGTGCCTACCTGTAGATTTTGGCCTCTAGCTCAGCCGGCACCTGGTGAAACCTACCAAACCTGTGCATTTTTGAAAATTAGAGAGCTAGAGCAATCCAAGATGGGGTGACTTGTGGGGCTCTGACCAGGTTCTGTTACCCAGAATCCTTTGCAAACCTCAAAATGTGGCTAAAAAAACACATTTTCCTCACATTTTGGTGACAGAAAGTTCTGGAATCAGAGAGGAGTCACAAATTTCCTTCCACCCAGCGTTCCCTCAAGTCTCCCGATAAAAATGATACCTCACTTGTGTGGGTAGGCCTAGCGCCCGCGACAGGAAATGCCCCAAAACACAACGTGCACTCATCACATTTTTTTAAAGAAAACAGAGGTGTTTTTTGCAAAGTGCCTACCTGTAGATTTTGGCCTCTAGCTCAGCCGGCACCTAGGGAAACCTACCAAACCTGTGCATTTCAGAAAACTAGAGACCTAGGGGAATCCAAGATGGGGTGACTTGTGGGGCTCTGACCAGGTTCTGTTACCCAGAATCCTTTGCAAACCTCACAATTTGGCTAAAAAAACACTTTTTCCTCACATTTTGGTGACAGAAAGTTCTGGAATCAGAGAGGAGCCACAAATTTCCTTCCACCCAGAGTTCCCCCAAGTCTCCCGATAAAAATGATACCTCACTTGTGTAGGTAGGCCTAGCGCCCACGACAGGAAATGCCCCAAAACGCAACGTGCACACATCACATTTTTAGAAAGAAAACAGGTGTTTTTTGCAAAGTGCCTACCTGTAGATTTTGGCCTCTAGCTCAGCCGGCACCTAGGGAAACCTACCAAACCCGTGCATTTCTGAAAACTAGAGACCTAGGGGAATCCAAGATGGGGTGACTTGTGGGTCTCTGACCAGGCTCTGTTACCCAGAATCCTTTGCAAACCTCAAAATTTGGCTAAAAAAACAAATTTTCTTCACATTTCGGTGACAGAAAGTTCTGGAATCAGAGAGGAGCCACAAATTTCCTTCCACCCAGTGTTCCCCCAAGTCTCCCGAAAAAAATGATACCTCACTTGTGTGTGTAGGCCTAGCGCCCGCGACAGGAAATGCCCCAAAACGCAACGTGCACACATCACATTTTTTGAAAGAAAACAGGGGTGTTTTTTGCAAAGTGCCTACCTGTAGATTTTGACCTCTAGCTCAGCCGGAACCTAGGGAAACCTACCAAACCTGTGCATTTTTGAAAACTACAAACCTAGGGAAATCCAGGATGGGGTGACTTGTGGGGCTCTGACCAGGTTCTGTTACCCAGAATCCTTTGCAAACCTCAAAATTTGGCTAAAAATACAAATTTTCCTCACATTTCGGTGACAGAAAGATCTGGAATCAGAGAGGAGCCACAAATTTCCTTCCACCCAGCGTTGCCCCAAGTCTCCTGATAAAAATGATACCTCTCTTGTGTGGGTAGGCCTAGTGCCTGCGACAGGAAATGCCCCAAAACGCAACGTGGACACATCCCATTTTTTGAAAGAAAACAGAGGTGTTTTTTGCAAAGTGCCTACCTGTAGATTTTGACCTCTAGCTCAGCCGGAACCTAGGGAAACCTACCAAACCTGTGCATTTTTGAAAACTAGAAACCTAGGGAAATCCAGGATGGGGTGACTTGTGGGGCTCTGACCAGGTTCTGTTACCCAGAATCCTTTGCAAACCTCAAAATTTGGCTAAAAAAACAAATTTTCCTCACATTTCGGTGACAGAAAGTTCTGGAATCAGAGAGGAGCCACAAATTTCCTTCCACCCAGCGTTGCCCCAAGTCTCCTGATAAAAATGATACCTCTCTTGTGTGGGTAGGCCTAGCGCCCGCGACAGGAAATGCCCCAAAACACAACGTGGACACATCCCATTTTTTGAAAGAAAACAGAGGTGTTTTTTGCAAAGTGCCTACCTGTAGATTTTGGCCTCTAGCTCAGCCGGCACCTGGGGAAACCTACCAAACCTGTGCATTTTTGAAAATTAGAGACCTAGAGGAATCCAAGATGGGGTGACTTGTGGGGCTCTGACCAGGTTCTGTTACCCAGAATCCTTTGCAAACCTCAAAATGTGGCTAAAAAAACACATTTTCCTCACATTTTGGTGACAGAAAGTTCTGGAATCAGAGAGGAGCCACAAATTTCCTTCCACCCAGCGTTGCTCCAAGTCTCCTGATAAAAATGATACCTCTCTTGTGTGGGTAGGCCTAGCGCCCGCGACAGGAAATGCCCCAAAACGCAACGTGCACACATCACATTTTTTTAAATAAAACAGAGGTGATTTTTGCAAAGTGCCTACCTGTAGATTTTGGCCTCCAGCTCAGCCGGCACCTAGGGAAACCTACCAAACCTGTGCATTTCTGAAAACTAGAGACCTAGGGGAATCCAAGATGGGGTGACTTGTGGCGCTCTGACCAGGTTCTGTTACCCGGAATCCTTTGCAAACCTCAAAATATGGCTAAAAAAACACATTTTCATCACATTTCGGAGACAGAAAGTTCAGGAATTAGAGAGGAGCCACAAATTTCCTTCCACCCAGTGTTCCCCCAAGTCTCCCGATAAAAATGATACCTCACTTGTGTGGGTAGGCCTAGCGCCCGCGACAGGAAATGCCCCAAAACGCAACGTGCACACATCCTATTTTTAGAATGAAAACAGCGGTGTTTTTTGCAAAGTGCCTAACTATAGATTTTGGCCTCCAGCTCAGCCGGCACCTAGGGAAACCTACCAAACCTGTGCATTTCTGAAAACTAGAGACCTAGGGGAATCCAAGATGGGGTGACTTGTGGGGCTCTGACCAGGTTCTGTTACCCAGAATCCTTTGCAAACCTCAAAATGTGGCTAAAAAAACACATTTTCCTCATATTTTGGTGACAGAAAGTTCTGGAATCAGAGAGGAGCCACAAATTTCCTTCCACCCAGCGTTCCCTCAAGTCTCCCGATAAAAATAATGCCTCACTTGTGTGGGTAGGCCTAGCGCCCGCGACAGGAAATGCCCCAAAACGCAACGTGCACACATCACATTTTTTTAAAGAAAACAGAGGTGGTTTTTGCAAAGTGCCTACCTGTAGATTTTGGCCTCCAGCTCAGCCGGCACCTAGGGAAACCTACCAAACCTGTGCATTTCTGAAAACTAGAGACCTAGGGGAATCCAAGATGGGGTGACTTGTGGGGCTCTGACCAGGTTCTGTTACCCAGAATCCTTTGCAAACCTCACAATTTGGCTAAAACAACACTTTTTCCTCACATTTTGGTGACAGAAAGTTCTGGAATCAGAGAGGAGCCACAAATTTCCTTCCACCCAGAGTTCCCCCAAGTCTCCCGATAAAAATGATACCTCACTTGTGTAGGTAGGCCTAGCGCCCACGACAGGAAATGCCCCAAAACGCAACGTGCACACATCACATTTTTTTAAAGAAAACAGGTGTTTTTTGCAAAGTGCCTACCTGTAGATTTTGGCCTCTAGCTCAGCCGGCACCTAGGGAAACCTACCAAACCCGTGCATTTCTGAAAACTAGAGACCTAGGGGAATCCAAGATGGGGTGACTTGTGGGTCTCTGACCAGGCTCTGTTACCCAGAATCCTTTGAAACCTCAAAATTTGGCTAAAAAAACAAATTTTCCTCACATTTCGGTGACAGAAAGTTCTGGAATCAGAGAGGAGCCACAAATTTCCTTCCACCCAGTGTTCCCCCAAGTCTCCCGATAAAAATGATACCTCACTTGTGTGGGTAGGCCTAGCGCCCGCGACAGGAAATGCCTCAAAACGCAACGTGCACACATCACATTTTTTGAAAGAAAACAGGGGTGTTTTTTGCAAAGTGCCTACCTGTAGATTTTGACCTCTAGCTCAGCCGGAACCTAGGGAAACCTACCAAACCTGTGCATTTTTGAAAACTAGAAACCTAGGGAAATCCAGGATGGGGTGACTTGTGGGGCTCTGACCAGGTTCTGTTACCCAGAATCCTTTGCAAACCTCAAAATTTGGCTAAAAAAACAAATTTTCCTCACATTTCGGTGACAGAAAGTTCTGGAATCAGAGAGGAGCCACAAATTTCCTTCCACCCAGCGTTGCCCCAAGTCTCCTGATAAAAATGATACCTCTCTTGTGTGGGTAGGCCTAGCGCCCGCGACAGGAAATGCCCCAAAACGCAACGTGGACACATCCCATTTTTTGAAAGAAAACAGAGGTGTTTTTTGCAAAGTGCCTACCTGTAGATTTTGGCCTCTAGCTCAGCCGGCACCTGGTGAAACCTACCAAACCTGTGCATTTTTGAAAATTAGAGAGCTAGAGCAATCCAAGATGGGGTGACTTGTGGGGCTCTGACCAGGTTCTGTTACCCAGAATCCTTTGCAAACCTCAAAATGTGGCTAAAAAAACACATTTTCCTCACATTTTGGTGACAGAAAGTTCTGGAATCAGAGAGGAGCCACAAATTTCCTTCCACCCAGCGTTCCCTCAAGTCTCCCGATAAAAATGATACCTCACTTGTGTGGGTAGGCCTAGCGCCCGCGACAGGAAATGCCCCAAAACACAACGTGCACACATCACATTTTTTTAAAGAAAACAGAGGTGTTTTTTGCAAAGTGCCTACCTGTAGATTTTGGCCTCTAGCTCAGCCGGCACCTAGGGAAACCTACCAAACCTGTGCATTTCAGAAAACTAGAGACCTAGGGGAATCCAAGATGGGGTGACTTGTGGGGCTCTGACCAGGTTCTGTTACCCAGAATCCTTTGCAAACCTCACAATTTGGCTAAAAAAACACTTTTTCCTCACATTTTGGTGACAGAAAGTTCTGGAATCAGAGAGGAGCCACAAATTTCCTTCCACCCAGAGTTCCCCCAAGTCTCCCGATAAAAATGATACCTCACTTGTGTAGGTAGGCCTAGCGCCCACGACAGGAAATGCCCCAAAACGCAACGTGCACACATCACATTTTTTTAAAGAAAACAGGTGTTTTTTGCAAAGTGCCTACCTGTAGATTTTGGCCTCTAGCTCAGCCGGCACCTAGGGAAACCTACCAAACCCGTGCATTTCTGAAAACTAGAGACCTAGGGGAATCCAAGATGGGGTGACTTGTGGGTCTCTGACCAGGCTCTGTTACCCAGAATCCTTTGCAAACCTCAAAATTTGGCTAAAAAAACAAATTTTCTTCACATTTCGGTGACAGAAAGTTCTGGAATCAGAGAGGAGCCACAAATTTCCTTCCACCCAGTGTTCCCCCAAGTCTCCCGAAAAAAATGATACCTCACTTGTGTGTGTAGGCCTAGCGCCCGCGACAGGAAATGCCCCAAAACGCAACGTGCACACATCACATTTTTTGAAAGAAAACAGGGGTGTTTTTTGCAAAGTGCCTACCTGTAGATTTTGACCTCTAGCTCAGCCGGAACCTAGGGAAACCTACCAAACCTGTGCATTTTTGAAAACTACAAACCTAGGGAAATCCAGGATGGGGTGACTTGTGGGGCTCTGACCAGGTTCTGTTACCCAGAATCCTTTGCAAACCTCAAAATTTGGCTAAAAATACAAATTTTCCTCACATTTCGGTGACAGAAAGATCTGGAATCAGAGAGGAGCCACAAATTTCCTTCCACCCAGCGTTGCCCCAAGTCTCCTGATAAAAATGATACCTCTCTTGTGTGGGTAGGCCTAGTGCCTGCGACAGGAAATGCCCCAAAACGCAACGTGGACACATCCCATTTTTTGAAAGAAAACAGAGGTGTTTTTTGCAAAGTGCCTACCTGTAGATTTTGACCTCTAGCTCAGCCGGAACCTAGGGAAACCTACCAAACCTGTGCATTTTTGAAAACTAGAAACCTAGGGAAATCCAGGATGGGGTGACTTGTGGGGCTCTGACCAGGTTCTGTTACCCAGAATCCTTTGCAAATCTCAAAATTTGGCTAAAAAAACAAATTTTCCTCACATTTCGGTGACAGAAAGTTCTGGAATCAGAGAGGAGCCACAAATTTCCTTCCACCCAGCGTTGCCCCAAGTCTCCTGATAAAAATGATACCTCTCTTGTGTGGGTAGGCCTAGCGCCCGCGACAGGAAATGCCCCAAAACACAACGTGGACACATCCCATTTTTTGAAAGAAAACAGAGGTGTTTTTTGCAAAGTGCCTACCTGTAGATTTTGGCCTCTAGCTCAGCCGGCACCTGGGGAAACCTACCAAACCTGTGCATTTTTTAAAATTAGAGACCTAGAGGAATCCAAGATGGGGTGACTTGTGGGGCTCTGACCAGGTTCTGTTACCCAGAATCCTTTGCAAACCTCAAAATGTGGCTAAAAAAACACATTTTCCTCACATTTTGGTGACAGAAAGTTCTGGAATCAGAGAGGAGCCACAAATTTCCTTCCACCCAGCGTTGCCCCAAGTCTCCTGATAAAAATGATACCTCTCTTGTGTGGGTAGGCCTAGCGCCCGCGACAGGAAATGCCCCAAAACGCAACGTGCACACATCACATTTTTTTAAATAAAACAGAGGTGATTTTTGCAAAGTGCCTACCTGTAGATTTTGGCCTCCAGCTCAGCCGGCACCTAGGGAAACCTACCAAACCTGTGCATTTCTGAAAACTAGAGACCTAGGGGAATCCAAGATGGGGTGACTTGTGGCGCTCTGACCAGGTTCTGTTACCCGGAATCCTTTGCAAACCTCAAAATATGGCTAAAAAAACAAATTTTCATCACATTTCGGTGACAGAAAGTCCAGGAATCAGAGAGGAGCCACAAATTTCCTTCCACCCAGAGTTCCCCCAAGTCTCCCGATAAAAATGATACCTCACTTGTGTGGGTAGGCCTAGCGCCCGCAACAGGAAATGCCCCAAAACGCAACGTGCACACATCACATTTTTTGAATTAAAACAGAGGTGTGTTTTGCAAAGTGCCTACCCATAGATTTTGGCCTCAAGCTCAGCCGGCACCTAGGGAAACCTACCAAGCCTGTGCATTTCTGAAAACTAGAGACCTAGGGGAATCCAAGATGGGGTGACTTGTGAGGCTCTGACCAGGGTTTGTTACCCAGAATCCTTTGCAAACCTCACAATTTGGCTAAAAAAACAAATTATCCTCATATTTTGGTGACAGAAAGTTCTGGAATCAGAGAGGAGCCACAAATTTCCTTCCACCCAGTGTTCCCCCAAGTCTCCCGATAAAAATGATACCTCACTTGTGTGGTTAGGCCTAGCGCCCGCGACAGGAAATGCCCCAAAACGCAACGTGCACACATCACATTTTTTGAATGAAAACAGCGGTGTTTTTTGCAAAGTGCCTAACTGTAGATTTTGGCCTCCAGCTCAGCCGGCACCTAGGGAAACCTACCAAACCTGTGCATTTCTGAAAACTAGAGACCTAGGGGAATCCAAGATGGGGTGACTTGTGGGGCTCTGACCAGGTTCTGTTACCCAGAATCCTTTGCAAACCTCAAAATGTGGCTAAAAAAACACATTTTCCTCACATTTTGGTGACAGAAAGTTCTGGAAGCAGAGAGGAGCCACAAATTTCCTTCCACCCAGCGTTCCCTCAAGTCTCCCGATAAAAATGATACCTCACTTGTGTGGGTAGGCCTAGCGCCCGCGACAGGAAATGCCCCAAAACGCAACGTGCACACATCACATTTTTTTAAAGAAAACAGAGGTGATTTTTGCAAAGTGCCTACCTGTAGATTTTGGCCTCCAGCTCAGCCGGCACCTATGGAAACCTACCAAACCTGTGCATTTCTGAAAACTAGAGACCTAGGGGAATCCAAGATGGGGAGACATGTGGGGCTCTGACCAGGTTCTGTTACCCAGAATCCTTTGCAAACCTCAAAATATGGCTAAAAAAACAAATTTTCATCACATTTCGGTGACAGAAAGTTCAGGAATCAGAGAGGAGCCACAAATTTCCTTCCACCCAGTGTTCCCCCAAGTCTCCCGATAAAAATGATACCTCACTTGTGTGGGTCGGCCTAGCGCCCGCGACAGGAAATGCCCCAAAACGCAACGTGCACACATCACATTTTTTGAATGAAAACAGAGGTGTTTTTTGCAAAGTGCCTACCTATAGATTTTGGCCTCAAGCTCAGCCGGCACCTAGGGAAACCTACCAAGCCTGTGCATTTCTGAAAACTAGAGACATAGGGGAATATCCAAGATGGGGTGACTTGTGGGGCTCTGACCAGGTTCTGTTACCCAGAATCCTTTGCAAACCTCAAAATATGGCTAAAAAAAACACATTTTCATCACATTTCGGAGACAGAAAGTTCAGGAATTAGAGAGGAGCCACAAATTTCCTTCCACCCAGTGTTCCCCCAAGTCTCCCGATAAAAATGATACCTCACTTGTGTGGGTAGGCCTAGCACCCGCGACAGGAAATGCCCCAAAGCACAACGTGGACACATCCCATTTTTTGACAGAAAACAGAGCTGTTTTTTGCAAAGTGCCTACCTGTAGATTTTGGCCTCTAGCTCAGCCGGCCCCAAGGGAAACCTACCAAGCCTGTGCATTTCTGAAAACTAGAGACCTAGGGGAATCCAAGATGGGGTGACTTGTGGGGCTCTGACCAGAGTTTGTTACCCAGAATCCTTTGCAAACCTCACAATTTGGCTAAAAAAAACACATTTTACTCACATTTTGGTGACAGAAAGTTCTGGAATCAGAGAGGAGCCACAAATTTCCTTCCACCCAGTGATCCCCCAAGTCTCCCGATAAAAATGATACCTCACTTGTGTGGGTAGACTTAGCGCCCGCAACAGGAAATGCCCCAGAACGCAACGTGCACACATCACATTTTTTTTAAAGAAAACAGAGGTGTTTTTTGCAAAGTGCCTACCTGTAGATTTTGGCCTCTAGCTCAGCCGGCACCTAGGGAAACCTACCATACCTGTGCATTTCTGAAAAGTAGAGACCTAGGGGAATCCAAGATGGGGTGACTTGTGGGGCTCTGACCAGGTTCTGTTACCCAGAATCCTTTGCAAACCTCACAATATGGATAAAAAAAACACTTTTTCCTCACATTTTGGTGACAGAAAGTTCTGGAATCAGAGAGGAGCCACAAATTTCCTTCCACCCAGAGTTCCCCCACGTCTCCCGATAAAAATGATACCTCACTTGTGTAGGTAGGCCTAGCGCCCACGACAGGAAATGCCCCAAAACGCAACGTGCACACATCACATTTTTTTAAAGAAAACAGAGGTGTTTTTTGCAAAGTGCCTACCTGTAGATTTTGGCATCTAGCTCAGCCGGCACCTAGGGAAACCAACCAAACCCGTGCAATTCTGAAAACTAGAGACCTAGGGGAATCCAAGATGGGGTGACTTGTGGGGCTCTGACCAGGTTCTGTTACCCAGAATCCTTTGCAAACCTCAAAATTTGGCTAAAAAAACAAATTTTCCTCACATTTCGGTGACAGAAAGTTCTGGAATCAGAGAGGAGCCACAAATTTCCTTCCACCCAGCGTTGCCCCAAGTCTCCTGATAAAAATGATACCTCACTTGTGTGGGTAGGCCTAGCGCCCGCGACAGGAAATGCCCCAAAACGCAACGTGCACACATCACATTTTTTAAAGAAAACAGAGGTGTTTTTTGCAAAGTGCCTACCTGTAGATTTTTGCCTCTAGCTCAGCCGGCACCTAGGGAAACCTACCAAACCTATGCATTTTTGAAAATTAGAGACCTAGAGGAATCCAAGATGGGGTGACTTGTGGGGCTCTGACCAAGTTCTGTTACCCAGAATCCTTTGTAAACCTCAAAATCTGGCTAAAAAAACACATGTTCCTCACATTTCTGTGGCAGAACGTTCTGGAATCTGAGAGGAGGCACAAATGTACTTCCACCCAGCATTCCCCCAAGTCTCCCGATAAAAATGATACCTCACTTGTGTGGGTAGGCCTAGCGCCCGCGACAGGAAATGCCCCAAAGCACAACGTGGACACATCCCATTTTTTGACAGAAAACAGAGCTGTTTTTTGCAAAGTGCCTACCTGTAGATTTTGGCCTCTAGCTCAGCCGGCCCCAAGGGAAACCTACCAAGCCTGTGCATTTCTGAAAACTAGAGACCTAGGGGAATCCAAGATGGGGTGACTTGTGGGGCTCTGACCAGAGTTTGTTACCCAGAATCCTTTGCAAACCTCACAATTTGGCTAAAAAAAACACATTTTACTCACATTTTGGTGACAGAAAGTTCTGGAATCAGAGAGGAGCCACAAATTTCCTTCCACCCAGTGATCCCCCAAGTCTCCCGATAAAAATGATACCTCACTTGTGTGGGTAGACTTAGCGCCCGCAACAGGAAATGCCCCAAAACGCAACGTGCACACATCACATTTTTTTAAAGAAAACAGAGGTGTTTTTTGCAAAGTGCCTACCTGTAGATTTTGGCCTCTAGCTCAGCCGGCACCTAGGGAAACCTACCAAACCTGTGGATTTCTGAAAAGTAGAGACCTAGGGGAATCCAAGATGGGGTGACTTGTGGGGCTCTGACCAGGTTCTGTTACCCAGAATCCTTTGCAAACCTCACAATATGGATAAAAAAAAACACTTTTTCCTCACATTTTGGTGACAGAAAGTTCTGGAATCAGAGAGGAGCCACAAATTTCCTTCCACCCAGAGTTCCCCCAAGTCTCCCGATAAAAATGATACCTCACTTGTGTAGGTAGGCCTAGCGCCCACGACAGGAAATGCCCCAAAACGCAACGTGCACACATCACATTTTTTTAAAGAAAACAGAGGTTTTTTTTTGCAAAGTGCCTACCTGTAGATTTTGGCATCTAGCTCAGCCGGCACCTAGGGAAACCAACCAAACCCGTGCAATTCTGAAAACTAGAGACCTAGGGGAATCCAAGATGACTTGTGGGGCTCTGACCAGGTTCTGTTACCCAGAATCCTTTGCAAACCTCAAAATTTGGCTAAAAAAACTAATTTTCCTCACATTTCGGTGACAGAAAGTTCTGGAATCAGAGAGGAGCCACAAATTTCCTTCCACCCAGCGTTGCCCCAAGTCTCCTGATAAAAATGATGCCTCTCTTGTGTGGGTAGGCCTAGCGCCCGCGACAGGAAATGCCCCAAAACGCAACGTGGACACATCCCATTTTTTTAAAGAAAACAGAGGTGTTTTTTGCAAAGTGCCTACCTGTAGATTTTGACCTCTAGCTCAGCCGGAACCTAGGGAAACCTACCAAACCTGTGCATTTTTGAAAACTAGAAACCTAGGGAAATCCAGGATGGGGTGACTTGTGGGGCTCTGACCAGGTTCTGTTACCCAGAATCCTTTGCAAACCTCAAAATTTGGCTAAAAAAACAAATTTTCCTCACATTTCGGTGACAGAAAGTTCTGGAATCAGAGAGGAGCCACAATTTTCCTTCCACCCAGAGTTCCCCGAAGTCTCCCGATAAAAATGATACCTCACTTGTGTAGGTAGGCCTAGCGCCCACGACAGGAAATGCCCCAAAACGCAACGTGCACACATCACATTTTTTGAAAGAAAACAGGTGTTTTTTGCAAAGTGCCTACCTGTAGATTTTGGCCTCTAGCTCAGCCGGCACCTAGGGAAACCTACCAAACCTGTGCATTTCTGAAAACTAGAGACCTAGGGGAATCCAAGATGGGGTGACTTGTGGGGCTCTGACCAGGTTCTGTTACCCAGAATCCTTTGCAAACCTCAAAATTTGGCTAAAAAATCAAATTTTCCTCACCTTTCGGTGACAGAAAGTTCTGGAATCAGAGGGGAGCCACAAATTTCCTTCCACCCAGTGTTCACCCAAGTCTCCCGATAAAAATGATACCTCACTTGTGTGGGTAGGCCTAGCGCCCGTGACAGGAAATGCCCCAAAACGCAACGTGGACACATCCCATTTTTTGAAAGAAAACAGAGGTGTTTTTTGCAAAGTGACTACCTGTAGATTTTGGCCTCTAGCTCAGCCGGCACCTAGGGAAACCTACCAAACCTATGCATTTTTGAAAATTAGAGACCTAGAGGAATCCAAGATGGGGTGACTTGTGGGGCTCTGACCATGTTCTGTTACCCAGAATCCTTTGCAAACCTCAAAATTTGGCTAAAAAAACACATGTTCCTCACATTTCTGTGGCAGAACGTTCTGGAATCTGAGAGGAGGCACAAATGTACTTCCACCCAGCGTTCCCCCAAGTCTCCCGATAAAAATGATACCTCACTTGTGTGGGTAGGCCTAGCACCCGCGACAGGAAATGCCCCAAAGCACAACGTGGACACATCCCATTTTTTGACAGAAAACAGAGCTGTTTTTTGCAAAGTGCCTACCTGTAGATTTTGGCCTCTAGCTCAGCCGGCACCTAGGGAAACCTACCAAGCCTGTGCATTTCTGAAAACTAGAGACCTAGGGGAATCCAAGATGGGGTGACTTGTGGGGCTCTGACCAGAGTTTGTTACCCAGAATCCTTTGCAAACCTCACAATTTGGCTAAAAAAACACATTTTCCTCACATTTTGGTTACAGAAAGTTCTGGAATCAGAGAGGAGCCACAAATTTCCTTCCACCCAGTGATCCCCCAAGTCTCCCGATAAAAATGATACCTCACTTGTGTGGGTATTCCTAGCGCCCGCAACAGGAAATGCCCCAAAACGCAACGTGCACACATCACATTTTTTTTAAAGAAAACAGAGGTGTTTTTTGCAAAGTGCCTACCTGTAGATTTTGGCCTCTAGGTCAGCCGGCACCTAGGGAAACCTACCAAACCTGTGCATTTCTGAAAAGTAGAGACCTAGGGGAATCCAAGATGGGGTGACTTGTGGGGCTCTGACCAGCTTCTGTTACCCAGAATCCTTTGCAAACCTCACAATATGGCTAAAAAAACACTTTTTCCTCATATTTTGGTGAAAGAAAGTTCTGGAATCAGAGAGGAGCCACAAATTTCCTTCCACCCAGAGTTCCCCCAAGTCTCCCGATAAAAATGATACCTCACTTGTGTAGGTAGGCCTAGCGCCCACGACAGGAAATGCCCCAAAACGCAACGTGCACACATCACATTTTTTTAAAGAAAACAGAGGTGTTTTTTGCAAAGTGCCTACCTGTAGATTTTGGCCTCTAGCTCAGCCGGCACCTAGGGAAACCAACCAAACCCGTGCATTTCTGAAAACTAGAGACCTAGGGGAATCCAAGATGGGGTCACTTTTGGGGCTCTGACCAGGTTCTGTTACTCAGAATCCTTTGCAAACCTCAAAATTTGGCTAAAAAAACACATTTTCATCACATTTCGGTGACAGAAAGTTCAGGAATCAGAGAGGAGCCACAAATTTCCTTCCACCCAGTGTTCCACCAAGTCTCCCGATAAAAATGATACCTCACTTGTGTGGGTAGGCCTAGCGCCCGCAACAGGAAATGCCCCAAAACGTAACGTGCACACATCACATTTTTTTAATGAAAACAGAGGTGTTTTTTGCAAAGTGCCTACCTGTAGAATTTGGCCTCTAGCTCAGCCGGCACCTAGGGAAACCTACCAAACCTGTGCATTTCTGAAAACTAGAGACCAAGGGGAATCCAAGATGGGGTGACTTGTGGGGCTCTGACCAGGTTCTGTTACCCAGAATCCTTTGCAAACCTCAAAATGTGGCTAAAAAAACACTTTTTCCTCACAGTTTGGTGACAGAAAGTTCTGGAATCAGAGAGGAGCCACAAATTTCCTTCCACCTAGCGTTCCCCCAAGTCTCCCGATAAAAATGATACCTCACTTGTGTGGATAGGCCTAGCGCCCATGACAGGAAATGGCCCAAAACGCAACGTGCACACATCACATTTTTTGAAAGAAAACAGAGGTGTTTTTTGCAAAGTGCCTACCTGTAGATTTTGGCCTCTAGCTCAGCCAGCACCTAGGGAAACCTACCAAACCCGTGCATTTCTGAAAACTAGAGACATAGGGGAATCCAAGATGGGGTGACTTGTGGGGCTCTGACCAGGTTCTGTTACCCAGAATCCTATGCAAACCTCAAAATTTGGCTAAAAAAACACATGTTCCTCACATTTCTGTGGCAGAACGTTCTGGAATCTGAGAGGAACCACAAATTTACTTCCACCCAGCGTTCCCCCAAGTCTCCCGATAAAAATGATACCTCACTTGTGTGGGTAGGCCTAGCGCCCGCGACAGGAAATGCCCCAAAGCACAACGTGGACACATCCCATTTTTTGACAGAAAACAGAGCTGTTTTTTGCAAAGTGGCTACCTGTAGATTTTGGCCTCTAGCTCAGCCGGCACCTAGGGAAACCTACCAAGCCTGTGCATTTCTGAAAACTAGAGACCTAGGGGAATCCAAGATGGGGTAACTTGTGGGGCTCTGACCAGAGTTTGTTACCCAGAATCCTTTGCAAACCTCAAAATTTGGCTAAAAAAACACATTTTCATCACATTTCGGTGACAGAAAGTTCAGGAATCAGAGAGGAGCCACAAATTTCCTTCCACCCAGTGTTCCCCCAAGTCTCCCGATAAAAATGATACCTCACTTGTGTGGGTAGGCCTAGCGCCCGCAACAGGAAATGCCCCAAAACGCAACGTGCACACATCAAATTTTTTGAAAGAAAACAGAGGTGTTTTTTGCAAAGTGCCTACCTGTAGATTTTGGCCTCTAGCTCAGCCGGCACCTAGGGAAACCTACCAAACCTGTGCATTTCTGAAAACTAGAGACCAAGGGGAATCCAAGTTGGGGTGACTTGTGGGGCTCTGACCAGGTTCTGTTACACAGAATCCTTTGCAAACCTCAAAATGTGGCTAAAAAACACTTTTTCCTCACAGTTTGGTGACAGAAAGTTCTGGAATCAGAGAGGAGCCACAAATTTCCTTCCACCTAGCGTTCCCACTAGTCTCCCGATAAAAATGATGCCTCACTTGTGTGGGTAGACCTAGCGCCCATGACAGGAAATGCCCCAAAACGCAACGTGCACACATCACATTTTTTGAAAGAAAACAGAGGTGTTTTTTGCAAAGTGCCTACCTGTAGATTTTGGCCTCTAGCTCTCTCGGCACCTAGGGAAACCTACCAAACCCGTGCATTTCTGAAAACTAGAGACCTAGGGGAATCCAAGATGGGGTGAATTGTGGGGCTCTGACCAGGTTCTGTTACCCAGAATCCTTTGCAAACCTCAAAATTTGGCTAAAAAAACACATGTTCCTCACATTTCTGTGGCAGAACGTTCTGGAATCTGAGAGGAGCCACAAATTTACATCCACCCAGCGTTCCCCCAAGTCTCCCGATAAAAATGATACCTCACTTGTGTTGGTAGGCCTAGCGCCCGCGACAGGAAATGCCCCAAAGCACAACGTGGACACATCCCATTTTTTGACAGAAAACAGAGCTGTTTTTTGCAAAGTGCCTACCTGTAGATTTTGGCCTCTAGCTCTGCCGGCACCTAGGGAAACCTACCAAGCCTGTGCATTTCTGAAAACTAGAGACCTAGGGGAATCCAAGATGGGGTAACTTGTGGGGCTCTGACCAGAGTTTGTTACCCAGAATCCTTTGCAAACCTCACAATTTGGCTAAAAAAACACATTTTCCTCATATTTTGGTGATAGAAAGTTCTGGAATCAGAGAGGAGCCACAAATTTCCTTCCACCTAGCGTTCCCCCAAGTCTCCTGATAAAAATGATTCCTCACTTGTGTGGGTAGGCCTAGCGCCCATGACAGGAAATGCCCCAAAACGCAACGTGCACACATCACATTTTTTGAAAGAAAACAGAGGTGTTATTTGCAAAGTGCCTACAGGTAGATTTTGGCCTCTAGCTCAGCCGACACCTAGGGAAACCCACCAAACCTGTGCATTTCTGAAAACTAGAGACCTAGGGGAATCCAAGATGGTGTCACTTGTGGGGCTCTGACCAGGTTCTGTTACCCAGAATCCTTTGCAAACCTCACAATTTGGCTAAAAAAACACATTTTCATTACATTTCGGTGACAGAAAGTTCAGGAATCAGAGAGGAGCCACAAATTTCCTTCTACCCAGTGTTCCCCCAAGTCTCCCGATAAAAATGATACCTCACTTGTGTGGGTAGGCCTAGCGCCCGCAACAGGAAATGCCCCAAAACGCAACATGCACACATCACATTTTTTTAAAGAAAACAGAGGTGTTTTTTGCAAAGTGCCTACCTGTAGATTTTGGCCTCTAGCTCAGCCGGCACCTAGGGAAACCCACCAAACCTGTGCATTTCTGAAAACTAGAGACCAAGGGAAATGCAAGATGGGGTGACATGTGGGGCTCTGACCAGGTTCTGTTTCCCAGAATCCTTTGCAAACCTCAAGAAGTGGCTAAAAAAACACTTTTTCCTCACATTTTGGAGACAGGAAGTTCTGGAATCAGAGAGGAGCCACAAATTTCCTTCCACCCAGCGTTCCCCAAAGTCTCCCGATAAACATTATACCTCACTTGTGTAGGTAGGCCTAGCGCCCACGACAGGAAATGCCCCAAAACGCAACGTGCACACATCACATTTTTTTAAAGAAAACAGAGGTGTTTTTTGCAAAGTGCCTACCTGTACATTTTGGCCTCTAGCTCAGCCGGCACCTAGGGAAACCTACCAAACCCGTGCATTTCTGAAAACTAGAGACCTAGGGTAATCCAAGATGGGGTGACTTGTGGGGCTCTGACCAGGTTCTGTTACCCAGAATCCTTTGCACACCTCAAAATTTTGCTAAAAAAACAAATTTTCCTCACATTTCGGTGACAGAAAGTTCAGGAATCAGAGAGGAGCCACAAATTTCCTTCCACCCAGTGTTCCCCCAAGTCTCCCGATAAAAATGATACCTCACTTGTGTGGGTAGGCCTAGCGCCCGCGACAGGAAATGCCCCAAAACGCAACGTGCACACATCACATTTTTTTAAAGAAAACAGGGGTGTTTTTTGCAAAGTGCCTACCTGTAGATTTTGACCTCTAGCTCTGCCGGAACTTAGGGAAACCTACCAAACCTGTGGATTTTTGAAAACTAGAAACCTAGGGAAATCCAGGATGGGGTGACTTGTGGGGCTCTGACCAGGTTCTGCTACCCAGAATCCTTTGCAAACCTCAAAATGTGGCTAAAAAAACACTTTTTCCTAACAGTTTGGTGACAGAAAGTTCTGGAATCAGAGAAGAGCCACAAATTTCCTTCCACCTAGCGTTCTCCCAAGTCTCCCGATAAAAATGATACATCACTTGTGTGGGTAGGCCTAGCGCTCATGACAGGAAATGCCCCAAAACGCAATGTGCACACATCACATTTTTTTAAAGAAAACAGAGGTGTTATTTGCAAAGTGCCTACCGGTAGATTTTGGCCTCTAGCTCAGCCGACACCTAGGGAAACCCACCAAACCTGTGCATTTCTGAAAACTAGAGACCTAGGGGAATCCAAGATGGGGTCACTTGTGGGGCTCTGACCAGGTTCTGTTACCCAGAATCCTTTGCAAACCTCACAATTTGGCTAAAAAAACACATTTTCATCACATTTCGGTGACAGAAAGTTCATGAATCAGAGAGGATCCACAAATTTCCTTGCACCCAGTGTTCCCCCAAGTCTCCCGATAAAAATGATACCTCACTTGTGTGGGTAGGCCTAGCGCCCGCAACCGGAAATGCCCCAAAACGCAACGTGCACACATCACATTTTTTGAAAGAAAACAGAGGTGTTTTTTGCAAAGTGCCTACCTGTAGATTTTGGCCTCTAGCTCAGCCGGCACCTAGGGAAACCTACCAAACCTGTGCATTTCTGAAAACTAGAGACCAAGGGGAATCCAAGATGGGGTGACATGTGGGGCTCTGACCAGGTTCTGTTACCCAGAATCCTTTGCAAACCTCAAAATGTGGCTAAAAAAACACTTTTTCCTCACATTTTGGTGACAGAAAGTTCTGGAATCAGAGAGGAGCCACAAATTTCCTTCCACCCAGCGTTCCCCAAAGTCTCCCGATAAACATTATACCTCACTTGTGTAGGTAGGCCTAGCGCCCACGACAGGAAATGCCCCAAAACGCAACGTGCACACATCACATTTTTTTAAAGAAAACAGAGGTGTTTTTTGCAAAGTGCCTACCTGTAGATTTTGGCCTCTAGCTCAGCCGGCACCTAGGGAAACCTACCAAACCCGTGCATTTCTGAAAACTAGAGACCTAGGGTAATCCAAGATGGGGTGACTTGTGGGGCTCTGACCAGGTTCTGTTACCCAGAATCCTTTGCACACCTCAAAATTTGGCTAAAAAAACAAATTTTCCTCACATTTCGGTGACAGAAAGTTCAGGAATCAGAGAGGAGCCACAAATTTCCTTCCACCCAGTGTTCCCCCAAGTCTCCCGATAAAAATGATACCTCACTTGTGTGGGTAGGCCTAGCGCCCATGACAGGAAATGTCCCAAAACGCAACGTGCACACATCACATTTTTTGAAAGAAAACAGAGGTGTTATTTGCAAAGTGCCTACCGGTACATTTTGGCCTCTAGCTCAGCCGACACCTAGGGAAACCCACCAAACCTGTGCATTTCTGAAAACTAGAGACCTAGGGGAATCCAAGATGGGGTCACTTGTGGGGCTCTGACTAGGTTCTGTTACCCAGAATCCTTTGCAAACCTCACAATTTGGCTAAAAAAACACATTTTCATTACATTTTGGTGACAGAAAGTTCAGGAATCAGAGAGGAGCCACAAATTTCCTTCCACCCAGTGTTCCCCCAAGTCTCCTGATAAAAATGATACCTCACTTGTGTGGGTCGGCCTAGCGCCCGCAACAGGAAATGCCCCAAAACGCAACGTGCACACATCACATTTTTTGAAAGAAAACAGAGGTGTTTTTTGCAAAGTGCCTACCTGTAGATTTTGGCCTCTAGCTCAGCCGGCACCTAGGGAAACCTACCAAACCTGTGCATTTCTGAAAACTAGAGACCAAGGGGAATCCAAGATGGGGTGACTTGTGGGGCTCTGACCAGGTTCTGTTACCCAGAATCCTTTGCAAACCTCAAAATGTGGCTAAAAAAACACTTTTTCCTCACAGTTTGGTGACAGAAAGTTCTGGAATCAGAGAGGAGCCACAAATTTCCTTCCACCTAGCGTTCCCCCAAGTCTCCCGATAAAAATGATACCTCACTTGTGTGGATAGGCATAGCGCCCATGACAGGAAATGCCCCAAAACGCAATGTGCACACATCACATTTTTTGAAAGAAAACAGAGGTGTTTTTTGCAAAGTGCCTACCTGTAGATTTTGGCCTCTAGCTCAGCCGGCACCTAGGGAAATCTACCAAACCCGCGCATTTCTCAAAACTAGAGACCTAGGGGAATCCAAGATGGGGTGACTTGTGGGGCTCTGACCAGGTTCTGTTACCCAGAATCCTTTGCAAACCTCAAAATTTGGCTAAAAAAACATATGTTCCTCACATTTCTGTGGCAGAACGTTCTGGAATCAGAGAGGAGCCACAAATTTATTTCCACCCAGCGTTCCCCCAAGTCTCCCGATAAAAATGATACCTCACATGTGTGGGTAGGCCTAGCGCCCGCGACAGGAATTGCCCCAAAGCACAACGTGGACACATCCCATTTTTTGACAGAAAACAGAGCTGTTTTTTGCAAAGTGCCTACCTGTAGATTTTGGCCTCTAGCTCAGCCGACACCTAGGGAAACCTACCAAGCCTGTGCAGTTCTGAAAACTAGAGACCTAGGGGAATCTAAGATGGGGTAACTTGTGGGGCTCTGACCAGAGTTTGTTACCCAGAATCCTTTGCAAACCTCAAAATTTGGCTAAAAAAACACATTTTCATCACATTTCGGTGACAGAAAGTTCAGGAATCAGAGACGAGCCACAAATTTCCTTCCACCCAGTGTTCCCCCAAGTCTCCTGATAATAATGATACCTCACTTGTGTGGGTAGGCCAAGCGCCCGCAACAGGAAATGCCCCAAAACGCAACGTGCACACATCACATTTTTTGAAAGAAAACAGAGGTGTTTTTTGCAAAGTGCCTACCTGTAGATTTTGGCCTCTAGCTCAGCCGGCACCTAGGGAAACCTACCAAACCTGTGCATTTCTGAAAACTAGAGACCAAGGGGAATCCAAGATGGGGTGACTTGAGGGGCTCTGACCAGGTTCTGTTACCCAGAATCCTTTGCAAACCTCAAAATGTGGCTAAAAAAACACTTTTTCCTCACAGTTTGGTGACAGAAAGTTCTGGAATCAGAGAGAAGCCACAAATTTCCTTACACCTAGCGTTCCCCCAAGTCTCCCGATAAAAATGATACCTCACTTGTGTGGGTAGGCCTAGCGCCCGCGACAGGAAATGCCCCAAAACGCAACGTGCACACATCACATTTTTTTAAAGAAAACAGGGGTGTTTTTTGCAAAGTGCCTACCTGTAGATTTTGACCTCTAGCTCAGCCGGAACTTAGGGAAACCTACCAAACCTGTGGATTTTTGAAAACTAGAAACCTAGGGAAATCCAGGATGGGGTGACTTGTGGGGCTCTGACCAGGTTCTGCTACCCAGAATCCTTTGCAAACCTCAAAATGTGGCTAAAAAAACACTTTTTCCTAACAGTTTGGTGACAGAAAGTTCTGGAATCAGAGAAGAGCCACAAATTTCCTTCCACCTAGCGTTCTCCCAAGTCTCCCGATAAAAATGATACATCACTTGTGTGGGTAGGCCTAGCGCTCATGACAGGAAATGCCCCAAAACGCAACGTGCACACATCACATTTTTTTAAAGAAAACAGAGGTGTTATTTGCAAAGTGCCTACCGGTAGATTTTGGCCTCTAGCTCAGCCGACACCTAGGGAAACCCACCAAACCTGTGCATTTCTGAAAACTAGAGACCTAGGGGAATCCAAGATGGGGTCACTTGTGGGGCTCTGACCAGGTTCTGTTACCCAGAATCCTTTGCAAACCTCACAATTTGGCTAAAAAAACACATTTTCATCACATTTCGGTGACAGAAAGTTCAGGAATCAGAGAGGAGCCACAAATTTCCTTGCACCCAGTGTTCCCCCAAGTCTCCCGATAAAAATGATACCTCACTTGTGTGGGTAGGCCTAGCGCCCGCAACCGGAAATGCCCCAAAACGCAACGTGCACACATCACATTTTTTAAAAGAAAACAGAGGTGTTTTTTGCAAAGTGCCTACCTGTAGATTTTGGCCTCTAGCTCAGCCGGCACCTAGGGAAACCTACCAAACCTGTGCATTTCTGAAAACTAGAGACCAAGGGGAATCCAAGATGGGGTGACATGTGGGGCTCTGACCAGGTTCTGTTACCCAGAATCCTTTGCAAACCTCAAAATGTGGCTAAAAAAACACTTTTTCCTCACATTTTGGTGACAGAAAGTTCTGGAATCAGAGAGGAGCCACAAATTTCCTTCCACCCAGCGTTCCCCAAAGTCTCCCGATAAACATTATACCTCACTTGTGTAGGTAGGCCTAGCGCCCACGACAGGAAATGCCCCAAAACGCAACGTGCACACATCACATTTTTTTAAAGAAAACAGAGGTGTTTTTTGCAAAGTGCCTACCTGTAGATTTTGGCCTCTAGCTCAGCCGGCACCTAGGGAAACCTACCAAACCCGTGCATTTCTGAAAACTAGAGACCTAGGGTAATCCAAGATGGGGTGACTTGTGGGGCTCTGACCAGGTTCTGTTACCCAGAATCCTTTGCACACCTCAAAATTTGGCTAAAAAAACAAATTTTCCTCACATTTCGGTGACAGAAAGTTCAGGAATCAGAGAGGAGCCACAAATTTCCTTCCACCCAGTGTTCCCCCAAGTCTCCCGATAAAAATGATACCTCACTTGTGTGGGTAGGCCTAGCGCCCATGACAGGAAATGTCCCAAAACGCAACGTGCACACATCACATTTTTTGAAAGAAAACAGAGGTGTTATTTGCAAAGTGCCTACCGGTACATTTTGGCCTCTAGCTCAGCCGACACCTAGGGAAACCCACCAAACCCGTGCATTTCTGAAAACTAGAGACCTAGGGTAATCCAAGATGGGGTGACTTGTGGGGCTCTGACCAGGTTCTGTTACCCAGAATCCTTTGCACACCTCAAAATTTGGCTAAAAAAACAAATTTTCCTCACATTTCGGTGACAGAAAGTTCAGGAATCAGAGAGGAGCCACAAATTTCCTTCCACCCAGTGTTCCCCCAAGTCTCCTGATAAAAATGATACCTCACTTGTGTGGGTCGGCCTAGCGCCCGCAACAGGAAATGCCCCAAAATGCAACGTGCACACATCACATTTTTTGAAAGAAAACAGAGGTGTTTTTTGCAAAGTGCCTACCTGTAGATTTTGGCCTCTAGC
This sequence comes from Pleurodeles waltl, assembly GCF_031143425.1. Classification (NCBI taxonomy): domain Eukaryota; kingdom Metazoa; phylum Chordata; class Amphibia; order Caudata; family Salamandridae; genus Pleurodeles; species Pleurodeles waltl. The sequence goes on along the minus strand of NC_090440.1, from coordinate 457,160,239 downwards.
TCAGCCGGCACCTAGGGAAACCTACCAAACCTGTGCATTTCTGAAAACTAGAGACCAAGGGGAATCCAAGATGGGGTGACTTGTGGGGCTCTGACCAGGTTCTGTTACCCAGAATCCTTTGCAAACCTCAAAATGTGGCTAAAAAAACACTTTTTCCTCACAGTTTGGTGACAGAAAGTTCTGGAATCAGAGAGGAGCCACAAATTTCCTTCCACCTAGCGTTCCCCCAAGTCTCCCGATAAAAATGATACCTCACTTGTGTGGATAGGCATAGCGCCCATGACAGGAAATGCCCCAAAACGCAATGTGCACACATCACATTTTTTGAAAGAAAACAGAGGTGTTTTTTGCAAAGTGCCTACCTGTAGATTTTGGCCTCTAGCTCAGCCGGCACCTAGGGAAATCTACCAAACCCGCGCATTTCTCAAAACTAGAGACCTAGGGGAATCCAAGATGGGGTGACTTGTGGGGCTCTGACCAGGTTCTGTTACCCAGAATCCTTTGCAAACCTCAAAATTTGGCTAAAAAAACATATGTTCCTCACATTTCTGTGGCAGAACGTTCTGGAATCAGAGAGGAGCCACAAATTTATTTCCACCCAGCGTTCCCCCAAGTCTCCCGATAAAAATGATACCTCACATGTGTGGGTAGGCCTAGCGCCCGCGACAGGAATTGCCCCAAAGCACAACGTGGACACATCCCATTTTTTGACAGAAAACAGAGCTGTTTTTTGCAAAGTGCCTACCTGTAGATTTTGGCCTCTAGCTCAGCCGACACCTAGGGAAACCTACCAAGCCTGTGCAGTTCTGAAAACTAGAGACCTAGGGGAATCTAAGATGGGGTAACTTGTGGGGCTCTGACCAGAGTTTGTTACCCAGAATCCTTTGCAAACCTCAAAATTTGGCTAAAAAAACACATTTTCATCACATTTCGGTGACAGAAAGTTCAGGAATCAGAGACGAGCCACAAATTTCCTTCCACCCAGTGTTCCCCCAAGTCTCCTGATAATAATGATACCTCACTTGTGTGGGTAGGCCAAGCGCCCGCAACAGGAAATGCCCCAAAACGCAACGTGCACACATCACATTTTTTGAAAGAAAACAGAGGTGTTTTTTGCAAAGTGCCTACCTGTAGATTTTGGCCTCTAGCTCAGCCGGCACCTAGGGAAACCTACCAAACCTGTGCATTTCTGAAAACTAGAGACCAAGGGGAATCCAAGATGGGGTGACTTGAGGGGCTCTGACCAGGTTCTGTTACCCAGAATCCTTTGCAAACCTCAAAATGTGGCTAAAAAAACACTTTTTCCTCACAGTTTGGTGACAGAAAGTTCTGGAATCAGAGAGAAGCCACAAATTTCCTTACACCTAGCGTTCCCCCAAGTCTCCCGATAAAAATGATACCTCACTTGTGTGGGTAGGCCTAGCGCCCATGACAGGAAATGCCCCAAAACGCAACGTGCACACATCACATTTTTTTAAAGAAAACAGAGGTGTTTTTTGCAAAGTGCCTACCTGTAGATTTTGGCCTCTAGCTCAGCCAGCACCTAGGGAAACCTACCAAACCCGTGCATTTCTGAAAACTAGAGACCTAGGGGAATCCAAGATGGGGTCACATGTGGGGCTCTGACCAGGTTCTGTTACCCAGAATCCTTTGCAAACCTCAAAATTTGGCTAAAAAAACACATTTTCATCACATTTCAGTGACAGAAAGTTCAGGAATCAGAGAGGAGCCACAAATTTCCTTCCACCCAGTGTTCCACCAAGTCTCCCGATAAAAATGATACCTCACTTGTGTGGGTAGGCCTAGCGCCCGCAACAGGAAATGCCCCAAAACGTAATGTGCACACATCACATTTTTTGAAAGAAAACAGAGGTGTTTTTTGCAAAGTGCCTACCTGTAGAATTTGGCCTCTAGCTCAGCCTGCACCTAGGGAAACCTACCAAACCTGTGCATTTCTGAAAACTAGAGACCAAGGGGAATCCAAGATGGGGTGACTTGTGGGGCTCTGACCAGGTTCTGTTACCCAGAATCCTTTGCAAACCTCAAAATTTGGCTAAAAAAACACATGTTCCTCACATTTCTGTGGCAGAACGTTCTGGAATCGGAGAGGAGCCACAAATTTCCTTCCACCCAGTGTTCCACCAAGTCTCCCGATAAAAATGATACCTCACTTGTGTGGGTAGGCCTAGCGCCCGCAACAGGAAATGCCCCAAAACGTAACGTGCACACATCACATTTTTTTAAAGAAAACAGAGGTGTTTTTTGCAAAGTGCCTACCTGTAGAATTTGGCCTCTAGCTCAGCCGGCACCTAGGGAAACCTACCAAACCTGTGCATTTCTGAAAACTAGAGACCAAGGGGAATCCAAGATGGGGTGACTTGTGGGGCTCTGACCAGGTTCTGTTACCCAGAATCTTTTGCAAACCTCAAAATGTGGCTAAAAAAACACTTTTTCCTCACAGTTTGGTGACAGAAAGTTCTGGAATCAGAGAGGAGCCACAAATTTCCTTCCACCTAGCGTTCCCCCAAGTCTTCCGATAAAAATGATACCTCACTTGTGTGGATAGGCCTAGCGCCCATGACAGGAAATGGCCCAAAACGCAACGTGCACACATCACATTTTTTGAAAGAAAACAGAGGTGTTTTTTGCAAAGTGCCTACCTGTAGATTTTGGCCTCTAGCTCTGCCGGCACCTAGGGAAACCTACCAAGCCTGTGCATTTCTGAAAACTAGAGACCTAGGGGAATCCAAGATGGGGTGACTTGTGGGGCTCTGACCAGGTTCTGTTACCCAGAATCCTTTGCAAACCTCAAAATGTGGCTAAAAAAACACTTTTTCCTCACAGTTTGGTGACAGAAAGTTCTGGAATCAGAGAGGAGCCACAAATTTCCTTCCACCTAGCGTTCCCCCAAGTCTCCCGATAAAAATGATACCTCACTTGTGTGGATAGGCCTAGCGCCCATGACAGGAAATGGCCCAAAACGCAACGTGCACACATCACATTTTTTGAAAGAAAACAGAGGTGTTTTTTGCAAAGTGCCTACCTGTAGATTTTGGCCTCTAGCTCAGCCGGCACCTAGGGAAACCTACCAAACCCGTGCATTTCTGAAAACTAGAGACCTAGGGGAATCCAAGATGGGGTGACTTGTGGGGCTCTGACCAGGTTCTGTTACCCAGAATCCTTTGCAAACATCAAAATTCGGCTAAAAAAACACATGTTCCTCACATTTCTGTGGCAGAACGTTCTGGAATCTGAGAGGAACCACAAATTTACTTCCACCCAGCGTTCCCCCAAGTCTCCCGATAAAAATGATACCTCACTTGTGTGGGTAGGCCTAGCGCCCGCGACAGGAAATGCCCCAAAGCACAACGTGGACACATCCCATTTTTTGACAGAAAACAAAGCTGTTTTTTGCAAAGTGCCTACCTGTAGATTTTGGCCTCTAGCTCAGCCGGCACCTAGGGAAACCTACCAAGCCTGTGCATTTCTGAAAACTAGAGACCTAGGGGAATCCAAGATGGGGTCACTTGTGGGGCTCTGACCAGAGTTTGTTACCCAGAATCCTTTGCAAACCTCAAAATTTGGCTAAAAAAACACATTTTCATCACATTTCGGTGACAGAAAGTTCAGGAATCAGAGAGGAGCCACAAATTTCCTTCCACCCAGTGTTCCCCCAAGTCTCCCGATAAAAATGATACCTCACTTGTGTGGGTAGGCCTAGCGCCCACAACAGGAAATGCCCCAAAACGCAACGTGCACACATCAAATTTTTTGAAAGAAAACAGAGGTGTTTTTTGCAAAGTGCCTACCTGTAGATTTTGGCCTCTAGCTCAGCCGGCACCTAGGGAAACCTACCAAACCTGTGCATTTCTGAAAACTAGAGACCAAGGGGAATCCAAGATGGGGTGACTTGTGGGGCTCTGACCAGGTTCTGTTACACAGAATCCTTTGCAAACCTCAAAATGTGGGTAAAATAACACTTTTTCCTCACAGTTTGGTGACAGAAAGTTCTGGAATCAGAGAGGAGCCACAAATTTCCTTCCACCTAGCGTTCCCACAAGTCTCCCGATAAAAATGATGCCTCACTTGTGTGGGTAGACCTAGCGCCCATGACAGGAAATGCCCCAAAACGCAACGTGCACACATCACATTTTTTGACAGAAAACAGAGGTGTTTTTTGCAAAGTGCCTACCTGTAGATTTTGGCCTCTAGCTCAGCCGGCACCTAGGGAAACCTACCAAACCCGTGCATTTCTGAAAACTAGAGACATAGGGGAATCCAAGATGGGGTGACTTGTGGGGCTCTGACCAGGTTCTGTTACCCAGAATCCTATGCAAACCTCAAAATTTGGCTAAAAAAACACATGTTCCTCACATTTCTGTGGCAGAACGTTCTGGAATCTGAGAGGAACCACAAATTTACTTCCACCCAGCGTTCCCCCAAGTCTCCCGATAAAAATGATACCTCACTTGTGTGGGTAGGCCTAGCGCCCGCGACAGGAAATGCCCCAAAGCACAACGTGGACACATCCCATTTTTTGACAGAAAACAGAGCTGTTTTTTGCAAAGTGGCTACCTGTAGATTTTGGCCTCTAGCTCAGCCGGCACCTAGGGAAACCTACCAAGCCTGTGCATTTCTGAAAACTAGAGACCTAGGGGAATCCAAGATGGGGTAACTTGTGGGGCTCTGACCAGAGTTTGTTACCCAGAATCCTTTGCAAACCTCAAAATTTGGCTAAAAAAACACATTTTCATCACATTTCGGTGACAGAAAGTTCAGGAATCAGAGAGGAGCCACAAATTTCCTTCCACCCAGTGTTCCCCCAAGTCTCCCGATAAAAATGATACCTCACTTGTGTGGGTAGGCCTAGCGCCCGCAACAGGAAATGCCCCAAAACGCAACGTGCACACATCAAATTTTTTGAAAGAAAACAGAGGTGTTTTTTGCAAAGTGCCTACCTGTAGATTTTGGCCTCTAGCTCAGCCGGCACCTAGGGAAACCTACCAAACCTGTGCATTTCTGAAAACTAGAGACCAAGGGGAATCCAAGTTGGGGTGACTTGTGGGGCTCTGACCAGGTTCTGTTACACAGAATCCTTTGCAAACCTCAAAATGTGGCTAAAAAAACACTTTTTCCTCACAGTTTGGTGACAGAAAGTTCTGGAATCAGAGAGGAGCCACAAATTTCCTTCCACCTAGCGTTCCCACAAGTCTCCCGATAAAAATGATGCCTCACTTGTGTGGGTAGACCTAGCGCCCATGACAGGAAATGCCCCAAAACGCAACGTGCACACATCACATTTTTTGAAAGAAAACAGAGGTGTTTTTTGCAAAGTGCCTACCTGTAGATTTTGGCCTCTAGCTCTCTCGGCACCTAGGGAAACCTACCAAACCCGTGCATTTCTGAAAACTAGAGACCTAGGGGAATCCAAGATGGGGTGAATTGTGGGGCTCTGACCAGGTTCTGTTACCCAGAATCCTTTGCAAACCTCAAAATTTGGCTAAAAAAACACATGTTCCTCACATTTCTGTGGCAGAACGTTCTGGAATCTGAGAGGAGCCACAAATTTACATCCACCCAGCGTTCCCCCAAGTCTCCCGATAAAAATGATACCTCACTTGTGTGGGTAGGCCTAGCGCCCGCGACAGGAAATGCCCCAAAGCACAACGTGGACACATCCCATTTTTTGACAGAAAACAGAGCTGTTTTTTGCACAGTGCCTACCTGTAGATTTTGGCCTCTAGCTCTGCCGGCACCTAGGGAAACCTACCAAGCCTGTGCATTTCTGAAAACTAGAGACCTAGGGGAATCCAAGATGGGGTAACTTGTGGGGCTCTGACCAGAGTTTGTTACCCAGAATCCTTTGCAAACCTCACAATTTGGCTAAAAAAACACATTTTCCTCATATTTTGGTGACAGAAAGTTCTGGAATCAGAGAGGAGCCACAAATTTCCTTCCACCTAGCGTTCCCCCAAGTCTCCTGATAAAAATGATTCCTCACTTGAGTGGGTAGGCCTAGCGCCCATGACAGGAAATGCCCCAAAACGCAACGTGCACACATCACATTTTTTGAAAGAAAACAGAGGTGTTATTTGCAAAGTGCCTACAGGTAGATTTTGGCCTCTAGCTCAGCCGACACCTAGGGAAACCCACCAAACCTGTGCATTTCTGAAAACTAGAGACCTAGGGGAATCCAAGATGTTGTCACTTGTGGGGCTCTGACCAGGTTCTGTTACCCAGAATCCTTTGCAAACCTCACAATTTGGCTAAAAAAACACATTTTCATTACATTTCGGTGACAGAAAGTTCAGGAATCAGAGAGGAGCCACAAATTTCCTTCTACCCAGTGTTCCCCCAAGTCTCCCGATAAAAATGATACCTCACTTGTGTGGGTAGGCCTAGCGCCCGCAACAGGAAATGCCCCAAAACGCAACATGCACACATCACATTTTTTTAAAGAAAACAGAGGTGTTTTTTGCAAAGTGCCTACCTGTAGATTTTGGCCTCTAGCTCAGCCGGCACCTAGGGAAACCTACCAAACCTGTGCATTTCTGAAAACTAGAGACCAAGGGGAATGCAAGATGGGGTGACATGTGGGGCTCTGACCAGGATCTGTTACCCAGAATCCTTTGCAAACCTCAAGAAGTGGCTAAAAAAACACTTTTTCCTCACATTTTGGTGACAGGAAGTTCTGGAATCAGAGAGGAGCAACAAATTTACTTCCACCCAGCGTTCCCCAAAGTCTCCCGATAAACATTATACCTCACTTGTGTAGGTAGGCCTAGCGCCCACGACAGGAAATGCCCCAAAACGCAACGTGCACACATCACATTTTTTTAAAGAAAACAGAGGTGTTTTTTGCAAAGTGCCTACCTGTAGATTTTGGCCTCTAGCTCAGCCGGCACCTAGGGAAACCTACCAAACCCGTGCATTTCTGAAAACTAGAGACCTAGGGTAATCCAAGATGGGGTGACTTGTGGGGCTCTGACCAGGTTCTGTTACCCAGAATCCTTTGCACACCTCAAAATTTTGCTAAAAAAACAAATTTTCCTCACATTTCGGTGACAGAAAGTTCAGGAATCAGAGAGGAGCCACAAATTTCCTTCCACCCAGTGTTCCCCCAAGTCTCCCGATAAAAATGATACCTCACTTGTGTGGGTAGGCCTAGCGCCCGCGACAGGAAATGCCCCAAAACGCAACGTGCACACATCACATTTTTTTAAAGAAAACAGGGGTGTTTTTTGCAAAGTGCCTACCTGTAGATTTTGACCTCTAGCTCAGCCGGAACTTAGGGAAACCTACCAAACCTGTGGATTTTTGAAAACTAGAAACCTAGGGAAATCCAGGATGGGGTGATTTGTGGGGCTCTGACCAGGTTCTGCTACCCAGAATCCTTTGCAAACCTCAAAATGTGGCTAAAAAAACACTTTTTCCTAACAGTTTGGTGACAGAAAGTTCTGGAATCAGAGAAGAGCCACAAATTTCCTTCCACCTAGCGTTCTCCCAAGTCTCCCGATAAAAATGATACATCACTTGTGTGGGTAGGCCTAGCGCTCATGACAGGAAATGCCCCAAAACGCAACGTGCACACATCACATTTTTTTAAAGAAAACAGAGGTGTTATTTGCAAAGTGCCTACCTGTAGATTTTGGCCTCTAGCTCAGCCGACACCTAGGGAAACCCACCAAACCTGTGCATTTCTGAAAACTAGAGACCTAGGGGAATCCAAGATGGGGTCACTTGTGGGGCTCTGACCAGGTTCTGTTACCCAGAATCCTTTGCAAACCTCACAATTTGGCTAAAAAAACACATTTTCATCACATTTCGGTGACAGAAAGTTCAGGAATCAGAGAGGAGCCACAAATTTCCTTCCACCCAGTGTTCCCCCAAGTCTCCCGATAAAAATGATACCTCACTTGTGTGGGTAGGCCTAGCGCCCGCAACCGGAAATGCCCCAAAACGCAACGTGCACACATCACATTTTTTGAAAGAAAACAGAGGTGTTTTTTGCAAAGTGCCTACCTGTAGATTTTGGCCTCTAGCTCAGCCGGCACCTAGGGAAACCTACCAAACCTGTGCATTTCTGAAAACTAGAGACCAAGGGGAATCCAAGATGGGGTGACATGTGGGGCTCTGACCAGGTTCTGTTACGCAGAATCCTTTGCAAACCTCAAAATGTGGCTAAAAAAACACTTTTTCCTCACATTTTGGTGACAGAAAGTTCTGGAATCAGAGAGGAGCCACAAATTTTCTTCCACCCAGCGTTCCCCAAAGTCTCCCGATAAACATTATACCTCACTTGTGTAGGTAGGCCTAGCGCCCACGACAGGAAATGCCCCAAAACGCAACGTGCACACATCACATTTTTTTAAAGAAAACAGAGGTGTTTTTTGCAAAGTGCCTACCTGTAGATTTTGGCCTCTAGCTCAGCCGGCACCTAGGGAAACCTACCAAACCCGTGCATTTCTGAAAACTAGAGACCTAGGGTAATCCAAGATGGGGTGACTTGTGGGGCTCTGACCAGGTTCTGTTACCCAGAATCCTTTACACACCTCAAAATTTGGCTAAAAAAACAAATTTTCCTCACATTTCGGTGACAGAAAGTTCAGGAATCAGAGAGGAGCCACAAATTTCCTTCCACCCAGTGTTCCCCCAAGTCTCCCGATAAAAATGATACCTCACTTGTGTGGGTAGGCCTAGCGCCCATGACAGGAAATGTCCCAAAACGCAACGTGCACACATCACATTTTTTGAAAGAAAACAGAGGTGTTATTTGCAAAGTGCCTACCGGTACATTTTGGCCTCTAGCTCAGCCGACACCTAGGGAAACCCACCAAACCTGTGCATTTCTGAAAACTAGAGACCTAGGGGAATCCAAGATGGGGTCACTTGTGGGGCTCTGACCAGGTTCTGTTACCCAGAATCCTTTGCAAACCTCACAATTTGGCTAAAGAAACACAGTTTCATTACATTTTGGTGACAGAAAGTTCAGGAATCAGAGAGGAGCCACAAATTTCCTTCCACCCAGTGTTCCCCCAAGTCTCCTGATAAAAATGATACCTCACTTGTGTGGGTAGGCCTAGCGCCCGCAACAGGAAATGCCCCAAAACGCAACGTGCACACATCACATTTTTTGAAAGAAAACAGAGGTGTTTTTTGCAAAGTGCCTACCTGTAGATTTTGGCCTCTAGCTCAGCCGGCACCTAGGGAAACCTACCAAACCTGTGCATTTCTGAAAACTAGAGACCAAGGGGAATCCAAGATGGGGTGACTTGTGGGGCTCTGACCAGGTTCTGTTACCCAGAATCCTTTGCAAACCTCAAAATGTGGCTAAAAAAACACTTTTTCCTCACAGTTTGGTGACAGAAAGTTCTGGAATCAGAGAGGAGCCACAAATTTCCTTCCACCTAGCGTTCCCCCAAGTCTCCCGATAAAAATGATACCTCACTTGTGTGGATAGGCATAGCGCCCATGACAGGAAATGCCCCAAAACGCAATGTGCACACATCACATTTTTTGAAAGAAAACAGAGGTGTTTTTTGCAAAGTGCCTACCTGTAGATTTTGGCCTCTAGCTCAGCCGGCACCTAGGGAAATCTACCAAACCCGTGCATTTCTCAAAACTAGAGACCTAGGGGAATCCAAGATGGGGTGACTTGTGGGGCTCTGACCAGGTTCTGTTACCCAGAATCCTTTGCAAACCTCAAAATTTGGCTAAAAAAACATATGTTCCTCACATTTCTGTGGCAGAACGTTCTGGAATCTGAGAGGAGCCACAAATTTATTTCCACCCAGCGTTCCCCCAAGTCTCCCGATAAAAATGATACCTCACTTGTGTGGGTAGGCCTAGCGCCCGCGACAGGAATTGCCCCAAAGCACAACGTGGACACATCCCATTTTTTGACAGAAAACAGAGCTGTTTTTTGCAAAGTGCCTACCTGTAGATTTTGGCCTCTAGCTCAGCCGACACCTAGGGAAACCTACCAAGCCTGTGCAGTTCTGAAAACTAGAGACCTAGGGGAATCCAAGATGGGGTAACTTGTGGGGCTCTGACCAGAGTTTGTTACCCAGAATCCTTTGCAAACCTCAAAATTTGGCTAAAAAAACACATTTTCATCACATTTCGGTGACAGAAAGTTCAGGAATCAGAGACGAGCCACAAATTTCCTTCCACCCAGTGTTCCCCCAAGTCTCCCGATAATAATGATACCTCACTTGTGTGGGTAGGCCAAGCGCCCGCAACAGGAAATGCCCCAAAACGCAACGTGCACACATCACATTTTTTGAAAGAAAACAGAGGTGTTTTTTGCAAAGTGCCTACCTGTAGATTTTGGCCTCTAGCTCAGCCGGCACCTAGGGAAACCTACCAAACCTGTGCATTTCTGAAAACTAGAGACCAAGGGGAATCCAAGATGGGGTGACTTGTGGGGCTCTGACCAGGTTTTGTTACCCAGAATCCTTTGCAAACCTCAAAATGTGGTTAAAAAAACACTTTTTCCTCACAGTTTGGTGACAGAAAGTTCTGGAATCAGAGAGAAGCCACAAATTTCCTTCCACCTAGCGTTCCCCCAAGTCTCCCGATAAAAATGATACCTCACTTGTGTGGGTAGGCCTAGCGCCCATGACAGGAAATGCCCCAAAACGCAACGTGCACACATCACATTTTTTTAAAGAAAACAGAGGTGTTTTTTGCAAAGTGCCTACCTGTAGATTTTGGCCTCTAGCTCAGCCAGCACCTAGGGAAACCTACCAAACCCGTGCATTTCTGAAAACTAGAGACCTAGGGGAAACCAAGATGGGGTCACATGTGGGGCTCTGACCAGGTTCTGTTACCCAGAATCCTTTGCAAACCTCAAAATTTGGCTAAAAAAACACATTTTCATCACATTTCAGTGACAGAAAGTTCAGGAATCAGAGAGGAGCCACAAATTTCCTTCCACCCAGTGTTCCACCAAGTCTCCCGATAATAAAAATGATACCTCACTTGTGTGGGTAGGCCTAGCGCCCGCAACAGGAAATGCCCCAAAACGTAATGTGCACACATCACATTTTTTGAAAGAAAACAGAGTTGTTTTTTGCAAAGTGCCTACCTGTAGATTTTGGCCTCTAGCTCAGCCGGCACCTAGGGAAACCTACCAAACCCGTGCATTTCTGAAAACTAGAGACCTAGGGGAATCCAAGATGGGGTGATTTGTGGGGCTCTGACCAGGTTCTGTTACCCAGAATCCTTTGCAAACCTCAAAATGTGGCTAAAAAAACACTGTTTCCTCACAGTTTGGTGACAGAAAGTTCTGGAATCAGAGAGAAGCCACAAATTTCCTTCCACCTAGCGTTCCCCCAAGTCTCCCGATAAAAATGATACCTCACTTGTGTGGGTAGGCCTAGCGCCCATGACAGGAAATGCCCCAAAACGCAACGTGCACACATCAATTTTTTTTAAAGAAAACAGAGGTGTTTTTTGCAAAGTGCCTACCTGTAGATTTTGGCCTCTAGCTCAGCCAGCACCTAGGGAAACCTACCAAACCCGTGCATTTCTGAAAACTAGAGACCTAGGGGAATCCAAGATGGGGTCACTTGTGGGGCTCTGACAAGGTTCTGTTACCCAGAATCCTTTGCAAACCTCAAAATTTGGCTAAAAAAACACATTTTCATCACATTTCGGTGACAGAAAGTTCAGGTATCAGAGAGGAGCCACAAATTTCCTTCCACCCAGTGTTCCACCAAGTCTCCCGATAAAAATGATACCTCACTTGTGTGGGTAGGCCTAGCGCCCGCAACAGGAAATGCCCCAAAACGTAACGTGCACACATCACATTTTTTGAAAGAAAACAGAGGTGTTTTTGCAAAGTGCCTACCTGTAGAATTTGGCCTCTAGCTCAGCCGGCACCTAGGGAAACCTACCAAACCTGTGCATTTCTGAAAACTAGAGACCAAGGGGAATCCAAGATGGGGTGACTTGTGGGGCTCTGACCAGGTTCTGTTACCCAGAATCCTTTGCAAACCTCAAAATGTGGCTAAAAAAACACTTTTTCCTCACAGTATGGTGACAGAAAGTTCTGGAATCAGAGAGGAGCCACAAATTTCCTTCCACCTAGCGTTCCCCCAAGTCTCCTGATAAAAATGATATCTCACTTGTGTGGATAGGCCTAGCGCCCATGACAGGAAATGGCCCAAAACGCAACGTGCACACATCACATTTTGTTAAAGAAAACAGAGGTGTTTTTTGCAAAGTGCCTACCTGTAGATTTTGGCCTCTAGCTCAGCCGGCACCTAGGGAAACCTACCAAACCTGTGCATTTCTGAAAACTAGAGACCAAGGGGAATCCAAGATGGGGTGACTTGTGGGGCTCTGACCAGGTTCTGTTACACAGAATCCTTTGCAAACCTCAAAATGTGGGTAAAAAAACACTTTTTCCTCACAGTTTGGTGACAGAAAGTTCTGGAATCAGAGAGGAGCCACAAATTTCCTTCCACCTAGCGTTCCCACAAGTCTCCCGATAAAAATGATGCCTCACTTGTGTGGGTAGACCCAGCGCCCATGACAGGAAATGCCCCAAAACGCAACGTGCACACATCACATTTTTTTAAAGAAAACAGAGGTGTTTTTTGCAAAGTGCCTACCTCTAGATTTTGGCCTCTAGCTCAGCCGGCACCTAGGGAAACCTACCAAACCCGTGCATTTCTGAAAACTAGAGACCTAGGGGAATCCAAGATGGGGTCAATTGTGGGGCTCTGACCAGGTTCTGTTACCCAGAATCCTTTGCAAACCTCAAAATTTGGCTAAAAAAACACATGTTCCTCACATTTCTGTGGCAGAACGTTCTGGAATCTGAGAGGAGCCACAAATTTACATCCACCCAGCGTTCCCCCAAGTCTCCCGATAAAAATGATACCTCACTTGTGTGGGTAGGCCTAGCGCCCGCGACAGGAAATGCCCCAAAGCACAACGTGGACACATCCCATTTTTTGACAGAAAACAGAGCTGTTTTTTGCAAAGTGCCTACCTGTAGATTTTGGCCTCTAGCTCTGCCGGCACCTAGGGAAACCTACCAAGCCTGTGCATTTCTGAAAACTAGAGACCTAGGGGAATCCAAGATGGGGTGACTTGTGGGGCTCTGACCAGGTTCTGTTACCCAGAATCCTTTGCAAACCTCAAAATGTGGCTAAAAAAACACTTTTTCCTCACAGTTTGGTGACAGAAAGTTCTGGAATCAGAGAGAAGCCACAAATTTCCTTCCACCTAGCGTTCCCCCAAGTCTCCCGATAAAAATGATACCTCACTTGTGTGGGTAGGCCTAGCGCCCATGACAGGAAATGCCCCAAAACGCAACGTGCACACATCAAATTTTTTGAAAGAAAACAGAGGTGTTTTTTGCAAAGTGCCTACCTGTAGATTTTGGCCTCTAGTTCAGCCAGCACCTAGGGAAACCTACCAAACCCGTGCATTTCTGAAAACTAGAGACCTAGGGGAATCCAAGATGGGGTCACTTGTGGGGCTCTGACCAGGTTCTGTTACCCAGAATCCTTTGCAAACCTCAAAATTTGGCTAAAAAAACACATTTTCATCACATTTCGGTGACAGAAAGTTCAGGAATCAGAGAGGAGCCACAAATTTCCTTCCACCCAGTGTTCCACCAAGTCTCCCAATAAAAATGATACCTCACTTGTGTGGGTAGGCCTAGCGCCCGCAACAGGAAATGCCCCAAAACGTAACGTGCACACATCACATTTTTTGAAAGAAAACAGAGGTGTTTTTTGCAAAGTGCCTACCTGTAGAATTTGGCCTCTAGCTCAGCCGGCACCTAGGGAAACCTACCAAACCTGTGCATTTCTGAAAACTAGAGACCAAGGGGAATCCAAGATGGGGTGACTTGTGGGGCTCTGACCAGGTTCTGTTACCCAGAATCCTTTGCAAACCTCAAAATGTGGCTAAAAAACACTTTTAACTCACAGTTTGGTTACAGAAAGTTCTGGAATCAGAGAGAAGCCACTAATTTCCTTCCACCTAGCGTTCCCCCAAGTCTCCCGATAAAAATGATACCTCACTTGTGTGGATAGGCCTAGCGCCCATGACAGGAAATGGCCCAAAACGCAACGTGCACACATCACATTTTTTGAAAGAAAACAGAGGTGTTTTTTGCAAAGTGCCTACCTGTAGATTTTGGCCTCTAGCTCAGCCGGCACCTAGGGAAACCTACCAAACCCGTGCATTTCTGAAAACTAGAGACCTAGGGGAATCCAAGATGGGTTGACTTGTGGGGCTCTGACCAGGTTCTGTTACCCAGAATCCTTTGCAAACCTCAAAATGTGGCTAAAAAAACACTTTTTCCTCACAGTTTGGTGACAGAAAGTTCTGGAATCAGAGAGAAGCCACTAATTTCCTTCCACCTAGCGTTCCCCCAAGTCTCCCGATAAAAATGATACCTCACTTGTGTGGGTAGGCCTAGCGCCCATGACAGGAAATTCCCCAAAACGCAACGTGCACACATCAATTTTTTTTAAAGAAAACAGAGGTGTTTTTTGCAAAGTGCCTACCTGTAGATTTTGGCCTCTAGCTCAGCCAGCACCTAGGGAAACCTACCAAACCCGTGCATTTCTGAAAACTAGAGACCTAGGGGAATCCAAGATGGGGTCACTTGTGGGGCTCTGACCAGGTTCTGTTACCCAGAATCCTTTGCAAACCTCAAAATTTGGCTAAAAAAACACATTTTCATCACATTTCGGTGACAGAAAGTTCAGGAATCAGAGAGGAGCCACAAATTTCCTTCCACCCAGTGTTCCACCAAGTCTCCCGATAAAAATGATACCTCACTTGTGTGGGTAGGCCTAGCGCCCGCAACAGGAAATGCCCCAAAACGTAACGTGCACACATCACATTTTTTTAAAGAAAACAGAGGTGTTTTTTGCAAAGTGCCTACCTGTAGAATTTGGCCTCTAGCTCAGCCGGCACCTAGGGAAACCTACCAAACCTGTGCATTTCTGAAAACTAGAGACCAAGGGGAATCCAAGATGGGGTGACTTGTGGGGCTCTGACCAGGTTCTGTTACCCAGAATCCTTTGCAAACCTCAAAATGAGACAAAAAAAACACTTTTTCCTCACAGTTTGGTGACAGAAAGTTCTGGAATCAGAGAGGAGCCACAAATTTCCTTCCACCTAGCGTTCCCCAAAGTCTCCCGATAAAAATGATACCTCACTTGTGTGGATAGGCCTAGCGCCCATGACAGGAAATGGCCCAAAACGCAACGTGCACACATCACATATTTTTAAAGAAAACAGAGGTGTTTTTTGCAAAGTGCCTACCTGTAGATTTTGGCCTCTAGCTCAGCCGGCACCTAGGGAAACCTACCAAACCCGTGCATTTCTGAAAACTAGAGACATAGGGGAATCCAAGATGGGGTGACTTGTGGGGCTCTGACCAGGTTCTGTTACCCAGAATCCTTTGCAAACCTTAAAATTTGGCTAAAAAAACACATGTTCCTCACATTTCTGTGGCACAACGTTCTGGAATCTGAGAGGAACCACAAATTTACTTCCACCCAGCGTTCCCCCAAGTCTCCCGATAAAAATGATACCTCACTTGTGTGGGTAGGCCAAGCGCCCGCGACAGGAAATGCCCCAAAGCACAACGTGGACACATCCCATTTTTTGACAGAAAAAAGAGCTGTTTTTTGCAAAGTGGCTACCTGTAGATTTTGCCCTCTAGCTCAGCCGGCACCTAGGGAAACCTACCAAGCCTGTGCATTTCTGAAAACTAGAGACCTAGGGGAATCCAAGATGGGGTAACTTGTGGGGCTCTGACCAGAGTTTGTTACCCAGAATCCTTTGCAAACCTCAAAATTTGGCTCAAAAAACACATTTTCATCACATTTCGGTGACAGAAAGTTCAGGAATCAGAGAGGAGCCACAAATTTCCTTCCACCCAGTGTTCCCCCAAGTCTCCCGATAAAAATGATACCTCACTTGTGTGGGTAGGCCTAGCGCCCGCAACAGGAAATGCCCCAAAACGCAACGTGCACACATCAAATTTTTTGAAAGAAAACAGAGGTGTTTTTTGCAAAGTGCCTACCTGTAGATTTTGGCCTCTAGCTCAGCCGGCACCTAGGGAAACCTACCAAACCTGTGCATTTCTGAAAACTAGAGACCAAGGGGAATCCAAGTTGGGGTGACTTGTGGGGCTCTGACCAGGTTCTGTTACACAGAATCCTTTGCAAACCTCAAAATGTGGCTAAAAAAACACTTTTTCCTCACAGTTTGGTGACAGAAAGTTCTGGAATCAGAGAGGAGCCACAAATTTCCTTCCACCTAGCGTTCCCACAAGTCTCCCGATAAAAATGATGCCTCACTTGTGTGGGTAGACCTAGCGCCCATGACAGGAAATGCCCCAAAACGGAACGTGCACACATCACATTTTTTGACAGAAAACAGAGGTGTTTTTTGCAAAGTGCCTACCTGTAGATTTTGGCCTCTAGCTCAGCCGGCACCTAGGGAAACCTACCAAACCCGTGCATTTCTGAAAACTAGAGACCTAGGGGAATCCAAGATGGGGTGAATTGTGGGGCTCTGACCAGGTTCTGTTACCCAGAATCCTTTGCAAACCTCAAAATTTGGCTAAAAAAACACATGTTCCTCACATTTCTGTGGCAGAACGTTCTGGAATCTGAGAGGAGCCACAAATTTACATCCACCCAGCGTTCCCCCAAGTCTCCCGATAAAAATGATACCTCACTTGTGTGGGTAGGCCTAGCGCCCGCGACAGGAAATGCCCCAAAGCACAACTTGGACACATCCCATTTTTTGACAGAAAACAGAGCTGTTTTTTGCACAGTGCCTACCTGTAGATTTTGGCCTCTAGCTCTGCCGGCACCTAGGGAAACCTACCAAGCCTGTGCATTTCTGAAAACTAGAGACCTAGGGGAATCCAAGATGGGGTAACTTGTGGGGCTCTGACCAGAGTTTGTTACCCAGAATCCTTTGCAAACCTCACAATTTGGCTAAAAAAACACATTTTCCTCATATTTTGGTGACAGAAAGTTCTGGAATCAGAGAGGAGCCACAAATTTCCTTCCACCTAGCGTTCCCCCAAGTCTCCTGATAAAAATGATTCCTCACTTGTGTGGGTAGGCCTAGCACCCATGACAGGAAATGCCCCAAAACGCAACGTGCACACATCACATTTTTTGAAAGAAAACAGAGGTGTTATTTGCAAAGTGCCTACAGGTAGATTTTGGCCTCTAGCTCAGCCGACACCTAGGGAAACCCACCAAACCTGTGCATTTCTGAAAACTAGAGACCTAGGGGAATCCAAGATGGTGTCACTTGTGGGGCTCTGACCAGGTTCTGTTACCCAGAATCCTTTGCAAACCTCACAATTTGGCTAAAAAAACACATTTTCATTACATTTCGGTGACAGAAAGTTCAGGAATCAGAGAGGAGCCACAAATTTCCTTCTACCCAGTGTTCCCCCAAGTCTCCCGATAAAAATGATACCTCACTTGTGTGGGTAGGCCTAGCGCCCGCAACAGGAAATGCCCCAAAACGCAACATGCACACATCACATTTTTTTAAAGAAAACAGAGGTGTTTTTTGCAAAGTGCCTACCTGTAGATTTTGGCCTCTAGCTCAGCCGGCACCTAGGGAAACCTACCAAACCCGTGCATTTCTGAAAACTAGAGACCTAGGGTAATCCAAGATGGGGTGACTTGTGGGGCTCTGACCAGGTTCTGTTACCCAGAATCCTTTGCATACCTCAAAATTTTGCTAAAAAAACAAATTTTCCTCACATTTCGGTGACAGAAAGTTCAGGAATCAGAGAGGAGCCACAAATTTCCTTCCACCCAGTGTTCCCCCAAGTCTCCCGATAAAAATGATACCTCACTTGTGTGGGTAGGCCTAGCGCCCGCGACAGGAAATGCCCCAAAACGCAACGTGCACACATCACATTTTTTTAAAGAAAACAGGGGTGTTTTTTGCAAAGTGCCTACCTGTAGATTTTGACCTCTAGCTCAGCCGGAACTTAGGGAAACCTACCAAACCTGTGGATTTTTGAAAACTAGAAACCTAGGGAAATCCAGGATGGGGTGACTTGTGGGGCTCTGACCAGGTTCTGCTACCCAGAATCCTTTGCAAACCTCAAAATGTGGCTAAAAAAACACTTTTTCCTCACAGTTTGGTGACAGAAAGTTCTGGAATCAGAGAAGAGCCACAAATTTCCTTCCACCTAGCGTTCTCCCAAGTCTCCCGATAAAAATGATACATCACTTGTGTGGGTAGGCCTAGCGCTCATGACAGGAAATGCCCCAAAACGCAACGTGCACACATCACATTTTTTTAAAGAAAACAGAGGTGTTATTTGCAAAGTGCCTACCGGTAGATTTTGGCCTCTAGCTCAGCCGACACCTATGGAAACCCACCAAACCTGTGCATTTCTGAAAACTAGAGACCTAGGGGAATCCAAGATGGGGTCACTTGTGGGGCTCTGACCAGGTTCTGTTACCCAGAATCCTTTGCAAACCTCACAATTTGGCTAAAAAAACACATTTTCATCACATTTCGGTGACAGAAAGTTCAGGAATCAGAGAGGAGCCACAAATTTCCTTCCACCCAGTGTTCCCCCAAGTCTCCCGATAAAAATGATACCTCACTTGTGTGGGTAGGCCTAGCGCCCGCAACCGGAAATGCCCCAAAACGCAACGTGCACACATCACATTTTTTGAAAGAAAACAGAGGTGTTTTTTGCAAAGTGCCTACCTGTAGATTTTGGCCTCTAGCTCAGCCGGCACCTAGGGAAACCTACCAAACCTGTGCATTTCTGAAAACTAGAGACCAAGGGGAATCCAAGATGGGGTGACATGTGGGGCTCTGACCAGGTTCTGTTACCCAGAATCCTTTGCAAACCTCAAAATGTGGCTAAAAAAACACTTTTTCCTCACATTTTGGTGACAGAAAGTTCTGGAATCAGAGAGGAGCCACAAATTTTCTTCCACCCAGCGTTCCCCAAAGTCTCCCGATAAACATTATACCTCACTTGTGTAGGTAGGCCTAGCGCCCACGACAGGAAATGCCCCAAAACGCAACGTGCACACATCACATTTTTTTAAAGAAAACAGAGGTGTTTTTTGCAAAGTGCCTACCTGTAGATTTTGGCCTCTAGCTCAGCCGGCACCTAGGGAAACCTACCAAACCCGTGCATTTCTGAAAACTAGAGACCTAGGGTAATCCAAGATGGGGTGACTTGTGGGGCTCTGACCAGGTTCTGTTACCCAGAATCCTTTGCACACCTCAAAATTTGGCTAAAAAAATAAATTTTCCTCACATTTCGGTGACAGAAAGTTCAGGAATCAGAGAGGAGCCACAAATTTCCTTCCACCCAGTGTTCCCCCAAGTCTCCCGATAAAAATGATACCTCACTTGTGTGGGTAGGCCTAGCGCCCATGACAGGAAATGTCCCAAAACGCAACGTGCACACATCACATTTTTTTAAAGAAAACAGAGGTGTTATTTGCAAAGTGCCTACCGGTACATTTTGGCCTCTAGCTCAGCCGACACCTAGGGAAACCCACCAAACCTGTGCATTTCTGAAAACTAGAGACCTAGGGGAATCCAAGATGGGGTCACTTGTGGGGCTCTGACCAGGTTCTGTTACCCAGAATCCTTTGCAAACCTCACAATTTGGCTAAAGAAACACAGTTTCATTACATTTTGGTGACAGAAAGTTCAGGAATCAGAGAGGAGCCACAAATTTCCTTCCACCCAGTGTTCCCCCAAGTCTCCTGATATAAATGATACCTCACTTGTGTGGGTAGGCCTAGCGCCCGCAACAGGAAATGCCCCAAAACGCAACGTGCACACATCACATTTTTTGAAAGAAAACAGAGGTGTTTTTTGCAAAGTGCCTACCTGTAGATTTTGGCCTCTAGCTCAGCCGGCACCTAGGGAAACCTACCAAACCTGTGCATTTCTGAAAACTAGAGACCAAGGGGAATCCAAGATGGGGTGACTTGTGGGGCTCTGACCAGGTTCTGTTACCCAGAATCCTTTGCAAACCTCAAAATGTGGCTAAAAAAACACTTTTTCCTCACAGTTTGGTGACAGAAAGTTCTGGAATCAGAGAGGAGCCACAAATTTCCTTCCACCTAGCGTTCCCCCAAGTCTCCCGATAAAAATGATACCTCACTTGTGTGGATAGGCATAGCGCCCATGACAGGAAATGCCCCAAAACGCAATGTGCACACATCACATTTTTTGAAAGAAAACAGAGGTGTTTTTTTGCAAAGTGCCTACCTGTAGATTTTGGCCTCTAGCTCAGCCGGCACCTAGGGAAATCTACCAAACCCGTGCATTTCTCAAAACTAGAGACCTAGGGGAATCCAAGATGGGGTGACTTGTGGGGCTCTGACCAGGTTCTGTTACCCAGAATCCTTTGCAAACCTCAAAATTTGGCCTAAAAAACATATGTTCCTCACATTTCTGTGGCAGAACGTTCTGGAATCTGAGAGGAGCCACAAATTTATTTCCACCCAGCGTTCCCCCAAGTCTCCCGATAAAAATGATACCTCACTTGTGTGGGTAGGCCTAGCGCCCGCGACAGGAATTGCCCCAAAGCACAACGTGGACACATCCCATTTTTTGACAGAAAACAGAGCTGTTTTTTGCAAAGTGCCTACCTGTAGATTTTGGCCTCTAGCTCAGCCGACACCTAGGGAAACCTACCAAGCCTGTGCAGTTCTGAAAACTAGAGACCTAGAGGAATCCAAGATGGGGTAACTTGTGGGGCTCTGACCAGAGTTTGTTACCCAGAATCCTTTGCAAACCTCAAAATTTGGCTAAAAAAACACATTTTCATCACATTTCGGTGACAGAAAGTTCAGGAATCAGAGACGAGCCACAAATTTCCTTCCACCCAGTGTTCCCCCAAGTCTCCCGATAATAATGATACCTCACTTGTGTGGGTAGGCCAAGCGCCCGCAACAGGAAATGCCCCAAAACGCAACGTGCACACATCACATTTTTTGAAAGAAAACAGAGGTGTTTTTTGCAAAGTGCCTACCTGTAGATTTTGGCCTCTAGCTCAGCCGGCACCTAGGGAAACCTACCAAACCTGTGCATTTCTGAAAACTAGAGACCAAGGGGAATCCAAGATGGGGTGACTTGTGGGGCTCTGACCAGGTTTTGTTACCCAGAATCCTTTGCAAACCTCAAAATGTGGCTAAAAAAACACTTTTTCCTCACAGTTTGGTGACAGAAAGTTCTGGAATCAGAGAGAAGCCACAAATTTCCTTCCACCTAGCGTTCCCCCAAGTCTCCCGATAAAAATGATACCTCACTTGTGTGGGTAGGCCTAGCGCCCATGACAGGAAATGCCGCAAAACGCAACGTGCACACATCACATTTTTTTAAAGAAAACAGAGGTGTTTTTTGCAAAGTGCCTACCTGTAGATTTTGGCCTCTAGCTCAGCCAGCACCTAGGGAAACCTACCAAACCCGTGCATTTTTGAAAACTAGAGACCTAGGGGAACCCAAGATGGGGTCACATGTGGGGCTCTGACCAGGTTCTGTTACCCAGAATCCTTTGCAAACCTCAAAATTTGGCTAAAAAAACACATTTTCATCACATTTCAGTGACAGAAAGTTCAGGAATCAGAGAGGAGCCACAAATTTCCTTCCACCCAGTGTTCCACCAAGTCTCCCGATAAAAATGATACCTCACTTGTGTGGGTAGGCCTAGCGCCCGCAACAGGAAATGCCCCAAAACGTAATGTGCACACATCACATTTTTTTAAAGAAAACAGAGGTGTTTTTTGCAAAGTGCCTACCTGTAGATTTTGGCCTCTAGCTCAGCCGGCACCTAGGGAAACCTACCAAACCCGTGCATTTCTGAAAACTAGAGACCTAGGGGAATCCAAGATGGGTTGATTTGTGGGGCTCTGACCAGGTTCTGTTACCCAGAATCCTTTGCAAACCTCAAAATGTGGCTAAAAAAACACTTTTTCCTCACAGTTTGGTGACAGAAAGTTCTGGAATCAGAGAGAAGCCACAAATTTCCTTCCACCTAGCGTTCCCCCAAGTCTCCCGATAAAAATGATACCTCACTTGTGTGGGTAGGCCTAGCGCCCATGACAGGAAATGCCCCAAAACGCAACGTGCACACATCACATTTTTTGAAAGAAAACAGAGGTGTTTTTTTGCAAAGTGCCTACCTGTAGATTTTGGCCTCTAGCTCAGCCGGCACCTAGGGAAATCTACCAAACCCGTGCATTTCTCAAAACTAGAGACCTAGGGGAATCCAAGATGGGGTGACTTGTGGGGCTCTGACCAGGTTCTGTTACCCAGAATCCTTTGCAAACCTCAAAATTTGGCCTAAAAAACATATGTTCCTCACATTTCTGTGGCAGAACGTTCTGGAATCTGAGAGGAGCCACAAATTTATTTCCACCCAGCGTTCCCCCAAGTCTCCCGATAAAAATGATACCTCACTTGTGTGGGTAGGCCTAGCGCCCGCGACAGGAATTGCCCCAAAGCACAACGTGGACACATCCCATTTTTTGACAGAAAACAGAGCTGTTTTTTGCAAAGTGCCTACCTGTAGATTTTGGCCTCTAGCTCAGCCGACACCTAGGGAAACCTACCAAGCCTGTGCAGTTCTGAAAACTAGAGACCTAGAGGAATCCAAGATGGGGTAACTTGTGGGGCTCTGACCAGAGTTTGTTACCCAGAATCCTTTGCAAACCTCAAAATTTGGCTAAAAAAACACATTTTCATCACATTTCGGTGACAGAAAGTTCAGGAATCAGAGACGAGCCACAAATTTCCTTCCACCCAGTGTTCCCCCAAGTCTCCCGATAATAATGATACCTCACTTGTGTGGGTAGGCCAAGCGCCCGCAACAGGAAATGCCCCAAAACGCAACGTGCACACATCACATTTTTTGAAAGAAAACAGAGGTGTTTTTTGCAAAGTGCCTACCTGTAGATTTTGGCCTCTAGCTCAGCCGGCACCTAGGGAAACCTACCAAACCTGTGCATTTCTGAAAACTAGAGACCAAGGGGAATCCAAGATGGGGTGACTTGTGGGGCTCTGACCAGGTTTTGTTACCCAGAATCCTTTGCAAACCTCAAAATGTGGCTAAAAAAACACTTTTTCCTCACAGTTTGGTGACAGAAAGTTCTGGAATCAGAGAGAAGCCACAAATTTCCTTCCACCTAGCGTTCCCCCAAGTCTCCCGATAAAAATGATACCTCACTTGTGTGGGTAGGCCTAGCGCCCATGACAGGAAATGCCGCAAAACGCAACGTGCACACATCACATTTTTTTAAAGAAAACAGAGGTGTTTTTTGCAAAGTGCCTACCTGTAGATTTTGGCCTCTAGCTCAGCCAGCACCTAGGGAAACCTACCAAACCCGTGCATTTTTGAAAACTAGAGACCTAGGGGAACCCAAGATGGGGTCACATGTGGGGCTCTGACCAGGTTCTGTTACCCAGAATCCTTTGCAAACCTCAAAATTTGGCTAAAAAAACACATTTTCATCACATTTCAGTGACAGAAAGTTCAGGAATCAGAGAGGAGCCACAAATTTCCTTCCACCCAGTGTTCCACCAAGTCTCCCGATAAAAATGATACCTCACTTGTGTGGGTAGGCCTAGCGCCCGCAACAGGAAATGCCCCAAAACGTAATGTGCACACATCACATTTTTTTAAAGAAAACAGAGGTGTTTTTTGCAAAGTGCCTACCTGTAGATTTTGGCCTCTAGCTCAGCCGGCACCTAGGGAAACCTACCAAACCCGTGCATTTCTGAAAACTAGAGACCTAGGGGAATCCAAGATGGGTTGATTTGTGGGGCTCTGACCAGGTTCTGTTACCCAGAATCCTTTGCAAACCTCAAAATGTGGCTAAAAAAACACTTTTTCCTCACAGTTTGGTGACAGAAAGTTCTGGAATCAGAGAGAAGCCACAAATTTCCTTCCACCTAGCGTTCCCCCAAGTCTCCCGATAAAAATGATACCTCACTTGTGTGGGTAGGCCTAGCGCCCATGACAGGAAATGCCCCAAAACGCAACGTGCACACATCAATTTTTTTTAAAGAAAACAGAGGTGTTTTTTGCAAAGTGCCTACCTGTAGATTTTGGCCTCTAGCTCAGCCAGCACCTAGGGAAACCTACCAAACCCGTGCATTTCTGAAAACTAGAGACCTAGGGGAATCCAAGATGGGGTCACTTGTGGGGCTCTGACAAGGTTCTGTTACCCAGAATCCTTTGCAAACCTCAAAATTTGGCTAAAAAAACACATTTTCATCACATTTCGGTGACAGAAAGTTCAGGTATCAGAGAGGAGCCACAAATTTCCTTCCACCCAGTGTTCCACCAAGTCTCCCGATAAAAATGATACCTCACTTGTGTGGGTAGGCCTAGCGCCCGCAACAGGAAATGCCCCAAAACGTAACGTGCACACATCACATTTTTTGAAAGAAAACAGAGGTGTTTTTGCAAAGTGCCTACCTGTAGAATTTGGCCTCTAGCTCAGCCGGCACCTAGGGAAACCTACCAAACCTGTGCATTTCTGAAAACTAGAGACCAAGGGGAATCCAAGATGGGGTGACTTGTGGGGCTCTGACCAGGTTCTGTTACCCAGAATCCTTTGCAAACCTCAAAATGTGGCTAAAAAAACACTTTTTCCTCACAGTATGGTGACAGAAAGTTCTGGAATCAGAGAGGAGCCACAAATTTCCTTCCACCTAGCGTTCCCCCAAGTCTCCCGATAAAAATGATATCTCACTTGTGTGGATAGGCCTAGCGCCCATGACAGGAAATGGCCCAAAACGCAACGTGCACACATCACATTTTTTTAAAGAAAACAGAGGTGTTTTTTGCAAAGTGCCTACCTGTAGATTTTGGCCTCTAGCTCAGCCGGCACCTAGGGAAACCTACCAAACCTGTGCATTTCTGAAAACTAGAGACCAAGGGGAATCCAAGATGGGGTGACTTGTGGGGCTCTGACCAGGTTCTGTTACACAGAATCCTTTGCAAACCTCAAAATGTGGGTAAAAAAACACTTTTTCCTCACAGTTTGGTGACAGAAAGTTCTGGAATCAGAGAGGAGCCACAAATTTCCTTCCACCTAGCGTTCCCACAAGTCTCCCGATAAAAATGATGCCTCACTTGTGTGGGTAGACCCAGCGCCCATGACAGGAAATGCCCCAAAACGCAACGTGCACACATCACATTTTTTTAAAGAAAACAGAGGTGTTTTTTGCAAAGTGCCTACCTGTAGATTTTGGCCTCTAGCTCAGCCGGCACCTAGGGAAACCTACCAAACCCGTGCATTTCTGAAAACTAGAGACCTAGGGGAATCCAAGATGGGGTGAATTGTGGGGCTCTGACCAGGTTCTGTTACCCAGAATCCTTTGCAAACCTCAAAATTTGGCTAAAAAAACACATGTTCCTCACATTTCTGTGGCAGAACGTTCTGGAATCTGAGAGGAGCCACAAATTTACATCCACCCAGCGTTCCCCCAAGTCTCCCGATAAAAATGATACCTCACTTGTGTGGGTAGGCCAAGCGCCCGCGACAGGAAATGCCCCAAAGCACAACGTGGACACATCCCATTTTTTGACAGAAAACAGAGCTGTTTTTTGCAAAGTGCCTACCTGTAGATTTTGGCCTCTAGCTCTGCCGGCACCTAGGGAAACCTACCAAGCCTGTGCATTTCTGAAAACTAGAGACCTAGGGGAATCCAAGATGGGGTGACTTGTGGGGCTCTGACCAGGTTCTGTTACCCAGAATCCTTTGCAAACCTCAAAATGTGGCTAAAAAAACACTTTTTCCTCACAGTTTGGTGACAGAAAGTTCTGGAATCAGAGAGAAGCCACAAATTTCCTTCCACCTAGCGTTCCCCCAAGTCTCCCGATAAAAATGATACCTCACTTGTGTGGGTAGGCCTAGCGCCCATGACAGGAAATGCCCCAAAACGCAACGTGCACACATCAAATTTTTAGAAAGAAAACAGAGGTGTTTTTTGCAAAGTGCCTACCTGTAGATTTTGGCCTCTAGTTCAGCCAGCACCTAGGGAAACCTACCAAACCCGTGCATTTCTGAAAACTAGAGACCTAGGGGAATCCAAGATGGGGTCACTTGTGGGGCTCTGACCAGGTTCTGTTACCCAGAATCCTTTGCAAACCTCAAAATTTGGCTAAAAAAACACATTTTCATCACATTTCGGTGACAGAAAGTTCAGGAATCAGAGAGGAGCCACAAATTTCCTTCCACCCAGTGTTCCACCAAGTCTCCCAATAAAAATGATACCTCACTTGTGTGGGTAGGCCTAGCGCCCGCAACAGGAAATGCCCCAAAACGTAACGTGCACACATCACATTTTTTGAAAGAAAACAGAGGTGTTTTTTGCAAAGTGCCTACCTGTAGAATTTGGCCTCTAGCTCAGCCGGCACCTAGGGAAACCTACCAAACCTGTGCATTTCTGAAAACTAGAGACCAAGGGGAATCCAAGATGGGGTGACTTGTGGGGCTCTGACCAGGTTCTGTTACCCAGAATCCTTTGCAAACCTCAAAATGTGGCTAAAAAACACTTTTTCCTCACAGTTTGGTGATAGAAAGTTCTGGAATCAGAGAGAAGACACTAATTTCCTTCCACCTAGCGTTCCCCCAAGTCTCCCGATAAAAATGATACCTCACTTGTGTGGATAGGCCTAGCGCCCATGACAGGAAATGGCCCAAAACGCAACGTGCACACATCCAATTTTTTGAAAGAAAACAGAGGTGTTTTTTGCAAAGTGCCTACCTGTAGATTTTGGCCTCTAGCTCAGCCGGCTCCTAGGGAAACCTACCAAACCCGTGCATTTCTGAAAACTAGAGACCTAGGGGAATCCAAGATGGGTTGACTTGTGGGGCTCTGACCAGGTTCTGTTACCCAGAATCCTTTGCAAACCTCAAAATGTGGCTAAAAAAACACTTTTTCCTCACAGTTTGGTGACAGAAAGTTCTGGAATCAGAGAGAAGCCACTAATTTCCTTCCACCTAGCGTTCCCCAAGTCTCCCGATAAAAATGATACCTCACTTGTGTGGGTAGGCCTAGCGCCCATGACAGGAAATTCCCCAAAACGCAACGTGCACACATCAAATTTTTTTAAAGAAAACAGAGGTGTTTTTTGCAAAGTGCCTACCTGTACATTTTGGCCTCTAGCTCAGCCAGCACCTAGGGAAACCTACCAAACCCGTGCATTTCTGAAAACTAGAGACCTAGGGGAATCCAAGATGGGGTCACTTGTGGGGCTCTGACCAGGTTCTGTTACCCAGAATCCTTTGCAAACCTCAAAATTTGGCTAAAAAAACACATTTTCATCACATTTCGGTGACAGAAAGTTCAGGAATCAGAGAGGAGCCACAAATTTCCTTCCACCCAGTGTTCCACCAAGTCTCCCGATAAAAATGATACCTCACTTGTGTGGGTAGGCCTAGCGCCCGCAACAGGAAATGCCCCAAAACGTAACGTGCACACATCACATTTTTTTAAAGAAAACAGAGGTGTTTTTTGCAAAGTGCCTACCTGTAGAATTTGGCCTCTAGCTCAGCCGGCACCTAGGGAAACCTACCAAACCTGTGCATTTCTGAAAACTAGAGACCAAGGGGAATCCAAGATGGGGTGACTTGTGGGGCTCTGACCAGGTTCTGTTACCCAGAATCCTTTGCAAACCTCAAAATGTGACTAAAAAAACACTTTTTCCTCACAGTTTGGTGACAGAAAGTTCTGGAATCAGAGAGGAGCCACAAATTTCCTTCCACCTAGCGTTCCCCCAAGTCTCCCGATAAAAATGATACCTCACTTGTGTGGATAGGCCTAGCGCCCATGACAGGAAATGGCCCAAAACGCAACGTGCACACATCACATATTTTTAAAGAAAACAGAGGTGTTTTTTGCAAAGTGCCTACCTGTAGATTTTGGCCTCTAGCTCAGCCGGCACCTAGGGAAACCTACCAAACCCGTGCATTTCTGAAAACTAGAGACATAGGGGAATCCAAGATGGGGTGACTTGTGGGGCTCTGACCAGGTTCTGTTACCCAGAATCCTTTGCAAACCTCAAAATTTGGCTAAAAAAACACATGTTCCTCACATTTCTGTGGCAGAACGTTCTGGAATCTGAGAGGAACCACAAATTTACTTCCACCCAGCGTTCCCCCAAGTCTCCCGATAAAAATGATACCTCACTTGTGTGGGTAGGCCAAGCGCCCGCGACAGGAAATGCCCCAAAGCACAACGTGGACACATCCCATTTTTTGACAGAAAAAAGAGCTGTTTTTTGCAAAGTGGCTACCTGTAGATTTTGCCCTCTAGCTCAGCCGGCACCTAGGGAAACCTACCAAGCCTGTGCATTTCTGAAAACTAGAGACCTAGGGGAATCCAAGATGGGGTAACTTGTGGGCTCTGACCAGAGTTTGTTACCCAGAATCCTTTGCAAACCTCAAAATTTGGCTAAAAAAACACATTTTCATCACATTTCGGTGACAGAAAGTTCAGGAATCAGAGAGGAGCCACAAATTTCCTTCCACCCAGTGTTCCCCCAAGTCTCCCGATAATAATGATACCTCACTTGTGTGGGTAGGCCAAGCGCCCGCAACAGGAAATGCCCCAAAACGCAACGTGCACACATCACATTTTTTTAAAGAAAACAGAGGTGTTTTTTGCAAAGTGCCTACCTGTAGATTTTGGCCTCTAGCTCAGCCAGCACCTAGGGAAACCTACCAAACCCGTGCATTTCTGAAAACTAGAGACCTAGGGGAATCCAAGATGGGGTCACTTGTGGGGCTCTGACAAGGTTCTGTTACCCAGAATCCTTTGCAAACCTCAAAATTTGGCTAAAAAAACACATTTTCATCACATTTCGGTGACAGAAAGTTCAGGTATCAGAGAGGAGCCACAAATTTCCTTCCACCCAGTGTTCCACCAAGTCTCCCGATAAAAATGATACCTCACTTGTGTGGGTAGGCCTAGCGCCCGCAACAGGAAATGCCCCAAAACGTAACGTGCACACATCACATTTTTTGAAAGAAAACAGAGGTGTTTTTGCAAAGTGCCTACCTGTAGAATTTGGCCTCTAGCTCAGCCGGCACCTAGGGAAACCTACCAAACCTGTGCATTTCTGAAAACTAGAGACCAAGGGGAATCCAAGATGGGGTGACTTGTGGGGCTCTGACCAGGTTCTGTTACCCAGAATCCTTTGCAAACCTCAAAATGTGGCTAAAAAAACACTTTTTCCTCACAGTATGGTGACAGAAAGTTCTGGAATCAGAGAGGAGCCACAAATTTCCTTCCACCTAGCGTTCCCCCAAGTCTCCTGATAAAAATGATATCTCACTTGTGTGGATAGGCCTAGCGCCCATGACAGGAAATGGCCCAAAACGCAACGTGCACACATCACATTTTGTTAAAGAAAACAGAGGTGTTTTTTGCAAAGTGCCTACCTGTAGATTTTGGCCTCTAGCTCAGCCGGCACCTAGGGAAACCTACCAAACCTGTGCATTTCTGAAAACTAGAGACCAAGGGGAATCCAAGATGGGGTGACTTGTGGGGCTCTGACCAAGTTCTGTTACACAGAATCCTTTGCAAACCTCAAAATGTGGGTAAAAAAACACTTTTTCCTCACAGTTTGGTGACAGAAAGTTCTGGAATCAGAGAGGAGCCACAAATTTCCTTCCACCTAGCATTCCCACAAGTCTCCCGATAAAAATGATGCCTCACTTGTGTGGGTAGACCCAGCGCCCATGACAGGAAATGCCCCAAAACGCAACGTGCACACATCACATTTTTTTAAAGAAAACAGAGGTGTTTTTTGCAAAGTGCCTACCTGTAGATTTTGGCCTCTAGCTCAGCCGGCACCTAGGGAAACCTACCAAACCCGTGCATTTCTGAAAACTAGAGACCTAGGGGAATCCAAGATGGGGTCAATTGTGGGGCTCTGACCAGGTTCTGTTACCCAGAATCCTTTGCAAACCTCAAAATTTGGCTAAAAAAACACATGTTCCTCACATTTCTGTGGCAGAACGTTCTGGAATCTGAGAGGAGCCACAAATTTACATCCACCCAGCGTTCCCCCAAGTCTCCCGATAAAAATGATACCTCACTTGTGTGGGTAGGCCTAGCGCCCGCGACAGGAAATGCCCCAAAGCACAACGTGGACACATCCCATTTTTTGACAGAAAACAGAGCTGTTTTTTGCAAAGTGCCTACCTGTAGATTTTGGCCTCTAGCTCTGCCGGCACCTAGGGAAACCTACCAAGCCTGTGCATTTCTGAAAACTAGAGACCTAGGGGAATCCAAGATGGGGTGACTTGTGGGGCTCTGACCAGGTTCTGTTACCCAGAATCCTTTGCAAACCTCAAAATGTGGCTAAAAAAACACTTTTTCCTCACAGTTTGGTGACAGAAAGTTCTGGAATCAGAGAGAAGCCACAAATTTCCTTCCACCTAGCGTTCCCCCAAGTCTCCCGATAAAAATGATACCTCACTTGTGTGGGTAGGCCTAGCGCCCATGACAGGAAATGCCCCAAAACGCAACGTGCACACATCAAATTTTTTGAAAGAAAACAGAGGTGTTTTTTGCAAAGTGCCTACCTGTAGATTTTGGCCTCTAGTTCAGCCAGCACCTAGGGAAACCTACCAAACCCGTGCATTTCTGAAAACTAGAGACCTAGGGGAATCCAAGATGGGGTCACTTGTGGGGCTCTGACCAGGTTCTGTTACCCAGAATCCTTTGCAAACCTCAAAATTTGGCTAAAAAAACACATTTTCATCACATTTCGGTGACAGAAAGTTCAGGAATCAGAGAGGAGCCACAAATTTCCTTCTACCCAGTGTTCCACCAAGTCTCCCAATAAAAATGATACCTCACTTGTGTGGGTAGGCCTAGCGCCCGCAACAGGAAATGCCCCAAAACGTAACGTGCACACATCACATTTTTTGAAAGAAAACAGAGGTGTTTTTTGCAAAGTGCCTACCTGTAGAATTTGGCCTCTAGCTCAGCCGGC
This sequence comes from Pleurodeles waltl, assembly GCF_031143425.1. Classification (NCBI taxonomy): domain Eukaryota; kingdom Metazoa; phylum Chordata; class Amphibia; order Caudata; family Salamandridae; genus Pleurodeles; species Pleurodeles waltl. Next base: position 457,129,209 of record NC_090440.1, on the reverse strand, counting down.
ACCTAGGGAAACCTACCAAACCTGTGCATTTCTGAAAACTAGAGACCAAGGGGAATCCAAGATGGGGTGACTTGTGGGGCTCTGACCAGGTTCTGTTACCCAGAATCCTTTGCAAACCTCAAAATGTGGCTAAAAAACACTTTTTCCTCACAGTTTGGTGACAGAAAGTTCTGGAATCAGAGAGAAGCCACTAATTTCCTTCCACCTAGCGTTCCCCCAAGTCTCCCGATAAAAATGATACCTCACTTGTGTGGATAGGCCTAGCGCCCATGACAGGAAATGGCCCAAAACGCAACGTGCACACATCACATTTTTTGAAAGAAAACAGAGGTGTTTTTTGCAAAGTGCCTACCTGTAGATTTTGGCCTCTAGCTCAGCCGGCACCTAGGGAAACCTACCAAACCCGTGCATTTCTGAAAACTAGAGACCTAGGGGAATCCAAGATGGGTTGACTTGTGGGGCTCTGACCAGGTTCTGTTACCCAGAATCCTTTGCAAACCTCAAAATGTGGCTAAAAAAACACTTTTTCCTCACAGTTTGGTGACAGAAAGTTCTGGAATCAGAGAGAAGCCACTAATTTCCTTCCACCTAGCGTTCCCCCAAGTCTCCCGATAAAAATGATACCTCACTTGTGTGGGTAGGCCTAGCGCCCATGACAGGAAATTCCCCAAAACGCAACGTGCACACATCAATTTTTTTTAAAGAAAACAGAGGTGTTTTTTGCAAAGTGCCTACCTGTAGATTTTGGCCTCTAGCTCAGCCAGCACCTAGGGAAACCTACCAAACCCGTGCATTTCTGAAAACTAGAGACCTAGGGGAATCCAAGATGGGGTCACTTGTGGGGCTCTGACCAGGTTCTGTTACCCAGAATCCTTTGCAAACCTCAAAATTTGGCTAAAAAAACACATTTTCATCACATTTCGGTGACAGAAAGTTCAGGAATCAGAGAGGAGCCACAAATTTCCTTCCACCCAGTGTTCCATCAAGTCTCCCGATAAAAATGATACCTCACTTGTGTGGGTAGGCCTAGCGCCCGCAACAGGAAATGCCCCAAAACGTAACGTGCACACATCACATTTTTTTAAAGAAAACAGAGGTGTTTTTTGCAAAGTGCCTACCTGTAGAATTTGGCCTCTAGCTCAGCCGGCACCTAGGGAAACCTACCAAACCTGTGCATTTCTGAAAACTAGAGACCAAGGGGAATCCAAGATGGGGTGACTTGTGGGGCTCTGACCAGGTTCTGTTACCCAGAATCCTTTGCAAACCTCAAAATGTGACTAAAAAAACACTTTTTCCTCACAGTTTGGTGACAGAAAGTTCTGGAATCAGAGAGGAGCCACAAATTTCCTTCCACCTAGCATTCCCCCAAGTCTCCCGATAAAAATGATACCTCACTTGTGTGGATAGGCCTAGCGCCCATGACAGGAAATGGCCCAAAACGCAACGTGCACACATCACATATTTTTAAAGAAAACAGAGGTGTTTTTGCAAAGTGCCTACCTGTAGATTTTGGCCTCTAGCTCAGCCGGCACCTAGGGAAACCTACCAAACCCGTGCATTTCTGAAAACTAGAGACATAGGGGAATCCAAGATGGGGTGACTTGTGGGGCTCTGACCAGGTTCTGTTACCCAGAATCCTTTGCAAACCTTAAAATTTGGCTAAAAAAACACATGTTCCTCACATTTCTGTGGCACAACGTTCTGGAATCTGAGAGGAACCACAAATTTACTTCCACCCAGCGTTCCCCCAAGTCTCCCGATAAAAATGATACCTCACTTGTGTGGGTAGGCCAAGCGCCCGCGACAGGAAATGCCCCAAAGCACAACGTGGACACATCCGATTTTTTGACAGAAAAAAGAGCTGTTTTTTGCAAAGTGGCTACCTGTAGATTTTGCCCTCTAGCTCAGCCGGCACCTAGGGAAACCTACCAAGCCTGTGCATTTCTGAAAACTAGAGACCTAGGGGAATCCAAGATGGGGTAACTTGTGGGGCTCTGACCAGAGTTTGTTACCCAGAATCCTTTGCAAACCTCAAAATTTGGCTAAAAAAACACATTTTCATCACATTTCGGTGACAGAAAGTTCAGGAATCAGAGAGGAGCCACAAATTTCCTTCCACCCAGTGTTCCCCCAAGTCTCCCGATAAAAATGATACCTCACTTGTGTGGGTAGGCCTAGCGCCCGCAACAGGAAATGCCCCAAAACGCAACGTGCACACATCAAATTTTTTGAAAGAAAACAGAGGTGTTTTTTGCAAAGTGCCTACCTGTAGATTTTGGCCTCTAGCTCAGCCGGCACCTAGGGAAACCTACCAAACCTGTGCATTTCTGAAAACTAGAGACCAAGGGGAATCCAAGTTGGGGTGACTTGTGGGGCTCTGACCAGGTTCTGTTACACAGAATCCTTTGCAAACCTCAAAATGTGGCTAAAAAAACACTTTTTCCTCACAGTTTGGTGACAGAAAGTTCTGGAATCAGAGAGGAGCCACAAATTTCCTTCCACCTAGCGTTCCCACAAGTCTCCCGATAAAAATGATGCCTCACTTGTGTGGGTAGACCTAGCTCCCATGACAGGAAATGCCCCAAAACGCAACGTGCACACATCACATTTTTTGACAGAAAACAGAGGTGTTTTTTGCAAAGTGCCTACCTGTAGATTTTGGCCTCTAGCTCAGCCGGCACCTAGGGAAACCTACCAAACCTGTGCATTTCTGAAAACTAGAGACCTAGGGGAATCCAAGATGGGGTGAATTGTGGGGCTCTGACCAGGTTCTGTTACCCAGAATCCTTTGCAAACCTCAAAATTTGGCTAAAAAAACACATGTTCCTCACATTTCTGTGGCAGAACGTTCTGGAATCTGAGAGGAGCCACAAATTTACATCCACCCAGCGTTCCCCCAAGTCTCCCGATAAAAATGATACCTCACTTGTGTGGGTAGGCCTAGCGCCCGCGACAGGAAATGCCCCAAAGCACAACGTGGACACATCCCATTTTTTGACAGAAAACAGAGCTGTTTTTTGCACAGTGCCTACCTGTAGATTTTGGCCTCTAGCTCTGCCGGCACCTAGGGAAACCTACCAAGCCTGTGCATTTCTGAAAACTAGAGACCTAGGGGAATCCAAGATGGGGTAACTTGTGGGGCTCTGACCAGAGTTTGTTACCCAGAATCCTTTGCAAACCTCACAATTTGGCTAAAAAAACACATTTTCCTCATATTTTGGTGACAGAAAGTTCTGGAATCAGAGAGGAGCCACAAATTTCCTTCCACCTAGCGTTCCCCCAAGTCTCCTGATAAAAATGATTCCTCACTTGTGTGGGTAGGCCTAGCGCCCATGACAGGAAATGCCCCAAAACGCAACGTGCACACATCACATTTTTTGAAAGAAAACAGAGGTGTTATTTGCAAAGTGCCTACAGGTAGATTTTGGCCTCTAGCTCAGCCGACACCTAGGGAAACCCACCAAACCTGTGCATTTCTGAAAACTAGAGACCTAGGGGAATCCAAGATGGTGTCACTTGTGGGGCTCTGACCAGGTTCTGTTACCCAGAATCCTTTGCAAACCTCACAATTTGGCTAAAAAAACACATTTTCATTACATTTCGGTGACAGAAAGTTCAGGAATCAGAGAGGAGCCACAAATTTCCTTCTACCCAGTGTTCCCCCAAGTCTCCCGATAAAAATGATACCTCACTTGTGTGGGTAGGCCTAGCGCCCGCAACAGGAAATGCCCCAAAACGCAACATGCACACATCACATTTTTTTAAAGAAAACAGAGGTGTTTTTTGCAAAGTGCCTACCTGTAGATTTTGGCCTCTAGCTCAGCCGGCACCTAGGGAAACCTACCAAACCCGTGCATTTCTGAAAACTAGAGACCTAGGGTAATCCAAGATGGGGTGACTTGTGGGGCTCTGACCAGGTTCTGTTACCCAGAATCCTTTGCAGACCTCAAAATTTTGCTAAAAAAACAAATTTTCCTCACATTTCGGTGACAGAAAGTTCAGGAATCAGAGAGGAGCCACAAATTTCCTTCCACCCAGTGTTCCCCCAAGTCTCCCGATAAAAATGATACCTCACTTGTGTGGGTAGGCCTAGCGCCCGCGACAGGAAATGCCCCAAAACGCAACGTGCACACATCACATTTTTTTAAAGAAAACAGGGGTGTTTTTTTGCAAAGTGCCTACCTGTAGATTTTGACCTCTAGCTCAGCCGGAACTTAGGGAAACCTACCAAACCTGTGGATTTTTGAAAACTAGAAACCTAGGGAAATCCAGGATGGGGTGACTTGTGGGGCTCTGACCAGGTTCTGCTACCCAGAATCCTTTGCAAACCTCAAAATGTGGCTAAAAAAACACTTTTTCCTCACAGTTTGGTGACAGAAAGTTCTGGAATCAGAGAAGAGCCACAAATTTCCTTCCACCTAGCGTTCTCCCAAGTCTCCCGATAAAAATGATACATCACTTGTGTGGGTAGGCCTAGCGCTCATGACAGGAAATGCCCCAAAACGCAACGTGCACACATCACATTTTTTTAAAGAAAACAGAGGTGTTATTTGCAAAGTGCCTACCGGTAGATTTTGGCCTCTAGCTCAGCCGACACCTAGGGAAACCCACCAAACCTGTGCATTTCTGAAAACTAGAGACCTAGGGGAATCCAAGATGGGGTCACTTGTGGGGCTCTGACCAGGTTCTGTTACCCAGAATCCTTTGCAAACCTCACAATTTGGCTAAAAAAACACATTTTCATCACATTTCGGTGACAGAAAGTTCAGGAATCAGAGAGGAGCCACAAATTTCCTTCCACCCAGTGTTCCCCCAAGTCTCCCGATAAAAATGATACCTCACTTGTGTGGGTAGGCCTAGCGCCCACAACCGGAAATGCCCCAAAACGCAACGTGCACACATCACATTTTTTGAAAGAAAACAGAGGTGTTTTTTGCAAAGTGCCTACCTGTAGATTTTGGCCTCTAGCTCAGCCGGCACCTAGGGAAACCTACCAAACCTGTGCATTTCTGAAAACTAGAGACCAAGGGGAATCCAAGATGGGGTGACATGTGGGGCTCTGACCAGGTTCTGTTACCCAGAATCCTTTGCAAACCTCAAAATGTGGCTAAAAAAACACTTTTTCCTCACATTTTGGTGACAGAAAGTTCTGGAATCAGAGAGGAGCCACAAATTTTCTTCCACCCAGCGTTCCCCAAAGTCTCCCGATAAACATTATACCTCACTTGTGTAGGTAGGCCTAGCGCCCACGACAGGAAATGCCCCAAAACGCAACGTGCACACATCACATTTTTTTAAAGAAAACAGAGGTGTTTTTTGCAAAGTGCTTACCTGTAGATTTTGGCCTCTAGCTCAGCCGGCACCTAGGGAAACCTACCAAACCCGTGCATTTCTGAAAACTAGAGACCTAGGGTAATCCAAGATGGGGTGACTTGTGGGGCTCTGACCAGGTTCTGTTACCCAGAATCCTTTGCACACCTCAAAATTTGGCTAAAAAAATAAATTTTCCTCACATTTCGGTGACAGAAAGTTCAGGAATCAGAGAGGAGCCACAAATTTCCTTCCACCCAGTGTTCCCCCAAGTCTCCCGATAAAAATGATACCTCACTTGTGTGGGTAGGCCTAGCGCCCATGACAGGAAATGTCCCAAAACGCAACGTGCACACATCACATTTTTTGAAAGAAAACAGAGGTGTTATTTGCAAAGTGCCTACCGGTACATTTTGGCCTCTAGCTCAGCCGACACCTAGGGAAACCCACCAAACCTGTGCATTTCTGAAAACTAGATACCTAGGGGAATCCAAGATGGGGTCACTTGTGGGGCTCTGACCAGGTTCTGTTACCCAGAATCCTTTGCAAACCTCACAATTTGGCTAAAGAAACACAGTTTCATTACATTTTGGTGACAGAAAGTTCAGGAATCAGAGAGGAGCCACAAATTTCCTTCCACCCAGTGTTCCCCCAAGTCTCCTGATAAAAATGATACCTCACTTGTGTGGGTAGGCCTAGCGCCCGCAACAGGAAATGCCCCAAAACGCAACGTGCACACATCACATTTTTTGAAAGAAAACAGAGGTGTTTTTTGCAAAGTGCCTACCTGTAGATTTTGGCCTCTAGCTCAGCCGGCACCTAGGGAAACCTACCAAACCTGTGCATTTCTGAGTGACTTGTGGGGCTCTGACCAGGGTTCTGTTACCCAGAATCCTTTGCAAACCTTAAAATGTGGCTAAAAAAACCACTTTTTTCCTCACAGTTTGGTGACAGAAAGTTCTGGAATCAGAGAGGAGCCACAAATTTCCTTCCACCTAGCGTTCCCCCAAGTCTCCCGATAAAAATGATACCTCACTTGTGTGGATAGGCATAGCGCCCATGACAGGAAAATGCCCCAAAACGCAATGTGCACACATCACATTTTTTGAAAGAAAACAGAGGTGTTTTTTGCAAAGTGCCTACCTGTAGATTTTGGCCTCTAGCTCAGCCGGCACCTAGGGAAATCTACCAAACCCGTGCATTTCTCAAAACTAGAGACCTAGGGGAATCCAAGATGGGGTGACTTGTGGGGCTCTGACCAGGTTCTGTTACCCAGAATCCTTTGCAAACCTCAAAATTTGGCTAAAAAAACATATGTTCCTCACATTTCTGTGGCAGAACGTTCTGGAATCTGAGAGGAGCCACAAATTTATTTTCCACCCAGCGTTCCCCCCAAGTCTCCCGATAAAAATGATACCTCACTTGTGTGGGTAGGCCTAGCGCCCGCGACAGGAATTGCCCCCAAAGCACAACGTGGACACATCCCATTTTTTGACAGAAAACAGAGCTGTTTTTTGCAAAGTGCCTACCTGTAGATTTTTGGCCTCTAGCTCAGCCGACACCTAGGGAAACCTACCAAGCCTGTGCAGTTCTGAAAACTAGAGACCTAGGGGAATCCAAGATGGGGTAACTTGTGGGGCTCTGACCAGAGTTTGTTACCCAGAATCCTTTGCAAACCTCAAAATTTGGCTAAAAAAAACACATTTTCATCACATTTCGGTGACAGAAAGTTCAGGAATCAGAGACGAGCCACAAATTTCCCTTCCACCCAGTGTTCCCCCAAGTCTCCCGATAATAATGATACCTCACTTGTGTGGGGTAGGCCAAGCGCCCGCAACAGGAAATGCCCCAAAACGCAACGTGCACACATCAAATTTTTTGAAAGAAAACAGAGGTGTTTTTTGCAAAGTGCCTACCTGTAGATTTTGGCCTCTTAGCTCAGCCGGCACCTAGGGAAACCTACCAAACCCTGTGCATTTCTGAAAACTAGAGACCAAGGGGAATCCAAGATGGGGTGACTTGTGGGGCTCTGACCAGGTTTTTGTTACCCAGAATCCTTTGCAAACCTCAAAATGTGGCTAAAAAAAACACTTTTTCCTCACAGTTTTGGTGACAGAAAGTTCTGGAATCAGAGAGATAGCCACAAAATTTCCTTCCACCTAGCGTTCCCCCAAGTCTCCCGATAAAAAATGATACCTCACTTGTGTGGGTAGGCCTAGCGCCCATGACAGGAAATGCCCCAAAACGCAACGTGCACACATCACATTTTTTTAAAGAAAACAGAGGTGTTTTTTGCAAAGTGCCTACCTGTAGATTTTGGCCTCTAGCTCAGCCAGCACCTAGGTAAACCTACCAAACCCGTGCATTTCTGAAAACTAGAGACCTAGGGGAAACCCAAGATGGGGTCACATGTGGGGCTCTGACCAGGTTCTGTTACCCAGAATCCTTTGCAAACCTCAAAATTTGGCTAAAAAAACACATTTTCATCACATTTCAGTGACAGAAAGTTCAGGAATCAGAGAGGGAGCCACAAATTTCCTTCCACCCAGTGTTCCACCAAGTCTCCCGATAAAAATGATACCTCACTTGTGTGGGTAGGCCTAGCGCCCGCAACAGGAAATGCCCCAAAACGTAATGTGCACACATCACATTTTTTGAAAGAAAACAGAGGTGTTTTTTGCAAAGTGCCCTACCTGTAGATTTTGGCCTCTAGCTCAGCCGGCACCTAGGGAAACCTACCAAACCCGTGCATTTCTGAAAACTAGAGACCTAGGGGAAACCAAGATGGGTTGATTTGTGGGGCTCTGACCAGGTTCTGTTACCCAGAATCCTTTGCAAACCTCAAAATGTGGCTAAAAAAAAACACTTTTTCCTCACAGTTTGGTGACAGAAAGTTCTGGAATCAGAGAGAAGCCACAAATTTCCCTTCCACCTAGCGTTCCCCCAAGTCTCCCGATAAAAATGATACCTCACTTGTGGTGGGTAGGCCTAGCGCCCATGACAGGAAATGCCCCAAAACGCAACGTGCACACATCAATTTTTTTTAAAGAAAACAGAGGTGTTTTTTGCAAAGTGCCTACCTGTAGATTTTGGCCTCTAGCTCAGCCAGCACCTAGGGAAACCTACCAAACCCGTGCATTTCTGAAAACTAGAGACCTAGGGGAATCCAAGATGGGGTCACTTGTTGGGGCTCTGACAAGGTTCTGTTACCCAGAATCCTTTGCAAACCCTCAAAATTTGGCTAAAAAAAACACATTTTCATCACATTTCGGTGACAGGAAAGTTCAGGTATCAGAGAGGAGCCACAAATTTCCTTCCCACCCAGTGTTCCACCAAGTCTCCCGATAAAAATGATACCTCACTTGTGTGGGTAGGCCTAGCGCCCGCAACAGGAAATGCCCCAAAACGTAACGTGCACACATCACATTTTTTGAAAGAAAACAGAGGTGTTTTTGCAAAGTGCCTACCTGTAGAATTTGGCCTCTAGCTCAGCCGGCACCTAGGGAAACCTACCAAACCTGTGCATTTCTGAAAACTAGAGACCAAGGGGAATCCAAGATGGGGTGACTTGAGGGGCTCTGACCAGGTTCTGTTACCCAGAATCCTTTGCAAACCTCAAAATGTGGCTAAAAAAACACTTTTTCCTCACAGTATGGTGACAGAAAGTTCTGGAATCAGAGAGGAGCCACAAATTTCCTTCCACCTAGCGTTCCCCCAAGTCTCCCGATAAAAATGATATCTCACTTGTGTGGATAGGCCTAGCGCCCATGACAGGAAATGGCCCAAAACGCAACGTGCACACATCACATTTTTTTAAAGAAAACAGAGGTGTTTTTTGCAAAGTGCCTACCTGTAGATTTTGGCCTCTAGCTCAGCCGGCACCTAGGGAAACCTACCAAACCTGTGCATTTCTGAAAACTAGAGACCAAGGGGAATCCAAGATGGGGTGACTTGTGGGGCTCTGACCAGGTTCTGTTACACAGAATCCTTTGCAAACCTCAAAATGTGGGTAAAAAAACACTTTTTCCTCACAGTTTGGTGACAGAAAGTTCTGGAATCAGAGAGGAGCCACAAATTTCCTTCCACCTAGCGTTCCCACAAGTCTCCCGATAAAAATGATGCCTCACTTGTGTGGGTAGACCCAGCGCCCATGACAGGAAATGCCCCAAAACGCAACGTGCACACATCACATTTTTTTAAAGAAAACAGAGGTGTTTTTTGCAAAGTGCCTACCTGTAGATTTTGGCCTCTAGCTCAGCCGGCACCTAGGGAAACCTACCAAACCCGTGCATTTCTGAAAACTAGAGACCTAGGGGAATCCAAGATGGGGTGAATTGTGGGGCTCTGACCAGGTTCTGTTACCCAGAATCCTTTGCAAACCTCAAAATTTGGCTAAAAAAACACATGTTCCTCACATTTCTGTGGCAGAACGTTCTGGAATCTGAGAGGAGCCACAAATTTACATCCACCCAGCGTTCCCCCAAGTCTCCCGATAAAAATGATACCTCACTTGTGTGGGTAGGCCTAGCGCCCGCGACAGGAAATGCCCCAAAGCACAACGTGGACACATCCCATTTTTTGACAGAAAACAGAGCTGTTTTTTTCAAAGTGCCTACCTGTAGATTTTGGCCTCTAGCTCTGCCGGCACCTAGGGAAACCTACCAAGCCTGTGCATTTCTGAAAACTAGAGACCTAGGGGAATCCAAGATGGGGTGACTTGTGGGGCTCTGACCAGGTTCTGTTACCCAGAATCCTTTGCAAACCTCAAAATGTGGCTAAAAAAACACTTTTTCCTCACAGTTTGGTGACAGAAAGTTCTGGAATCAGAGAGAAGCCACAAATTTCCTTCCACCTAGCGTTCCCCCAAGTCTCCCGATAAAAATGATACCTCACTTGTGTGGGTAGGCCTAGCGCCCATGACAGGAAATGCCCCAAAACGCAACGTGCACACATCAAATTTTTAGAAAGAAAACAGAGGTGTTTTTTGCAAAGTGCCTACCTGTAGATTTTGGCCTCTAGTTCAGCCAGCACCTAGGGAAACCTACCAAACCCGTGCATTTCTGAAAACTAGAGACCTAGGGGAATCCAAGATGGGGTCACTTGTGGGGCTCTGACCAGGTTCTGTTACCCAGAATCCTTTGCAAACCTCAAAATTTGGCTAAAAAAACACATTTTCATCACATTTCGGTGACAGAAAGTTCAGGAATCAGAGAGGAGCCACAAATTTCCTTCCACCCAGTGTTCCACCAAGTCTCCCAATAAAAATGATACCTCACTTGTGTGGGTAGGCCTAGCGCCCGCAACAGGAAATGCCCCAAAACGTAACGTGCACACATCACATTTTTTGAAAGAAAACAGAGGTGTTTTTTGCAAAGTGCCTACCTGTAGAATTTGGCCTCTAGCTCAGCCGGCACCTAGGGAAACCTACCAAACCTGTGCATTTCTGAAAACTAGAGACCAAGGGGAATCCAAGATGGGGTGACTTGTGGGGCTCTGACCAGGTTCTGTTACCCAGAATCCTTTGCAAACCTCAAAATGTGGCTAAAAAACACTTTTTCCTCACAGTTTGGTGACAGAAAGTTCTGGAATCAGAGAGAAGACACTAATTTCCTTCCACCTAGCGTTCCCCCAAGTCTCCCGATAAAAATGATACCTCACTTGTGTGGATAGGCCTAGCGCCCATGACAGGAAATGGCCCAAAACGCAACGTGCACACATCCAATTTTTTGAAAGAAAACAGAGGTGTTTTTTGCAAAGTGCCTACCTGTAGATTTTGGCCTCTAGCTCAGCCGGCTCCTAGGGAAACCTACCAAACCCGTGCATTTCTGAAAACTAGAGACCTAGGGGAATCCAAGATGGGTTGACTTGTGGGGCTCTGACCAGGTTCTGTTACCCAGAATCCTTTGCAAACCTCAAAATGTGGCTAAAAAAACACTTTTTCCTCACAGTTTGGTGACAGAAAGTTCTGGAATCAGAGAGAAGCCACTAATTTCCTTCCACCTAGCGTTCCCCAAGTCTCCCGATAAAAATGATACCTCACTTGTGTGGGTAGGCCTAGCGCCCATGACAGGAAATTCCCCAAAACGCAACGTGCACACATCAATTTTTTTTAAAGAAAACAGAGGTGTTTTTTGCAAAGTGCCTACCTGTACATTTTGGCCTCTAGCTCAGCCAGCACCTAGGGAAACCTACCAAACCCGTGCATTTCTGAAAACTAGAGACCTAGGGGAATCCAAGATGGGGTCACTTGTGGGGCTCTGACCAGGTTCTGTTGCCCAGAATCCTTTGCAAACCTCAAAATTTGGCTAAAAAAACACATTTTCATCACATTTCGGTGACAGAAAGTTCAGGAATCAGAGAGGAGCCACAAATTTCCTTCCACCCAGTGTTCCACCAAGTCTCCCGATAAAAATGATACCTCACTTGTGTGGGTAGGCCTAGCGCCCGCAACAGGAAATGCCCCAAAACGTAACGTGCACACATCACATTTTTTTAAAGAAAACAGAGGTGTTTTTTGCAAAGTGCCTACCTGTAGAATTTGGCCTCTAGCTCAGCCGGCACCTAGGGAAACCTACCAAACCTGTGCATTTCTGAAAACTAGAGACCAAGGGGAATCCAAGATGGGGTGACTTGTGGGGCTCTGACCAGGTTCTGTTACCCAGAATCCTTTGCAAACCTCAAAATGTGACTAAAAAAACACTTTTTCCTCACAGTTTGGTGACAGAAAGTTCTGGAATCAGAGAGGAGCCACAAATTTCCTTCCACCTAGCGTTCCCCCAAGTCTCCCGATAAAAATGATACCTCACTTGTGTGGATAGGCCTAGCGCCCATGACAGGAAATGGCCCAAAACGCAACGTGCACACATCACATATTTTTAAAGAAAACAGAGGTGTTTTTTGCAAAGTGCCTACCTGTAGATTTTGGCCTCTAGCTCAGCCGGCACCTAGGGAAACCTACCAAACCCGTGCATTTCTGAAAACTAGAGACATAGGGGAATCCAAGATGGGGTGACTTGTGGGGCTCTGACCAGGTTCTGTTACCCAGAATCCTTTGCAAACCTCAAAATTTGGCTAAAAAAACACATGTTCCTCACATTTCTGTGGCAGAACGTTCTGGAATCTGAGCGGAACCACAAATTTACTTCCACCCAGCGTTCCCCCAAGTCTCCCGATAAAAATGATACCTCACTTGTGTGGGTAGGCCAAGCGCCCGCGACAGGAAATGCCCCAAAGCCCAACGTGGACACATCCCATTTTTTGACAGAAAAAAGAGCTGTTTTTTGCAAAGTGGCTACCTGTAGATTTTGCCCTCTAGCTCAGCCGGCACCTAGGGAAACCTACCAAGCCTGTGCATTTCTGAAAACTAGAGACCTAGGGGAATCCAAGATGGGGTAACTTGTGGGGCTCTGACCAGAGTTTGTTACCCAGAATCCTTTGCAAACCTCAAAATTTGGCTAAAAAAACACATTTTCATCACATTTCGGTGACAGAAAGTTCAGGAATCAGAGAGGAGCCACAAATTTCCTTCCACCCAGTGTTCCCCCAAGTCTCCCGATAAAAATGATACCTCACTTGTGTGGGTAGGCCTAGCGCCCGCAACAGGAAATGCCCCAAAACGCAACGTGCACACATCAAATTTTTTGAAAGAAAACAGAGGTTTTTTTTGCAAAGTGCCTACCTGTAGATTTTGGCCTCTAGCTCAGCCGGCACCTAGGGAAACCTACCAAACCTGTGCATTTCTGAAAACTAGAGACCAAGGGGAATCCAAGTTGGGGTGACTTGTGGGGCTCTGACCAGGTTCTGTTACACAGAATCCTTTGCAAACCTCAAAATGTGGCTAAAAAAACACTTTTTCCTCACAGTTTGGTGACAGAAAGTTCTGGAATCAGAGAGGAGCCACAAATTTCCTTCCACCTAGCGTTCCCACAAGTCTCCCGATAAAAATGATGCCTCACTTGTGTGGGTAGACCTAGCGCCCATGACAGGAAATGCCCCAAAACGCAACGTGCACACATCACATTTTTTGACAGAAAACAGAGGTGTTTTTTGCAAAGTGCCTACCTGTAGATTTTGGCCTCTAGCTCAGCCGGCACCTAGGGAAACCTACCAAACCCGTGCATTTCTGAAAACTAGAGACCTAGGGGAATCCAAGATGGGGTCACTTGTGGGGCTCTGACAAGGTTCTGTTACCCAGAATCCTTTGCAAACCTCAAAATTTGGCTAAAAAAACACATTTTCATCACATTTCGGTGACAGAAAGTTCAGGTATCAGAGAGGAGCCACAAATTTCCTTCCACCCAGTGTTCCACCAAGTCTCCCGATAAAAATGATACCTCACTTGTGTGGGTAGGCCTAGCGCCCGCAACAGGAAATGCCCCAAAACGTAACGTGCACACATCACATTTTTTGAAAGAAAACAGAGGTGTTTTTGCAAAGTGCCTACCTGTAGAATTTGGCCTCTAGCTCAGCCGGCACCTAGGGAAACCTACCAAACCTGTGCATTTCTGAAAACTAGAGACCAAGGGGAATCCAAGATGGGGTGACTTGAGGGGCTCTGACCAGGTTCTGTTACCCAGAATCCTTTGCAAACCTCAAAATGTGGCTAAAAAAACACTTTTTCCTCACAGTATGGTGACAGAAAGTTCTGGAATCAGAGAGGAGCCACAAATTTCCTTCCACCTAGCGTTCCCCCAAGTCTCCCGATAAAAATGATATCTCACTTGTGTGGATAGGCCTAGCGCCCATGACAGGAAATGGCCCAAAACGCAACGTGCACACATCACATTTTTTTAAAGAAAACAGAGGTGTTTTTTGCAAAGTGCCTACCTGTAGATTTTGGCCTCTAGCTCAGCCGGCACCTAGGGAAACCTACCAAACCTGTGCATTTCTGAAAACTAGAGACCAAGGGGAATCCAAGATGGGGTGACTTGTGGGGCTCTGACCAGGTTCTGTTACACAGAATCCTTTGCAAACCTCAAAATGTGGGTAAAAAAACACTTTTTCCTCACAGTTTGGTGACAGAAAGTTCTGGAATCAGAGAGGAGCCACAAATTTCCTTCCACCTAGCGTTCCCACAAGTCTCCCGATAAAAATGATGCCTCACTTGTGTGGGTAGACCCAGCGCCCATGACAGGAAATGCCCCAAAACGCAACGTGCACACATCACATTTTTTTAAAGAAAACAGAGGTGTTTTTTGCAAAGTGCCTACCTGTAGATTTTGGCCTCTAGCTCAGCCGGCACCTAGGGAAACCTACCAAACCCGTGCATTTCTGAAAACTAGAGACCTAGGGGAATCCAAGATGGGGTGAATTGTGGGGCTCTGACCAGGTTCTGTTACCCAGAATCCTTTGCAAACCTCAAAATTTGGCTAAAAAAACACATGTTCCTCACATTTCTGTGGCAGAACGTTCTGGAATCTGAGAGGAGCCACAAATTTACATCCACCCAGCGTTCCCCCAAGTCTCCCGATAAAAATGATACCTCACTTGTGTGGGTAGGCCTAGCGCCCGCGACAGGAAATGCCCCAAAGCACAACGTGGACACATCCCATTTTTTGACAGAAAACAGAGCTGTTTTTTTCAAAGTGCCTACCTGTAGATTTTGGCCTCTAGCTCTGCCGGCACCTAGGGAAACCTACCAAGCCTGTGCATTTCTGAAAACTAGAGACCTAGGGGAATCCAAGATGGGGTGACTTGTGGGGCTCTGACCAGGTTCTGTTACCCAGAATCCTTTGCAAACCTCAAAATGTGGCTAAAAAAACACTTTTTCCTCACAGTTTGGTGACAGAAAGTTCTGGAATCAGAGAGAAGCCACAAATTTCCTTCCACCTAGCGTTCCCCCAAGTCTCCCGATAAAAATGATACCTCACTTGTGTGGGTAGGCCTAGCGCCCATGACAGGAAATGCCCCAAAACGCAACGTGCACACATCAAATTTTTAGAAAGAAAACAGAGGTGTTTTTTGCAAAGTGCCTACCTGTAGATTTTGGCCTCTAGTTCAGCCAGCACCTAGGGAAACCTACCAAACCCGTGCATTTCTGAAAACTAGAGACCTAGGGGAATCCAAGATGGGGTCACTTGTGGGGCTCTGACCAGGTTCTGTTACCCAGAATCCTTTGCAAACCTCAAAATTTGGCTAAAAAAACACATTTTCATCACATTTCGGTGACAGAAAGTTCAGGAATCAGAGAGGAGCCACAAATTTCCTTCCACCCAGTGTTCCACCAAGTCTCCCAATAAAAATGATACCTCACTTGTGTGGGTAGGCCTAGCGCCCGCAACAGGAAATGCCCCAAAACGTAACGTGCACACATCACATTTTTTGAAAGAAAACAGAGGTGTTTTTTGCAAAGTGCCTACCTGTAGAATTTGGCCTCTAGCTCAGCCGGCACCTAGGGAAACCTACCAAACCTGTGCATTTCTGAAAACTAGAGACCAAGGGGAATCCAAGATGGGGTGACTTGTGGGGCTCTGACCAGGTTCTGTTACCCAGAATCCTTTGCAAACCTCAAAATGTGGCTAAAAAACACTTTTTCCTCACAGTTTGGTGACAGAAAGTTCTGGAATCAGAGAGAAGACACTAATTTCCTTCCACCTAGCGTTCCCCCAAGTCTCCCGATAAAAATGATACCTCACTTGTGTGGATAGGCCTAGCGCCCATGACAGGAAATGGCCCAAAACGCAACGTGCACACATCCAATTTTTTGAAAGAAAACAGAGGTGTTTTTTGCAAAGTGCCTACCTGTAGATTTTGGCCTCTAGCTCAGCCGGCTCCTAGGGAAACCTACCAAACCCGTGCATTTCTGAAAACTAGAGACCTAGGGGAATCCAAGATGGGTTGACTTGTGGGGCTCTGACCAGGTTCTGTTACCCAGAATCCTTTGCAAACCTCAAAATGTGGCTAAAAAAACACTTTTTCCTCACAGTTTGGTGACAGAAAGTTCTGGAATCAGAGAGAAGCCACTAATTTCCTTCCACCTAGCGTTCCCCAAGTCTCCCGATAAAAATGATACCTCACTTGTGTGGGTAGGCCTAGCGCCCATGACAGGAAATTCCCCAAAACGCAACGTGCACACATCAATTTTTTTTAAAGAAAACAGAGGTGTTTTTTGCAAAGTGCCTACCTGTACATTTTGGCCTCTAGCTCAGCCAGCACCTAGGGAAACCTACCAAACCCGTGCATTTCTGAAAACTAGAGACCTAGGGGAATCCAAGATGGGGTCACTTGTGGGGCTCTGACCAGGTTCTGTTGCCCAGAATCCTTTGCAAACCTCAAAATTTGGCTAAAAAAACACATTTTCATCACATTTCGGTGACAGAAAGTTCAGGAATCAGAGAGGAGCCACAAATTTCCTTCCACCCAGTGTTCCACCAAGTCTCCCGATAAAAATGATACCTCACTTGTGTGGGTAGGCCTAGCGCCCGCAACAGGAAATGCCCCAAAACGTAACGTGCACACATCACATTTTTTTAAAGAAAACAGAGGTGTTTTTTGCAAAGTGCCTACCTGTAGAATTTGGCCTCTAGCTCAGCCGGCACCTAGGGAAACCTACCAAACCTGTGCATTTCTGAAAACTAGAGACCAAGGGGAATCCAAGATGGGGTGACTTGTGGGGCTCTGACCAGGTTCTGTTACCCAGAATCCTTTGCAAACCTCAAAATGTGACTAAAAAAACACTTTTTCCTCACAGTTTGGTGACAGAAAGTTCTGGAATCAGAGAGGAGCCACAAATTTCCTTCCACCTAGCGTTCCCCCAAGTCTCCCGATAAAAATGATACCTCACTTGTGTGGATAGGCCTAGCGCCCATGACAGGAAATGGCCCAAAACGCAACGTGCACACATCACATATTTTTAAAGAAAACAGAGGTGTTTTTTGCAAAGTGCCTACCTGTAGATTTTGGCCTCTAGCTCAGCCGGCACCTAGGGAAACCTACCAAACCCGTGCATTTCTGAAAACTAGAGACATAGGGGAATCCAAGATGGGGTGACTTGTGGGGCTCTGACCAGGTTCTGTTACCCAGAATCCTTTGCAAACCTCAAAATTTGGCTAAAAAAACACATGTTCCTCACATTTCTGTGGCAGAACGTTCTGGAATCTGAGCGGAACCACAAATTTACTTCCACCCAGCGTTCCCCCAAGTCTCCCGATAAAAATGATACCTCACTTGTGTGGGTAGGCCAAGCGCCCGCGACAGGAAATGCCCCAAAGCCCAACGTGGACACATCCCATTTTTTGACAGAAAAAAGAGCTGTTTTTTGCAAAGTGGCTACCTGTAGATTTTGCCCTCTAGCTCAGCCGGCACCTAGGGAAACCTACCAAGCCTGTGCATTTCTGAAAACTAGAGACCTAGGGGAATCCAAGATGGGGTAACTTGTGGGGCTCTGACCAGAGTTTGTTACCCAGAATCCTTTGCAAACCTCAAAATTTGGCTAAAAAAACACATTTTCATCACATTTCGGTGACAGAAAGTTCAGGAATCAGAGAGGAGCCACAAATTTCCTTCCACCCAGTGTTCCCCCAAGTCTCCCGATAAAAATGATACCTCACTTGTGTGGGTAGGCCTAGCGCCCGCAACAGGAAATGCCCCAAAACGCAACGTGCACACATCAAATTTTTTGAAAGAAAACAGAGGTTTTTTTTGCAAAGTGCCTACCTGTAGATTTTGGCCTCTAGCTCAGCCGGCACCTAGGGAAACCTACCAAACCTGTGCATTTCTGAAAACTAGAGACCAAGGGGAATCCAAGTTGGGGTGACTTGTGGGGCTCTGACCAGGTTCTGTTACACAGAATCCTTTGCAAACCTCAAAATGTGGCTAAAAAAACACTTTTTCCTCACAGTTTGGTGACAGAAAGTTCTGGAATCAGAGAGGAGCCACAAATTTCCTTCCACCTAGCGTTCCCACAAGTCTCCCGATAAAAATGATGCCTCACTTGTGTGGGTAGACCTAGCGCCCATGACAGGAAATGCCCCAAAACGCAACGTGCACACATCACATTTTTTGACAGAAAACAGAGGTGTTTTTTGCAAAGTGCCTACCTGTAGATTTTGGCCTCTAGCTCAGCCGGCACCTAGGGAAACCTACCAAACCCGTGCATTTCTGAAAACTAGAGACCTAGGGGAATCCAAGATGGGGTGAATTGTGGGGCTCTGACCAGGTTCTGTTACCCAGAATCCTTTGCAAACCTCAAAATTTGGCTAAAAAAACACATGTTCCTCACATTTCTGTGGCAGAACGTTCTGGAATCTGAGAGGAGCCACAAATTTACATCCACCCAGCGTTCCCCCAAGTCTCCCGATAAAAATGATACCTCACTTGTGTGGGTAGGCCTAGCGCCCGCGACAGGAAATGCCCCAAAGCACAACGTGGACACATCCCATTTTTTGACAGAAAACAGAGCTGTTTTTTGCAAAGTGCCTACCTGTAGATTTTGGCCTCTAGCTCTGCCGGCACCTAGGGAAACCTACCAAGCCTGTGCATTTCTGAAAACTAGAGACCTAGGGGAATCCAAGATGGGGTAACTTGTGGGGCTCTGACCAGAGTTTGTTACCCAGAATCCTTTGCAAACCTCACAATTTGGCTAAAAAAACACATTTTCCTCATATTTTGGTGACAGAAAGTTCTGGAATCAGAGAGGAGCCACAAATTTCCTTCCACCTAGCGTTCCCCCAAGTCTCCCGATAAAAATGATTCCTCACTTGTGTGGGTAGGCCTAGCGCCCATGACAGGAAATGCCCCAAAACGCAACGTGCACACATCACATTTTTTTAAAGAAAACAGAGGTGTTATTTGCAAAGTGCCTACAGGTAGATTTTGGCCTCTAGCTCAGCCGACACCTAGGGAAACCCACCAAACCTGTGCATTTCTGAAAACTAGAGACCTAGGGGAATCCAAGATGGTGTCACTTGTGGGGCTCTGACCAGGTTCTGTTACCCAGAAAACTTTGCAAACCTCACAATTTGGCTAAAAAAACACATTTTCATTACATTTCGGTGACAGAAAGTTCAGGAATCAGAGAGGAGCCACAAATTTCCTTCTACCCAGTGTTCCCCCAAGTCTCCCGATAAAAATGATACCTCACTTGTGTGGGTAGGCCTAGCGCCCGCAACAGGAAATGCCCCAAAACGCAACATGCACACATCACATTTTTTTAAAGAAAACAGAGGTGTTTTTTGCAAAGTGCCTACCTGTAGATTTTGGCCTCTAGCTCAGCCGGCACCTAGGGAAACCTACCAAACCTGTGCATTTCTGAAAACTAGAGACCAAGGGGAATGCAAGATGGGGTGACATGTGGGGCTCTGACCAGGTTCTGTTACCCAGAATCCTTTGCAAACCTCAAGAAGTGGCTAAAAAAACACTTTTTCCTCACATTTTGGTGACAGGAAGTTCTGGAATCAGAGAGGAGCCACAAATTTCCTTCCACCCAGCGTTCCCCAAAGTCTCCCGATAAACATTATACCTCACTTGTGTAGGTAGGCCTAGCGCCCACGACAGGAAATGCCCCAAAACGCAACGTGCACACATCACATTTTTTTAAAGAAAACAGAGGTGTTTTTTGCAAAGTGCCTACCTGTAGATTTTGCCCTCTAGCTCAGCCGGCACCTAGGGAAACCTACCAAGCCTGTGCATTTCTGAAAACTAGAGACCTAGGGGAATCCAAGATGGGGTAACTTGTGGGGCTCTGACCAGAGTTTGTTACCCAGAATCCTTTGCAAACCTCAAAATTTGGCTAAAAAAACACATTTTCATCACATTTCGGTGACAGAAAGTTCAGGAATCAGAGAGGAGCCACAAATTTCCTTCCACCCAGTGTTCCCCCAAGTCTCCCGATAAAAATGATACCTCACTTGTGTGGGTAGGCCTAGCGCCCGCAACAGGAAATGCCCCAAAACGCAACGTGCACACATCAAATTTTTTGAAAGAAAACAGAGGTTTTTTTTGCAAAGTGCCTACCTGTAGATTTTGGCCTCTAGCTCAGCCGGCACCTAGGGAAACCTACCAAACCTGTGCATTTCTGAAAACTAGAGACCAAGGGGAATCCAAGTTGGGGTGACTTGTGGGGCTCTGACCAGGTTCTGTTACACAGAATCCTTTGCAAACCTCAAAATGTGGCTAAAAAAACACTTTTTCCTCACAGTTTGGTGACAGAAAGTTCTGGAATCAGAGAGGAGCCACAAATTTCCTTCCACCTAGCGTTCCCACAAGTCTCCCGATAAAAATGATGCCTCACTTGTGTGGGTAGACCTAGCGCCCATGACAGGAAATGCCCCAAAACGCAACGTGCACACATCACATTTTTTGACAGAAAACAGAGGTGTTTTTTGCAAAGTGCCTACCTGTAGATTTTGGCCTCTAGCTCAGCCGGCACCTAGGGAAACCTACCAAACCCGTGCATTTCTGAAAACTAGAGACCTAGGGGAATCCAAGATGGGGTGAATTGTGGGGCTCTGACCAGGTTCTGTTACCCAGAATCCTTTGCAAACCTCAAAATTTGGCTAAAAAAACACATGTTCCTCACATTTCTGTGGCAGAACGTTCTGGAATCTGAGAGGAGCCACAAATTTACATCCACCCAGCGTTCCCCCAAGTCTCCCGATAAAAATGATACCTCACTTGTGTGGGTAGGCCTAGCGCCCGCGACAGGAAATGCCCCAAAGCACAACGTGGACACATCCCATTTTTTGACAGAAAACAGAGCTGTTTTTTGCAAAGTGCCTACCTGTAGATTTTGGCCTCTAGCTCTGCCGGCACCTAGGGAAACCTACCAAGCCTGTGCATTTCTGAAAACTAGAGACCTAGGGGAATCCAAGATGGGGTAACTTGTGGGGCTCTGACCAGAGTTTGTTACCCAGAATCCTTTGCAAACCTCACAATTTGGCTAAAAAAACACATTTTCCTCATATTTTGGTGACAGAAAGTTCTGGAATCAGAGAGGAGCCACAAATTTCCTTCCACCTAGCGTTCCCCCAAGTCTCCCGATAAAAATGATTCCTCACTTGTGTGGGTAGGCCTAGCGCCCATGACAGGAAATGCCCCAAAACGCAACGTGCACACATCACATTTTTTTAAAGAAAACAGAGGTGTTATTTGCAAAGTGCCTACAGGTAGATTTTGGCCTCTAGCTCAGCCGACACCTAGGGAAACCCACCAAACCTGTGCATTTCTGAAAACTAGAGACCTAGGGGAATCCAAGATGGTGTCACTTGTGGGGCTCTGACCAGGTTCTGTTACCCAGAAAACTTTGCAAACCTCACAATTTGGCTAAAAAAACACATTTTCATTACATTTCGGTGACAGAAAGTTCAGGAATCAGAGAGGAGCCACAAATTTCCTTCTACCCAGTGTTCCCCCAAGTCTCCCGATAAAAATGATACCTCACTTGTGTGGGTAGGCCTAGCGCCCGCAACAGGAAATGCCCCAAAACGCAACATGCACACATCACATTTTTTTAAAGAAAACAGAGGTGTTTTTTGCAAAGTGCCTACCTGTAGATTTTGGCCTCTAGCTCAGCCGGCACCTAGGGAAACCTACCAAACCTGTGCATTTCTGAAAACTAGAGACCAAGGGGAATGCAAGATGGGGTGACATGTGGGGCTCTGACCAGGTTCTGTTACCCAGAATCCTTTGCAAACCTCAAGAAGTGGCTAAAAAAACACTTTTTCCTCACATTTTGGTGACAGGAAGTTCTGGAATCAGAGAGGAGCCACAAATTTCCTTCCACCCAGCGTTCCCCAAAGTCTCCCGATAAACATTATACCTCACTTGTGTAGGTAGGCCTAGCGCCCACGACAGGAAATGCCCCAAAACGCAACGTGCACACATCACATTTTTTTAAAGAAAACAGAGGTGTTTTTTGCAAAGTGCCTACCTGTAGATTTTGGCCTCTAGCTCAGCCGGCACCTAGGGAAACCTACCAAACCCGTGCATTTCTGAAAACTAGAGACCTAGGGTAATCCAAGATGGGGTGACTTGTGGGGCTCTGACCAGGTTCTGTTACCCAGAATCCTTTGCACACCTCAATATTTTGCTAAAAAAACAAATTTTCCTCACATTTCGGTGACAGAAAGTTCAGGAATCAGAGAGGAGCCACAAATTTCCTTCCACCCAGTGTTCCCCCAAGTCTCCCGATAAAAATGATACCTCACTTGTGTGGGTAGGCCTAGCGCCCGCGACAGGAAATGCCCCAAAACGCAACGTGCACACATCAAATTTTTTTAAAGAAAACAGGGGTGTTTTTTGCAAAGTGCCTACCTGTAGATTTTGACCTCTAGCTCAGCCGGAACCTAGGGAAACCTACCAAACCTGTGGATTTTTGAAAACTAGAGACCAAGGGGAATCCAAGTTGGGGTGACTTGTGGGGCTCTGACCAGGTTCTGTTACACAGAATCCTTTGCAAACCTCAAAATGTGGCTAAAAAAACACTTTTTCCTCACAGTTTGGTGACAGAAAGTTCTGGAATCAGAGAGGAGCCACAAATTTCCTTCCACCTAGCGTTCCCACAAGTCTCCCGATAAAAATGATGCCTCACTTGTGTGGGTAGACCTAGCGCCCATGACAGGAAATGCCCCAAAACGCAACGTGCACACATCACATTTTTTGACAGAAAACAGAGGTGTTTTTTGCAAAGTGCCTACCTGTAGATTTTGGCCTCTAGCTCAGCCGGCACCTAGGGAAACCTACCAAACCCGTGCATTTCTGAAAACTAGAGACCTAGGGGAATCCAAGATGGGGTGAATTGTGGGGCTCTGACCAGGTTCTGTTACCCAGAATCCTTTGCAAACCTCAAAATTTGGCTAAAAAAACACATGTTCCTCACATTTCTGTGGCAGAACGTTCTGGAATCTGAGAGGAGCCACAAATTTACATCCACCCAGCGTTCCCCCAAGTCTCCCGATAAAAATGATACCTCACTTGTGTGGGTAGGCCTAGCGCCCGCGACAGGAAATGCCCCAAAGCACAACGTGGACACATCCCATTTTTTGACAGAAAACAGAGCTGTTTTTTGCAAAGTGCCTACCTGTAGATTTTGGCCTCTAGCTCTGCCGGCACCTAGGGAAACCTACCAAGCCTGTGCATTTCTGAAAACTAGAGACCTAGGGGAATCCAAGATGGGGTAACTTGTGGGGCTCTGACCAGAGTTTGTTACCCAGAATCCTTTGCAAACCTCACAATTTGGCTAAAAAAACACATTTTCCTCATATTTTGGTGACAGAAAGTTCTGGAATCAGAGAGGAGCCACAAATTTCCTTCCACCTAGCGTTCCCCCAAGTCTCCCGATAAAAATGATTCCTCACTTGTGTGGGTAGGCCTAGCGCCCATGACAGGAAATGCCCCAAAACGCAACGTGCACACATCACATTTTTTTAAAGAAAACAGAGGTGTTATTTGCAAAGTGCCTACAGGTAGATTTTGGCCTCTAGCTCAGCCGACACCTAGGGAAACCCACCAAACCTGTGCATTTCTGAAAACTAGAGACCTAGGGGAATCCAAGATGGTGTCACTTGTGGGGCTCTGACCAGGTTCTGTTACCCAGAAAACTTTGCAAACCTCACAATTTGGCTAAAAAAACACATTTTCATTACATTTCGGTGACAGAAAGTTCAGGAATCAGAGAGGAGCCACAAATTTCCTTCTACCCAGTGTTCCCCCAAGTCTCCCGATAAAAATGATACCTCACTTGTGTGGGTAGGCCTAGCGCCCGCAACAGGAAATGCCCCAAAACGCAACATGCACACATCACATTTTTTTAAAGAAAACAGAGGTGTTTTTTGCAAAGTGCCTACCTGTAGATTTTGGCCTCTAGCTCAGCCGGCACCTAGGGAAACCTACCAAACCTGTGCATTTCTGAAAACTAGAGACCAAGGGGAATGCAAGATGGGGTGACATGTGGGGCTCTGACCAGGTTCTGTTACCCAGAATCCTTTGCAAACCTCAAGAAGTGGCTAAAAAAACACTTTTTCCTCACATTTTGGTGACAGGAAGTTCTGGAATCAGAGAGGAGCCACAAATTTCCTTCCACCCAGCGTTCCCCAAAGTCTCCCGATAAACATTATACCTCACTTGTGTAGGTAGGCCTAGCGCCCACGACAGGAAATGCCCCAAAACGCAACGTGCACACATCACATTTTTTTAAAGAAAACAGAGGTGTTTTTTGCAAAGTGCCTACCTGTAGATTTTGGCCTCTAGCTCAGCCGGCACCTAGGGAAACCTACCAAACCCGTGCATTTCTGAAAACTAGAGACCTAGGGTAATCCAAGATGGGGTGACTTGTGGGGCTCTGACCAGGTTCTGTTACCCAGAATCCTTTGCACACCTCAATATTTTGCTAAAAAAACAAATTTTCCTCACATTTCGGTGACAGAAAGTTCAGGAATCAGAGAGGAGCCACAAATTTCCTTCCACCCAGTGTTCCCCCAAGTCTCCCGATAAAAATGATACCTCACTTGTGTGGGTAGGCCTAGCGCCCGCGACAGGAAATGCCCCAAAACGCAACGTGCACACATCAAATTTTTTTAAAGAAAACAGGGGTGTTTTTTGCAAAGTGCCTACCTGTAGATTTTGACCTCTAGCTCAGCCGGAACCTAGGGAAACCTACCAAACCTGTGGATTTTTGAAAACTAGAAACCTAGGGAAATCCAGGATGGGGTGACTTGTGGGGCTCTGACCAGGTTCTGCTACCCAGAATCCTTTGCAAACCTCAAAATGTGGCTAAAAAAACACTTTTTACTAACAGTTTGGTGACAGAAAGTTCTGGAATCAGAGAAGAGCCACAAATTTCCTTCCACCTAGCGTTCTCCCAAGTCTCCCGATAAAAATGATACATCACTTGTGTGGGTAGGCCTAGCGCTCATGACAGGAAATGCCCCAAAACGCAACGTGCACACATCACATTTTTTTAAAGAAAACAGAGGTGTTATTTGCAAAGTGCCTACCGGTAGATTTTGGCCTCTAGCTCAGCCGACACCTAGGGAAACCCACCAAACCTGTGCATTTCTGAAAACTAGAGACCTAGGGGAATCCAAGATGGGGTCACTTGTGGGGCTCTGACCAGGTTCTGTTACCCAGAATCCTTTGCAAACCTCACAATTTGGCTAAAAAAACACATTTTCATCACATTTCGGTGACAGAAAGTTCAGGAATCAGAGAGGAGCCACGAATTTCCTTCCACACAGTGTTCCCCCAAGTCTCCCGATAAAAATGATACCTCACTTGTACGGGTAGGCCTAGCGCCCGCAACCGGAAATGCCCCAAAACGCAACGTGCACACATCACATTTTTTGAAAGAAAACAGAGGAGTTTTTTGCAAAGTGCCTACCTGTAGATTTTGGCCTCTAGCTCAGCCGGCACCTAGGGAAACCTACCAAACCTGTGCATTTCTGAAAACTAGAGACCAAGGGGAATCCAAGATGGGGTGACATGTGGGGCTCTGACCAGGTTCTGTTACCCAGAATCCTTTGCAAACCTCAAAATGTGGCTAAAAAAACACTTTTTCCTCACATTTTGGTGACAGAAAGTTCTGGAATCAGAGAGGAGCCACAAATTTCCTTCCACCCAGCGTTCCCCAAAGTCTCCCGATAAACATTATACCTCACTTGTGTAGGTAGGCCTAGCGCCCACGACAGGAAATGCCCCAAAACGCAACGTGCACACATCACATTTTTTTAAAGAAAACAGAGGTGTTTTTTGCAAAGTGCCTACCTGTAGATTTTGGCCTCTAGCTCAGCCGGCACCTAGGGAAACGTACCAAACCCGTGCATTTCTGAAAACTAGAGACCTAGGGGAATCCAAGATGGGGTGACTTGTGGGGCTCTGACCAGGTTCTGTTACCCAGAATCCTTTGCAAACCTCAAAATGTGGCTAAAAAAACACTTTTTCCTCACAGTTTGGTGACAGAAAGTTCTGGAATCAGAGAGGAGCCACAAATTTCCTTCCACCTAGCGTTCCCCCAAGTCTCCCGATAAAAATGATACCTCACTTGTGTGGATAGGCATAGCGCCCATGACAGGAAATGCCCCAAAACGCAATGTGCACACATCACATTTTTTGAAAGAAAACAGAGGTGTTTTTTGCAAAGTGCCTACCTGTAGATTTTGGCCTCTAGCTCAGCCGGCACCTAGGGAAATCTACCAAACCCGTGCATTTCTCAAAACTAGAGACCTAGGGGAATCCAAGATGGGGTGACTTGTGGGGCTCTGACCAGGTTCTGTTACCCAGAATCCTTTGCAAACCTCAAAATTTGGCTAAAAAAACATATGTTCCTCACATTTCTGTGGCAGAACGTTCTGGAATCTGAGAGGAGCCACAAATTTATTTCCACCCAGCGTTCCCCCAAGTCTCCCGATAAAAATGATACCTCACTTGTGTGGGTAGGCCTAGCGCCCGCGACAGGAATTGCCCCAAAGCACAACGTGGACACATCCCATTTTTTGACAGAAAACAGAGCTGTTTTTTGCAAAGTGCCTACCTGTAGATTTTGGCCTCTAGCTCAGCCGACACCTAGGGAAACCTACCAAACCCGTGCATTTCTGAAAACTAGAGACCTAGGGGAATCCAAGATGGGTTGACTTGTGGGGCTCTGACCAGGTTCTGTTACCCAGAATCCTTTGCAAACCTCAAAATGTGGCTAAAAAAACACTTTTTCCTCACAGTTTGGTGACAGAAAGTTCTGGAATCAGAGAAGAGCCACAAATTTCCTTCCACCTAGCGTTCTCCCAAGTCTCCCGATAAAAATGATACATCACTTGTGTGGGTAGGCCTAGCGCTCATGACAGGAAATGCCCCAAAACGCAACGTGCACACATCACATTTTTTAAAAGAAAACAGAGGTGTTATTTGCAAAGTGCCTACCGGTAGATTTTGGCCTCTAGCTCAGCCGACACCTAGGGAAACCCACCAAACCTGTGCATTTCTGAAAACTAGAGACCTAGGGGAATCCAAGATGGGGTCACTTGTGGGGCTCTGACCAGGTTCTGTTACCCAGAATCCTTTGCAAACCTCACAATTTGGCTAAAAAAACACATTTTCATCACATTTCGGTGACAGAAAGTTGAGGAATCAGAGAGGAGCCACAAATTTCCTTCCACACAGTGTTCCCCCAAGTCTCCCGATAAAAATGATACCTCACTTGTGTGGGTAGGCCTAGCGCCCGCAACCGGAAATGCCCCAAAACGCAACGTGCACACATCACATTTTTTGAAAGAAAACAGAGGTGTTTTTTGCAAAGTGCCTACCTGTAGATTTTGGCCTCTAGCTCAGCCGGCACCTAGGGAAACCTACCAAACCTGTGCATTTCTGAAAACTAGAGACCAAGGGGAATCCAAGATGGGGTGACATGTGGGGCTCTGACCAGGTTCTGTTACCCAGAATCCTTTGCAAACCTCAAAATGTGGCTAAAAAAACACTTTTTCCTCACATTTTGGTGACAGAAAGTTCTGGAATCAGAGAGGAGCCACAAATTTCCTTCCACCCAGCGTTCCCCAAAGTCTCCCGATAAACATTATACCTCACTTGTGTAGGTAGGCCTAGCGCCCACGACAGGAAATGCCCCAAAACGCAACGTGCACACATCACATTTTTTTAAAGAAAACAGAGGTGTTTTTTGCAAAGTGCCTACCTGTAGATTTTGGCCTCTAGCTCAGCCGGCACCTAGGGAAACCTACCAAACCCGTGCATTTCTGAAAACTAGAGACCTAGGGGAATCCAAGATGGGGTGACTTGTGGGGCTCTGACCAGGTTCTGTTACCCAGAATCCTTTGCAAACCTCAAAATGTGGCTAAAAAAACACTTTTTCCTCACAGTTTGGTGACAGAAAGTTCTGGAATCAGAGAGGAGCCACAAATTTCCTTCCACCTAGCGTTCCCCCAAGTCTCCCGATAAAAATGATACCTCACTTGTGTGGATAGGCATAGCGCCCATGACAGGAAATGCCCCAAAACGCAATGTGCACACATCACATTTTTTGAAAGAAAACAGAGGTGTTTTTTGCAAAGTGCCTACCTGTAGATTTTGGCCTCTAGCTCAGCCGGCACCTAGGGAAATCTACCAAACCCGTGCATTTCTCAAAACTAGAGACCTAGGGGAATCCAAGATGGGGTGACTTGTGGGGCTCTGACCAGGTTCTGTTACCCAGAATCCTTTGCAAACCTCAACATTTGACTAAAAAATCATATGTTCCTCACATTTCTGTGGCAGAACGTTCTGGAATCTGAGAGGAGCCACAAATTTATTTCCACCCAGCGTTCCCCCAAGTCTCTCGATAAAAATGATACCTCACTTGTGTGGGTAGGCCTAGCGCCCGCGACAGGAATTGCCCCAAAGCACAACGTGGACACATCCCATTTTTTGACAGAAAACAGAGCTGTTTTTTGCAAAGTGCCTACCTGTAGATTTTGGCCTCTAGCTCAGCCGACACCTAGGGAAACCTACCAAGCCTGTGCATTTCTGAAAACTAGAGACCTAGGGGAATCCAAGATGGGGTAACTTGTGGGGCTCTGACCAGAGTTTGTTACCCAGAATCCTTTGCAAACCTCAAATTTGGCTAAAAAAACACATTTTCATCACATTTCGGTGACAGAAAGTTCAGGAATCAGAGACGAGCCACAAATTTCCTTCCACCCAGTGTTCCCCCAAGTCTCCCGATAATAATGATACCTCACTTGTGTGGGTAGGCCAAGCGCCCGCAACAGGAAATGCCCCAAAACGCAACGTGCACACATCACATTTTTTGAAAGAAAACAGAGGTGTTTTTTGCAAAGTGCCTACCTGTAGGTTTTGGCCTCTAGCTCAGCCGGCACCTAGGGAAACCTACCAAACCTGTGCATTTCTGAAAACTAGAGACCAAGGGGAATCCAAGATGGGGTGACTTGTGGGGCTCTGACCAGGTTCTGTTACCCAGAATCCTTTGCAAACCTCAAAATGTGGCTAAAAAAACACTTTTTCCTCACAGTTTGGTGACAGAAAGTTCTGGAATCAGAGAGAAGCCACAAATTTCCTTCCACCTAGCGTTCCCCCAAGTCTCCCGATAAAAATGATACCTCACTTGTGTGGGTAGGCCTAGCGCCCATGACAGGAAATGCCCCAAAACGCAACGTGCACACATCACATTTTTTGAAAGAAAACAGAGGTGTTTTTTGCAAAGTGCCTACCTGTAGATTTTGGCCTCTAGCTCAGCCAGCACCTAGGGAAACCTACCAAACCCGTGCATTTCTGAAAACTAGAGACCTAGGGGAATCCAAGATGGGGTCACATGTGGGGCTCTGACCAGGTTCTGTTACCCAGAATCCTTTGCAAACCTCAAAATTTGGCTAAAAAAACACATTTTCATCACATTTCAGTGACAGAAAGTTCAGGAATCAGAGAGGAGCCACAAATTTCCTTCCACCCAGTGTTCCACCAAGTCTCCCGATAAAAATGATACCTCACTTGTGTGGGTAGGCCTAGCGCCCGCAACAGGAAATGCCCCAAAACGTAATGTGCACACATCACATTTTTTGAAAGAAAACAGAGGTGTTTTTTGCAAAGTGCCTACCTGTAGAATTTGGCCTCTAGCTCAGCCTGCACCTAGGGAAACCTACCAAACCTGTGCATTTCTGACAACTAGAGACCAAGGGGAATCCAAGATGGGGTGACTTTTGGGGCTCTGACCAGGTTCTGTTACCCAGAATCCTTTGCAAACCTCAAAATGTGGCTAAAAAAACACTTTTTCCTCACAGTTTGGTGACAGAAAGTTCTGGAATCAGAGAGGAGCCACAAATTTCCTTCCACCTAGCGTTCCCCCAAGTCTCCCGATAAAAATGATACCTCACTTGTGTGGATAGGCC
The DNA here is from genome assembly GCF_031143425.1 of Pleurodeles waltl. Taxonomy (NCBI): domain Eukaryota; kingdom Metazoa; phylum Chordata; class Amphibia; order Caudata; family Salamandridae; genus Pleurodeles; species Pleurodeles waltl. Next base: position 457,099,081 of record NC_090440.1, on the reverse strand, counting down.
TAGCGCCCATGACAGGAAATGGCCCAAAACGCAACGTGCACACAACACATTTTTTGAAAGAAAACAGAGGTGTTTTTTGCAAAGTGTCTACCTGTAGATTTTGGCCTCTAGCTCAGCCGGCACCTAGGGAAACCTACCAAACCCGTGCATTTCTGAAAACTAGAGACCTAGGGGAATCCAAGATGGGGTGATTTGTGGGGCTCTGACCAGGTTCTGTTACCCAGAATCCTTTGCAAACCTCAAAATGTGGCTAAAAAAACACTTTTTCCTCACAGTTTGGTGACAGAAAGTTCTGGAATCAGAGAGAAGCCACAAATTTCCTTCCACCTAGCGTTCATCCAAGTCTCCCGATAAAAATGATACCTCACTTGTGTGGGTAGGCCTAGCGCCCATGACAGGAAATGCCCCAAAACGCAACGTGCACACATCAAATTTTTTGAAAGAAAACAGAGGTGTTTTTTGCAAAGTGCCTACCTGTAGATTTTGGCCTCTAGCTCAGCCAGCACCTAGGGAAACCTACCAAACCCGTGAATTTCTGAAAACTAGAGACCTAGGGGAATCCAAGATGGGGTCACTTGTGGTGCTCTGACAAGGTTCTGTTACCCAGAATCCTTTGCAAACCTTAAAATTTGGCTAAAAAAACACATTTTCATCACATTTCGGTGACAGAAAGTTCAGGTATCAGAGAGGAGCCACAAATTTCCTTCCACCCAGTGTTCCACCAAGTCTCCCGATAAAAATGATACTTCACTTGTGTGGGTAGGCCTAGCGCCCGCAACAGGAAATGCCCCAAAACGTAACGTGCACACATCACATTTTTTGAAAGAAAACAGAGGTGTTTTTGCAAAGTGCCTACCTGTAGAATTTGGCCTCTAGCTCAGCCGGCACCTAGGGAAACCTACCAAACCTGTGCATTTCTGAAAACTAGAGACCAAGGGGAATCCAAGATGGGGTGACTTGTGGGGCTCTGACCAGGTTCTGTTACCCAGAATCCTTTGCAAACCTCAAAATGTGGCTAAAAAAACACTTTTTCCTCACAGTATGGTGACAGAAAGTTCTGCAATCAGAGAGGAGCCACAAATTTCCTTCCACCTAGCGTTCCCCCAAGTCTCCCGATAAAAATGATATCTCACTTGTGTGGATAGGCCTAGCGCCCATGACAGGAAATGGCCCAAAACGCAACGTGCACACATCCCTTTTTTTTAAAGAAAACAGAGGTGTTTTTTGCAAAGTGCCTACCTGTAGATTTTGGCCTCTAGCTCAGCCGGCACCTAGGGAAACCTACCAAACCTGTGCATTTCTGAAAACTAGAGACCAAGGGGAATCCAAGATGGGGTGACTTGTGGGGCTCTGACCAGGTTCTGTTACACAGAATCCTTTGCAAACCTCAAAATGTGGGTAAAAAAACACTTTTTCCTCACAGTTTGGTGACAGAAAGTTCTGGAATCAGAGAGGAGCCACAAATTTCCTTCCACCTAGCGTTCCCACAAGTCTCCCGATAAAAATGATGCCTCACTTGTGTGGGTAGACCCAGCGCCCATGACAGGAAATGCCCCAAAACGCAACGTGCACACATCACATTTTTTTAAAGAAAACAGAGGTGTTTTTTGCAAAGTGCCTACCTGTAGATTTTGGCCTCTAGCTCAGCCGGCACCTAGGGAAACCTACCAAACCCGTGCATTTCTGAAAACTAGAGACCTAGGGGAATCCAAGATGGGGTGAATTGTGGGGCTCTGACCAGGTTCTGTTACCCAGAATCCTTTGCAAACCTCAAAATTTGGCTAAAAAAACACATGTTCCTCACATTTCTGTGGCAGAACGTTCTGGAATCTGAGAGGAGCCACAAATTTACATCCACCCAGCGTTCCCCCAAGTCTCCCGATAAAAATGATACCTCACTTGTGTGGGTAGGCCTAGCGCCCGCAACAGGAAATGCCCCAAAACGTAACGTGCACACATCACATTTTTTGAAAGAAAACAGAGGTGTTTTTTGCAAAGTGCCTACCTGTAGAATTTGGCCTCTAGCTCAGCCGGCACCTAGGGAAACCTACCAAACCTGTGCATTTCTGAAAACTAGAGACCAAGGGGAATCCAAGATGGGGTGACTTGTGGGGCTCTGACCAGGTTCTGTTACCCAGAATCCTTTGCAAACCTCAAAATGTGGCTAAAAAACACTTTTTCCTCACAGTTTGGTGACAGAAAGTTCTGGAATCAGAGAGGAGCCACAAATTTCCTTCCACCTAGCTTTCCCCCAAGTCTCCCGATAAAAATGATACCTCACTTGTGTGGATAGGCCTAGCGCCCATGACAGGAAATGGCCCAAAACGCAACGTGCACACATCACATTTTTTGAAAGAAAACAGAGGTGTTTTTTTCAAAGTGCCTACCTGTAGATTTTGGCCTCTAGCTCAGCCGGCACCTAGGGAAACCTACCAAGCCTGTGCATTTCTGAAAACTAGAGACCTAGGGGAATCCAAGATGGGGTAACTTGTGGGGCTCTGACCAGAGTTTGTTACCCAGAATCCTTTGCAAACCTCAAAATTTGGCTAAAAAAACACATTTTCATCACATTTCGGTGACAGAAAGTTCAGGAATCAGAGAGGAGCCACAAATTTCCTTCCACCCAGTGTTCCCCCAAGTCTCCCGATAAAAATGATACCTCACTTGTGTGGGTAGGCCTAGCGCCCGCAACAGGAAATGCCCCAAAACGCAACGTGCACACATCAAATTTTTTGAAAGAAAACAGAGGTGTTTTTTGCAAAGTGCCTACCTGTAGATTTTGGCCTCTAGCTCAGCCGGCACCTAGGGAAACCTACCAAACCTGTGCATTTCTGAAAACTAGAGACCAAGGGGAATCCAAGTTGGGGTGACTTGTGGGGCTCTGACCAGGTTCTGTTACACAGAATCCTTTGCAAACCTCAAAATGTGGCTAAAAAAACACTTTTTCCTCACAGTTTGGTGACAGAAAGTTCTGGAATCAGAGAGGAGCCACAAATTTCCTTCCACCTAGCGTTCCCACAAGTCTCCCGATAAAAATGATGCCTCACTTGTGTGGGTAGACCTAGCGCCCATGACAGGAAATGCCCCAAAACGCAACATGCACACATCACATTTTTTGAAAGAAAACAGAGGTGTTTTTTGCAAAGTGCCTACCTGTAGATTTTGGCCTCTAGCTCAGCCGGCACCTAGGGAAACCTACCAAACCCGTGCATTTCTGAAAACTAGAGACCTAGGGGAATCCAAGATGGGGTGAATTGTGGGGCTCTGACCAGGTTCTGTTACCCAGAATCCTTTGCAAACCTCAAAATTTGGCTAAAAAAACACATGTTCCTCACATTTCTGTGGCAGAACGTTCTGGAATCTGAGAGGAGCCACAAATTTACATCCACCCAGCGTTCCCCCAAGTCTCCCGATAAAAATGATACCTCACTTGTGTGGGTAGGCCTAGCGCCCGCGACAGGAAATGCCCCAAAGCACAACGTGGACACATCCCATTTTTTGACAGAAAACAGAGCTGTTTTTTGCAAAGTGCCTACCTGTAGATTTTGGCCTCTAGCTCTGCCGGCACCTAGGGAAACCTACCAAGCCTGTGATTTCTGAAAACTAGAGACCTAGGGGAATCCAAGATGGGGTAACTTGTGGGGCTCTGACCAGAGTTTGTTACCCAGAATCCTTTGCAAACCTCACAATTTGGCTAAAAAAACACATTTTCCTCATATTTTGGTGACAGAAAGTTCTGGAATCAGAGAGGAGCCACAAATTTCCTTCCACCTAGCGTTCCCCCAAGTCTCCTGATAAAAATGATTCCTCACTTGTGTGGGTAGGCCTAGCGCCCATGACAGGAAATGCCCCAAAACGCAACGTGCACACATCACATTTTTTGAAAGAAAACAGAGGTGTTATTTGCAAAGTGCCTACAGGTAGATTTTGGCCTCTAGCTCAGCCGACACCTAGGGAAACCCACCAAACCTGTGCATTTCTGAAAACTAGAGACCTAGGGGAATCCAAGATGGTGTCACTTGTGGGGCTCTGACCAGGTTCTGTTACCCAGAATCCTTTGCAAACCTCACAATTTGGCTAAAAAAACACATTTTCATTTCATTTCGGTGACAGAAAGTTCAGGAATCAGAGAGGAGCCACAAATTTCCTTCTACCCAGTGTTCCCCCAAGTCTCCCGATAAAAATGATACCTCACTTGTGTGGGTAGGCCTAGCGCCCGCAACAGGAAATGCCGCAAAACGCAACATGCACACATCACATTTTTTTAAAGAAAACAGAGGTGTTTTTTGCAAAGTGCCTACCTGTAGATTTTGGCCTCTAGCTCAGCCGGCACCTAGGGAAACCTACCAAACCTGTGCATTTCTGAAAACTAGAGACCAAGGGGAATGCAAGATGGGGTGACATGTGGGGCTCTGACCAGGTTCTGTTACCCAGAATCCTTTGCAAACCTCAAGAAGTGGCTAAAAAAACACTTTTTCCTCACATTTTGGTGACAGGAAGTTCTGGAATCAGAGAGGAGCCACAAATTTCCTTCCACCCAGCGTTCCCCAAAGTCTCCCGATAAACATTATACCTCACTTGTGTAGGTAGGCCTAGCGCCCACGACAGGAAATGCCCCAAAACGCAACGTGCACACATCACATTTTTTTAAAGAAAACAGAGGTGTTTTTTGCAAAGTGCCTACCTGTAGATTTTGGCCTCTAGCTCAGCCGGCACCTAGGGAAACCTACCAAACCCGTGCATTTCTGAAAACTAGAGACCTAGGGTAATCCAAGATGGGGTGACTTGTGGGGCTCTGACCAGGTTCTGTTACCCAGAATCCTTTGCACACCTCAAAATTTTGCTAAAAAAACACATTTTCCTCACATTTCGGTGACAGAAAGTTCAGGAATCAGAGAGGAGCCACAAATTTCCTTCCACCCAGTGTTCCCCCAAGTCTCCCGATAAAAATGATACCTCACTTGTGTGGGTAGGCCTAGCGCCCGCGACAGGAAATGCCCCAAAACGCAACGTGCACACATCACATTTTTTTAAAGAAAACAGGGGTGTTTTTTGCAAAGTGCCTACCTGTAGATTTTGACCTCTAGCTCAGCCGGAACCTATGGAAACCTACCAAACCTGTGGATTTTTGAAAACTAGAAACCTAGGGAAATCCAGGATGGGGTGACTTGTGGGGCTCTGACCAGGTTCTGCTACCCAGAATCCTTTGCAAACCTCAAAATGTGGCTAAAAAAACACTTTTTCCTAACAGTTTGGTGACAGAAAGTTCTGGAATCAGAGAAGAGCCACAAATTTCCTTCCACCTAGCGTTCTCCCAAGTCTCCCGATAAAAGTGATACATCACTTGTGTGGGTAGGCCTAGCGCTCATGACAGGAAATGTCCCAAAACGCAACGTGCACACATCACATTTTTTTAAAGAAAACAGAGGTGTTATTTGCAAAGTGCCTACCGGTAGATTTTGGCCTCTAGCTCAGCCGACACCTAGGGAAACCCACCAAACCTGTGCATTTCTGAAAACTAGAGACCTAGGGGAATCCAAGATGGGGTCACTTGTGGGGCTCTGACCAGGTTCTGTTACCCAGAATCCTTTGCAAACCTCACAATTTGGCTAAAAAAACACATTTTCATTACATTTTGGTGACAGAAAGTTCAGGAATCAGAGAGGAGCCACAAATTTCCTTCCACCCAGTGTTCCCCCAAGTCTCCCGATAAAAATGATACCTCACTTGTGTGGGTAGGCCTAGCGCCCGCAACAGGAAATGCCCCAAAACGCAACGTGCACACATCACATTTTTTGAAAGAAAACAGAGGTGTTTTTTGCAAAGTGCCTACCTGTAGATTTTGGCCTCTAGCTCAGCCGGCACCTAGGGAAACCTACCAAACCTGTGCATTTCTGAAAACTAGAGACCAAGGGGAATCCAAGATGGGGTGACTTGTGGGGCTCTGACCAGGTTCTGTTACCCAGAATCCTTTGCAAACCTCAAAATGTGGCTAAAAAAACACTTTTTCCTCACAGTTTGGTGACAGAAAGTTCTGGAATCAGAGAGGAGCCACAAATTTCCTTCCACCTAGCGTTCCCCCAAGTCTCCCGATAAAAATGATACCTCACTTGTGTGGATAGGCATAGCGCCCATGACAGGAAATGCCCCAAAACGCAATGTGCACACATCACATTTTTTTAAAGAAAACAGAGGTGTTTTTTGCCAAGTGCCTACCTGTAGATTTTGGCCTCTAGCTCAGCCGGCACCTAGGGAAATCTACCAAACCCGTGCATTTCTCAAAACTAGAGACCTAGGGGAATCCAAGATGGGGTGACTTGTGGGGCTCTGACCAGGTTCTGTTACCCAGAATCCTTTGCAAACCTCAAAATTTGGCTAAAAAAACATATGTTCCTCACATTTCTGTGGCAGAACGTTCTGGAATCTGAGAGGAGCCACAAATTTATTTCCACCCAGCGTTCCCCCAAGTCTCCCGATAAAAATGATACCTCACTTGTGTGGGTAGGCCTAGCGCCCGCGACAGGAATTGCCCCAAAGCACAACGTGGACACATCCCATTTTTTGACAGAAAACAGATCTGTTTTTTGCAAAATGCCTACCTGTAGATTTTGGCCTCTAGCTCAGCCGACACCTAGGGAAACTTACCAAGCCTGTGCATTTCTGAAAACTAGAGACCTAGGGGAATCCAAGATGGGGTAACTTGTGGGGCTCTGACCAGAGTTTGTTACCCAGAATCCTTTGCAAACCTCAAAATTTGGCTAAAAAAACACATTTTCATCACATTTCGGTGACAGAAAGTTCAGGAATCAGAGAGGAGCCACAAATTTCCTTCCACCCAGTGTTCCCCCAAGTCTCCCGATAATAATGATACCTCACTTGTGTGGGTAGGCCAAGCGCCCGCAACAGGAAATGCCCCAAAACGCAACGTGCACACATCACATTTTTGGAAAGAAAACAGAGGTGTTTTTTGCAAAGTGCCTACCTGTAGATTTTGGCCTCTATCTCAGCCGGCACCTAGGGAAACCTACCAAACCTGTGCATTTCTGAAAACTAGAGACCAAGGGGAATCCAAGATGGGGTGACTTGTGGGGCTCTGACCAGGTTCTGTTACCCAGAATCCTTTGCAAACCTCAAAATGTGGCTAAAAAAACACTTTTTCCTCACAGTTTGGTGACAGAAAGTTCTGGAATCAGAGAGAAGCCACAAATTTCCTTCCACCTAGCGTTCCCCCAAGTCTCCCGATAAAAATGTTACCTCACTTGTGTGGGTAGGCCTAGCGCCCATGACAGGAAATGCCCCAAAACGCAACGTGCACACATCACATTTTTTGAAAGAAAACAGAGGTGTTTTTTGCAAAGTGCCTACCTGTAGATTTTGGCCTCTAGCTCAGCCAGCACCTAGGGAAACCTACCAAACCCGTGCATTTCTGAAAACTAGAGACCTAGGGGAATCCAAGATGGGGTCACATGTGGGGCTCTGACCAGGTTCTGTTACCCAGAATCCTTTGCAAACCTCAAAATTTGGCTAAAAAAACACATTTTCATCACATTTCAGTGACAGAAAGTTCAGGAATCAGAGAGGAGCCACAAATTTCCTTCCACCCAGTGTTCCACCAAGTCTCCCGATAAAAATGATACCTCACTTGTGTGGGTAGGCCTAGCGCCCGCAACAGGAAATGCCCCAAAACGTAATGTGCACACATCACATTTTTTGAAAGAAAACAGAGGTGTTTTTTGCAAAGTGCCTACCTGTAGAATTTGGCCTCTAGCTCAGCCTGCACCTAGGGAAACCTACCAAACCTGTGCATTTCTGAAAACTAGAGACCAAGGGGAATCCAAGATGGGGTGACTTGTGGGGCTCTGACCAGGTTCTGTTACCCAGAATCCTTTGCAAACCTCAAAATGTGGCTAAAAAAACACTTTTTCCTCACAGTTTGGTGACAGAAAGTTCTGGAATCAGAGAGGAGCCACAAATTTCATTCCACCTAGCGTTCCCCCAAGTCTCCCGATAAAAATGATACCTCACTTGTGTGGATAGGCCTAGCGCCCATGACAGGAAATGGCCCAAAACGCAACGTGCACACATCACATTTTTTGAAAGAAAACAGAGGTGTTTTTTGCAAAGTGTCTACGTGTAGATTTTGGCCTCTAGCTCAGCCGGCACCTAGGGAAACCTACCAAACCCGTGCATTTCTGAAAACTAGAGACCTAGGGGAATCCAAGATGGGGTGATTTGTGGGGCTCTGACCAGGTTCTGTTACCCAGAATCCTTTGCAAACCTCAAAATGTGGCTAAAAAAACACTTTTTCCTCACAGTTTGGTGACAGAAAGTTCTGGAATCAGAGAGAAGCCACAAATTTCCTTCCACCTAGCGTTCCCCCAAGTCTCCCGATAAAAATGATACCTCACTTGTGTGGGTAGGCCTAGCGCCCATGACAGGAAATGCCCCAAAACGCAACGTGCACACATCAAATTTTTTTAAAGAAAACAGAGGTGTTTTTTGCAAAGTGCCTACCTGTAGATTTTGGCCTCTAGCTCAGCCAGCACCTAGGGAAACCTACCAAACCCGTGCATTTCTGAAAACTAGAGACCTAGGGGAATCCAAGATGGGGTCACTTGTGGGGCTCTGACCAGGTTCTGTTACCCAGAATCCTTTGCAAACCTCAAAATTTGGCTAAAAAAACACATTTTCATCACATTTCGGTGACAGAAAGTTCAGGTATCAGAGAGGAGCCACAAATTTCCTTCCACCCAGTGTTCCACCAAGTCTCCCGATAAAAATGATACCTCACTTGTGTGGGTAGGCCTAGCTCCCGCAACAGGAAATGCCCCAAAACGTAACGTGCACACATCACATTTTTTGAAAGAAAACAGAGATGTTTTTGCAAAGTGCCTACCTGTAGAATTTGGCCTCTAGCTCAGCCGGCACCTAGGGAAACCTACCAAACCTGTGCATTTCTGAAAACTAGAGACCAAGGGGAATCCAAGATGGGGTGACTTGTGGGGCTCTGACCAGGTTCTGTTACCCAGAATCCTTTGCAAACCTCAAAATGTGGCTAAAAAAACACTTTTTCCTCACAGTATGGTGACAGAAAGTTCTGGAATCAGAGAGGAGCCACAAATTTCCTTCCACCTAGCGTTCCCCCAAGTCTCCCGATAAAAATGACACCTCACTTGTGTGGATAGGCATAGCGCCCATGACAGGAAATGCCCCAAAACGCAATGTGCTCACATCACATTTTTTGAAAGAAAACAGAGGTGTTTTTTGCAAAGTGCCTACCTGTAGATTTTGGCCTCTAGCTCAGCCGGCACCTAGGGAAATCTACCAAACCCGTGCATTTCTCAAAACTAGAGACCTAGGGGAATCCAAGATGGGGTGACTTGTGGGGCTCTGACCAGGTTCTGTTACCCAGAATCCTTTGCAAACCTCAAAATTTGGCTAAAAAAACATATGTTCCTCACATTTCTGTGGCAGAACGTTCTGGAATCTGAGAGGAGCCACAAATTTATTTCCACCCAGCGTTCCCCCAAGTCTCCCGATAAAAATGATACCTCACTTGTGTGGGTAGGCCTAGCGCCCGCGACAGGAATTGCCCCAAAGCACAACGTGGACGAGAAAACAGAGCTGTTTTTTGCAAAGTGCCTACCTGTAGATTTTGGCCTCTAGCTCAGCCGACACCTAGGGAAACCTACCAAGCCTGTGCATTTCTGAAAACTAGAGACCTAGGGGAATCCAAGATGGGGTAACTTGTGGGGCTCTGACCAGAGTTTGTTACCCAGAATCCTTTGCAAACCTCAAAATTTGGCTAAAAAAACACATTTTCATCACATTTCGGTGACAGAAAGTTCAGGAATCAGAGACGAGCCAGAAATTTCCTTCCACCCAGTGTTCCCCCAAGTCTCCCGATAATAATGATACCTCACTTGTGTGGGTAGGCCAAGCGCCCGCAACAGGAAATGCCCCAAAACGCAACGTGCACACATCACATTTTTTGAAAGAAAACAGAGGTGTTTTTTGCAAAGTGCCTACCTGTAGATTTTGGCCTCTAGCTCAGCCGGCACCTAGGGAAACCTACCAAACCTGTGCATTTCTGAAAACTAGAGACCAAGGAGAATCCAAGATGGGGTGACTTGTGGGGCTCTGACCAGGTTCTGTTACCCAGAATCCTTTGCAAACCTCAAAATGTGGCTAAAAAAACACTTTTTCCTCACAGTTTGGTGACTGAAAGTTCTGGAATCAGAGAGAAGCCACAAATTTCCTTCCACCTAGCGTTCCCCCAAGTCTCCCGATAAAAATGATACCTCACTTGTGTGGGTAGGCCTAGCGCCCATGACAGGAAATGCCCCAAAACGCAACGTGCACACATCACATTTTTTGAAAGAAAACAGAGGTGTTTTTTGCAAAGTGCCTACCTGTAGATTTTGGCCTCTAGCTCAGCCAGCACCTAGGGAAACCTACCAAACCCGTGCATTTCTGAATACTAGAGACCTAGGGGAATCCAAGATGGGGTCACATGTGGGGCTCTGACCAGGTTCTGTTACCCAGAATCCTTTGCAAACCTCAAAATATGGCTAAAAAAACACATTTTCATCACATTTCAGTGACAGAAAGTTCAGGAATCAGAGAGGAGCCACAAATTTCCTTCCACCCAGTGTTCCACCAAGTCTCCCGATAAAAATGATACCTCACTTGTGTGGGTAGGCCTAGCGCCCGCAACAGGAAATGCCCCAAAACGTAAAGTGCACACATCACATTTTTTGAAAGAAAACAGAGGTGTTTTTTGCAAAGTGCCTACCTGTAGAATTTGGCCTCTAGCTCAGCCTGCACCTAGGGAAACCTACCAAACCTGTGCATTTCTGAAAACTAGAGACCAAGGGGAATCCAAGATGGGGTGACTTGTGGGGCTCTGACCAGGTTCTGTTACCCAGAATCCTTTGCAAACCTCAAAATGTGGCTAAAAAAACACTTTTTCCTCACAGTTTGGTGACAGAAAGTTCTGGAATCAGAGAGGAGCCACAAATTTCATTCCACCTAGCGTTCCCCCAAGTCTCCCGATAAAAATGATACCTCACTTGTGTGGATAGGCCTAGCGCCCATGACAGGAAATGGCCCAAAACGCAATGTGCACACATCACATTTTTTGAAAGAAAACAGAGGTGTTTTTTGCAAAGTGTCTACCTGTAGATTTTGGCCTCTAGCTCAGCCGGCACCTAGGGAAACCTACCAAACCCGTGCATTTCTGAAAACTAGAGACCTAGGGGAATCCAAGATGGGGTGATTTGTGGGGCTCTGACCAGGTTCTGTTACCCAGAATCCTTTGCAAACCTCAAAATGTGGCTAAAAAAACACTTTTTCCTCACAGTTTGGTGACAGAAAGTTCTGGAATCAGAGAGAAGCCACAAATTTCCTTCCACCCAGTGTTCCACCAAGTCTCCCGATAAAAATGATACCTCACTTGTGTGGGTAGGCCTAGCTCCCGCAACAGGAAATGCCCCAAAACATAACGTGCACACATCACATTTTTTGAAAGAAAACAGAGGTGTTTTTGCAAAGTGCCTACCTGTAGAATTTGGCCTCTAGCTCAGCCGGCACCTAGGGAAACCTACCAAACCTGTGCATTTCTGAAAACTAGAGACCAAGGGGAATCCAAGATGGGGTGACTTGTGGGGCTCTGACCAGGTTCTGTTACCCAGAATCCTTTGCAAACCTCAAAATGTGGCTAAAAAAACACTTTTTCCTCACAGTATGGTGACAGAAAGTTCTGGAATCAGAGAGGAGCCACAAATTTCCTTCCACCTAGCGTTCCCCCAAGTCTCCCGATAAAAATGATACCTCACTTGTGTGGATAGGCATAGCGCCCATGACAGGAAATGCCCCAAAACGCAATGTGCACACATCACATTTTTTGAAAGAAAACAGAGGTGTTTTTTGCAAAGTGCCTACCTGTAGATTTTGGCCTCTAGCTCAGCCGGCACCTAGGGAAATCTACCAAACCCGTGCATTTCTCAAAACTAGAGACCTAGGGGAATCCAAGATGGGGTGACTTGTGGGGCTCTGACCAGGTTCTGTTACCCAGAATCCTTTGCAAACCTCAAAATTTGGCTAAAAAAACATATGTTCCTCACATTTCTGTGGCAGAACGTTCTGGAATCTGAGAGGAGCCACAAATTTATTTCCACCCAGCGTTCCCCCAAGTCTCCCGATAAAAATGATACCTCACTTGTGTGGGTAGGCCTAGCGCCCGCGACAGGAATTGCCCCAAAGCACAACGTGGACACATCCCATTTTTTGACAGAAAACAGATCTGTTTTTTGCAAAATGCCTACCTGTAGATTTTGGCCTCTAGCTCAGCCGACACCTAGGGAAACCTACCAAGCCTGTGCATTTCTGAAAACTAGAGACCTAGGGGAATCCAAGATGGGGTAACTTGTGGGGCTCTGACCAGAGTTTGTTACCCAGAATCCTTTGCAAACCTCAAAATTTGGCTAAAAAAACACATTTTCATCACATTTCGGTGACAGAAAGTTCAGGAATCAGAGAGGAGCCACAAATTTCCTTCCACCCAGTGTTCCCCCAAGTCTCCCGATAATAATGATACCTCACTTGTGTGGGTAGGCCAAGCGCCCGCAACAGGAAATGCCCCAAAACGCAACGTGCACACATCACATTTTTTTAAAGAAAACAGAGGTGTTTTTTGCAAAGTGCCTACCTGTAGATTTTGGCCTCTATCTCAGCCGGCACCTAGGGAAACCTACCAAACCTGTGCATTTCTGAAAACTAGAGACCAAGGGGAATCCAAGATGGGGTGACTTGTGGGGCTCTGACCAGGTTCTGTTACCCAGAATCCTTTGCAAACCTCAAAATGTGGCTAAAAAAACACTTTTTCCTCACAGTTTGGTGACAGAAAGTTCTGGAATCAGAGAGAAGCCACAAATTTCCTTCCACCTAGCGTTCCCCCAAGTCTCCCGATAAAAATGATACCTCACTTGTGTGGGTAGGCCTAGCGCCCATGACAGGAAATGCCCCAAAACGCAACGTGCACACATCACATTTTTTGAAAGAAAACAGAGGTGTTTTTTGCAAAGTGCCTACCTGTAGATTTTGGCCTCTAGCTCAGCCAGCACCTTGGGAAACCTACCAAACCCGTGCATTTCTGAAAACTAGAGACCTAGGGGAATCCAAGATGGGGTCACATGTGGGGCTCTGACCAGGTTCTGTTACCCAGAATCCTTTGCAAACCTCAAAATTTGGCTAAAAAAACACATTTTCATCACATTTCAGTGACAGAAAGTTCAGGAATCAGAGAGGAGCCACAAATTTCCTTCCACCCAGTGTTCCACCAAGTCTCCCGATAAAAATGATACCTCACTTGTGTGGGTAGGCCTAGCGCCCGCAACAGGAAATGCCCCAAAACGTAATGTGCACACATCACATTTTTTGAAAGAAAACAGAGGTGTTTTTTGCAAAGTGCCTACCTGTAGAATTTGGCCTCTAGCTCAGCCTGCACCTAGGGAAACCTACCAAACCTGTGCATTTCTGAAAACTAGAGACCAAGGGGAATCCAAGATGGGGTGACTTGTGGGGCTCTGACCAGGTTCTGTTACCCAGAATCCTTTGCAAACCTCAAAATGTGGCTAAAAAAACACTTTTTCCTCACAGTTTGGTGACAGAAAGTTCTGGAATCAGAGAGGAGCCACAAATTTCATTCCACCTAGCGTTCCCCCAAGTCTCCCGATAAAAATGATACCTCACTTGTGTGGATAGGCCTAGCGCCCATGACAGGAAATGGCCCAAAACGCAACGTGCACACATCACATTTTTTGAAAGAAAACAGAGGTGTTTTTTGCAAAGTGTCTACCTGTAGATTTTGGCCTCTAGCTCAGCCGGCACCTAGGGAAACCTACCAAACCCGTGCATTTCTGAAAACTAGAGACCTAGGGGAATCCAAGATGGGGTGATTTGTGGGGCTCTGACCAGGTTCTGTTACCCAGAATCCTTTGCAAACCTCAAAATGTGGCTAAAAAAACACTTTTTCCTCACAGTTTGGTGACAGAAAGTTCTGGAATCAGAGAGAAGCCACAAATTTCCTTCCACCCAGTGTTCCACCAAGTCTCCCGATAAAAATGATACCTCACTTGTGTGGGTAGGCCTAGCTCCTGCAACAGGAAATGCCCCAAAACGTAACGTGCACACATCACATTTTTTGAAAGAAAACAGAGGTGTTTTTGCAAAGTGCCTACCTGTAGAATTTGGCCTCTAGCTCAGCCGGCACCTAGGGAAACCTACCAAACCTGTGCATTTCTGAAAACTAGAGACCAAGGGGAATCCAAGATGGGGTGACTTGTGGGGCTCTGACCAGGTTCTGTTACCCAGAATCCTTTGCAAACCTCAAAATGTGGCTAAAAAAACACTTTTTCCTCACAGTATGGTGACAGAAAGTTCTGGAATCAGAGAGGAGCCACAAATTTCCTTCCACCTAGCGTTCCCCCAAGTCTCCCGATAAAAATGATACCTCACTTGTGTGGATAGGCATAGCGCCCATGACAGGAAATGCCCCAAAACGCAATGTGCACACATCACATTTTTTGAAAGAAAACAGAGGTGTTTTTTGCAAAGTGCCTACCTGTAGATTTTGGCCTCTAGCTCAGCCGGCACCTAGGGAAATCTACCAAACCCGTGCATTTCTCAAAACTAGAGACCTAGGGGAATCCAAGATGGGGTGACTTGTGGGGCTCTGACCAGGTTCTGTTACCCAGAATCCTTTGCAAACCTCAAAATTTGGCTAAAAAAACATATGTTCCTCACATTTCTGTGGCAGAACGTTCTGGAATCTGAGAGGAGCCACAAATTTATTTCCACCCAGCGTTCCCCCAAGTCTCCCGATAAAAATGATACCTCACTTGTGTGGGTAGGCCTAGCGCCCGCGACAGGAATTGCCCCAAAGCACAACGTGGACACATCCCATTTTTTGACAGAAAACAGAACTGTTTTTTGCAAAATGCCTACCTGTAGATTTTGGCCTCTAGCTCAGCCGACACCTAGGGAAACCTACCAAGCCTGTGCATTTCTGAAAACTAGAGACCTAGGGGAATCCAAGATGGGGTAACTTGTGGGGCTCTGACCAGAGTTTGTTACCCAGAATCCTTTGCAAACCTCAAAATTTGGCTAAAAAAACACATTTTCATCACATTTCGGTGACAGAAAGTTCAGGAATCAGAGAGGAGCCACAAATTTCCTTCCACCCAGTGTTCCCCCAAGTCTCCCGATAATAATGATACCTCACTTGTGTGGGTAGGCCAAGCGCCCGCAACAGGAAATGCCCCAAAACGCAACGTGCACACATCACATTTTTTGAAAGAAAACAGAGGTGTTTTTTGCAAAGTGCCTACCTGTAGATTTTGGCCTCTATCTCAGCCGGCACCTAGGGAAACCTACCAAACCTGTGCATTTCTGAAAACTAGAGACCAAGGGGAATCCAAGATGGGGTGACTTGTGGGGCTCTGACCAGGTTCTGTTACCCAGAATCCTTTGCAAACCTCAAAATGTGGCTAAAAAAACACTTTTTCCTCTCAGTTTGGTGACAGAAAGTTCTGGAATCAGAGAGGAGCCACAAATTTCATTCCACCTAGCGTTCCCCCAAGTCTCCCGATAAAAATGATACCTCACTTGTGTGGATAGGCCTAGCGCCCATGACAGGAAATGGCCCAAAACGCAACGTGCACACATCACATTTTTTGAAAGAAAACAGAGGTGTTTTTTGCAAAGTGTCTACCTGTAGATTTTGGCCTCTAGCTCAGCCGGCACCTAGGGAAACCTACCAAACCCGTGCATTTCTGAAAACTAGAGACCTAGGGGAATCCAAGATGGGGTGATTTGTGGGGCTCTGACCAGGTTCTGTTACCCAGAATCCTTTGCAAACCTCAAAATGTGGCTAAAAAAACACTTTTTCCTCACAGTTTGGTGACAGAAAGTTCTGGAATCAGAGAGAAGCCACAAATTTCCTTCCACCTAGCGTTCCCCCAAGTCTCCCGATAAAAATGATACCTCACTTGTGTGGGTAGGCCTAGCGCCCATGACAGGAAATGCCCCAAAACGCAACGTGCACACATCAAATTTTTTGAAAGAAAACAGAGGTGTTTTTTGCAAAGTGCCTACCTGTAGATTTTGGCCTCTAGCTCAGCCAGCACCTAGGGAAACCTACCAAACCCGTGCATTTCTGAAAACTAGAGACCTAGGGGAATCCAAGATGGGGTCACTTGTGGGGCTCTGACCAGGTTCTGTTACCCAGAATCCTTTGCAAACCTCAAAATTTGGCTAAAAAAAACACATTTTCATCACATTTCGGTGACAGAAAGTTCAGGTATCAGAGAGGAGCCACAAATTTCCTTCCACCCAGTGTTCCACCAAGTCTCCCGATAAAAATGATACCTCACTTGTGTGGGTAGGCCTAGCTCCCGCAACAGGAAATGCCCCAAAACGTAACGTGCACACATCACATTTTTTTAAAGAAAACAGAGGTGTTTTTGCAAAGTGCCTACCTGTAGAATTTGGCCTCTAGCTCAGCCGGCACCTAGGGAAACCTACCAAACCTGTGCATTTCTGAAAACTAGAGACCTAGGGGAATCCAAGATGGGGTGACTTGTGGGGCTCTGACCAGGTTCTGTTACCCAGAATCCTTTGCAAACCTCAAAATGTGGCTAAAAAAACACTTTTTCCTCACAGTTTGGTGACAGAAAGTTCTGGAATCAGAGAGAAGCCACAAATTTCCTTCCACCTAGCGTTCCCCCAAGTCTCCCGATAAAAATGATACCTCACTTGTGTCGGTAGGCCTAGCGCCCATGACAGGAAATGCCCCAAAATGCAACGTGCACACATCAATTTTTTTTAAAGAAAACAGAGGTGTTTTTTGCAAAGTGCCTACCTGTAGATTTTGGCCTCTAGCTCAGCCAGCACCTAGGGAAACCTACCAAACCTGTGCATTTCTGAAAACTAGAGACCTAGGGGAATCCAAGATGGGGTCACTTGTGGGGCTCTGACCAGGTTCTGTTACCCAGAATCCTTTGCAAACCTCAAAATTTGGCTAAAAAAACACATTTTCATCACATTTCGGTGACAGAAAGTTCAGGAATCAGAGAGGAGCCACAAATTTCCTTCCACCCAGTGTTCCACCAAGTCTCCCGATAAAAATGATACCTCACTTGTGTGGGTAGGCCTAGAGCCCGCAACAGGAAATGCCCCAAAACGTAACGTGCACATCACATTTTTTTAAAGAAAACAGAGGTGTTTTTGGCAAAGTGCCTACCTGTAGAATTTGGCCTCTAGCTCAGCCGGCACCTAGGGAAACCTACCAAACCTGTGCATTTCTGAAAACTAGAGACCTAGGGGAATCCAAGATGGGGTGACTTGTGGGGCTCTGACCAGGTTCTGTTACCCAGAATCCTTTGCAAACCTCAAAATGTGGCTAAAAAAACACTTTTTCCTCACAGGATGGTGACAGAAAGTTCTGGAATCAGAGAGGAGCCACAAATTTCCTTCCACCTAGCGTTCCCCCAAGTCTCCCGATAAAAATGATATCTCACTTGTGTGGATAGGCCTAGCGCCCATGACAGGAAATGGCCCAAAACGCAACGTGCACACATCACATTTTTTGAAAGAAAACAGAGGGGTTTTTTGCAAAGTGCCTACCTGTAGATTTTGGCCTCTAGCTCAGCCGGCACTTAGGGAAACCTACCAAACCCGTGCATTTCTGAAAACTAGAGACCTAGGGGAATCCAAGATGGGGTGACTTGTGGGGCTCTGACCAGGTTCTGTTACCCAGAATCCTTTGCAAACCTCAAAATGTGGCTAAAAAAACACTTTTTCCTCACAGTTTGGTGACAGAAAGTTCTGGAATCAGAGAGAAGCCACAAATTTCCTTCCACCTAGCGTTCCCCCAAGTCTCCCGATAAAAATGATACCTCACTTGTGTGGGTAGGCCTAGCGCCCATGACAGGAAATGCCCCAAAACGCAACGTGCACACATCAATTTTTTTTAAAGAAAACAGAGGTGTTTTTTGCAAAGTGCCTACCTGTAGATTTTGGCCTCTAGCTCAGCCAGCACCTAGGGAAACCTACCAAACCCATGCATTTCTGAAAACTAGAGACCTAGGGGAATCCAAGATGGGGTCACTTGTGGGGCTCTGACCAGGTTCTGTTACCCAGAATCCTTTGCAAACCTCAAAATTTGGCTAAAAAAACACATTTTCATCACATTTCGGTGACAGAAAGTTCAGGAATCAGAGAGGAGCCACAAATGTCCTTCCACCCAGTGTTCCACCAAGTCTCCCGATAAAAATGATACCTCACTTGTGTGTGTAGGCCTAGAGCCCGCAACAGGAAATGCCCCAAAACGTAACGTGCACACATCACATTTTTTTAAAGAAAACAGAGGTGTTTTTTGCAAAGTGCCTACCTGTAGAATTTGGCCTCTAGCTCAGCCGGCACCTAGGGAAACCTACCAAACCTGTGCATTTCTGAAAACTAGAGACCTAGGGGAATCCAAGATGGGGTGACTTGTGGGGCTCTGACCAGGTTCTGTTACCCAGAATCCTTTGCAAACCTCAAAATGTGGCTAAAAAAACACTTTTTCCTCACAGTATGGTGACAGAAAGTTCTGGAATCAGAGAGGAGCCACAAATTTCCTTCCACCTAGCGTTCCCCCAAGTCTCCCGATAAAAATGATATCTCACTTGTGTGGATAGGCCTAGCGCCCATGACAGGAAATGGCCCAAAACGCAACGTGCACACATCACATTTTTTGAAAGAAAACAGAGGGGTTTTTTGCAAAGTGCCTACCTGTAGATTTTGGCCTCTAGCTCAGCCGGCACCTAGGGAAACCTACCAAACCCGTGCATTTCTGAAAACTAGAGACCTAGGGGAATCCAAGATGGGGTGACTTGTGGGGCTCTGACCAGGTTCTGTTACCCAGAATCCTTTGCAAACCTCAAAATGTGGCTAAAAAAACACTTTTTCCTCACAGTTTGGTGACAGAAAGTTCTGGAATCAGAGAGAAGCCACAAATTTCCTTCCACCTAGCGTTCCCCCAAGTCTCCCGATAAAAATGATACCTCACTTGTGTGGGTAGGCCTAGCGCCCATGACAGGAAATGCCCCAAAACGCAACGTGCACACATCAATTTTTTTTAAAGAAAACAGAGGTGTTTTTTGCAAAGTGCCTACCTGTAGATTTTGGCCTCTAGCTCAGCCAGCACCTAGGGAAACCTACCAAACCCGTGCATTTCTGAAAACTAGAGACCTAGGGGAATCCAAAATGGGGAATTTGGCCTCTAGCTCAGCCGGCACCTAGGGAAACCTACCAAACCTGTGCATTTCTGAAAACTAGAGACCAAGGGGAATCCAAAATGGGGTGACTTGTGGGGCTCTGACCAGGTTCTGTTACCCAGAATCCTTTGCAAACCTCAAAATTTGGCTAAAAAAACACATTTTCATCACATTTCGGTGACAGAAAGTTCAGGAATCAGAGAGGAGCCACAAATTTCCTTCCACCCAGTGTTCCACCAAGTCTCCCGATAAAAATGATACCTCACTTGTGTGGGTAGGCCTAGAGCCCGCAACAGGAAATGCCCCAAAACGTAACGTGCACACATCACATTTTTTTAAAGAAAACAGAGGTGTTTTTTGCAAAGTGCCTACCTGTAGAATTTGGCCTCAAGCTCAGCCGGCACCTAGGGAAACCTACCAAACCTGTGCATTTCTGAAAACTAGATACCAAGGGGAATCCAAAATGGGGTGACTTGTGGGGCTCTGACCAGGTTCTGTTACCCAGAATCCTTTGCAAACCTCAAAATGTGGCTAAAAAAACACTTTTTCCTCACAGTTTGGTGACAGAAAGTTCTGGAATCAGAGAGGAGCCACAAATTTCCTTCCACCTAGCGTTCCCCCAAGTCTCCCGATAAAAATGATACCTCACTTGTGTGGATAGGCCTAGCGCCCATGACAGGAAATGGCCCAAAACGCAACGTGCACACATCACATTTTTTGAAAGAAAACAGAGGTGTTTTTTGCAAAGTGCCTACCTGTAGATTTTGGCCTCTAGCTCAGCCGGCACCTAGGGAAACCTACCAAACCCGTGCATTTCTGAAAACTATAGACCTAGGGGAATCCAAGATGGGGTGATGTGTGGGGCTCTGACCAGGTTCTGTTACCCAGAATCCTTTGCAAACCTCAAAATGTGGCTAAAAAAACACTTTTTCCTCACAGTTTGGTGACAGAAAGTTCTGGAATCAGAGAGAAGCCACAAATTTCCTTCCACCTAGCGTTCCCCCAAGTCTCCCGATAAAAATGATACCTCACTTGTGTGGGTAGGCCTAGCGCCCATGACAGGAAATGCCCCAAAACGCAACGTGCACACATCAAATTTTTTGAAAGAAAACAGAGGTGTTTTTTGCAAAGTGCCTACCTGTAGATTTTGGCCTCTAGCTCAGCCAGCACCTAGGGAAACCTACCAAACCCGTGCATTTCTGAAAACTAGAGACCTAGGGGAATCCAAGATGGGGTCACTTGTGGGGCTCTGACCAGGTTCTGTTACCCAGAATCCTTTGCAAACCTCAAAATTTGGCTAAAAAAACACATTTTCATCACATTTCGGTGACAGAAAGTTCAGGTATCAGAGAGGAGCCACAAATTTCCTTCCACCCAGTGTTCCACCAAGTCTCCCGATAAAAATGATACCTCACTTGTGTGGGTAGGCCTAGCTCCCGCAACAGGAAATGCCCCAAAACGTAACGTGCACACATCACATTTTTTGAAAGAAAACAGAGGTGTTTTTGCAAAGTGCCTACCTGTAGAATTTGGCCTCTAGCTCAGCCGGCACCTAGGGAAACCTACCAAACCTGTGCATTTCTGAAAACTAGAGACCTAGGGGAATCCAAGATGGGGTGACTTGTGGGGCTCTGACCAGGTTCTGTTACCCAGAATCCTTTGCAAACCTCAAAATGTGGCTAAAAAAACACTTTTTCCTCACAGTTTGGTGACAGAAAGTTCTGGAATCAGAGAGAAGCCACAAATTTCCTTCCACCTAGCGTTCCCCCAAGTCTCCCGATAAAAATGATACCTCACTTGTGTGGGTAGGCCTAGCGCCCATGACAGGAAATGCCCCAAAATGCAACGTGCACACATCAATTTTTTTTAAAGAAAACAGAGGTGTTTTTTGCAAAGTGCCTACCTGTAGATTTTGGCCTCTAGCTCAGCCAGCACCTAGGGAAACCTACCAAACCCGTGCATTTCTGAAAACTAGAGACCTAGGGGAATCCAAGATGGGGTCACTTGTGGGGCTCTGACCAGGTTCTGTTACCCAGAATCCTTTGCAAACCTCAAAATTTGGCTAAAAAAACACATTTTCATCACATTTCGGTGACAGAAAGTTCAGGAATCAGAGAGGAGCCACAAATTTCCTTCCACCCAGTGTTCCACCAAGTCTCCCGATAAAAATGATACCTCACTTGTGTGGGTAGGCCTAGAGCCCGCAACAGGAAATGCCCCAAAACGTAACGTGCACACATCACATTTTTTTAAAGAAAACAGAGGTGTTTTTGGCAAAGTGCCTACCTGTAGAATTTGGCCTCTAGCTCAGCCGGCACCTAGGGAAACCTACCAAAACTGTGCATTTCTGAAAACTAGAGACCTAGGGGAATCCAAGATGGGGTGACTTGTGGGGCTCTGACCAGGTTCTGTTACCCAGAATCCTTTGCAAACCTCAAAATGTGGCTAAAAAAACACTTTTTCCTCACAGTATGGTGACAGAAAGTTCTGGAATCAGAGAGGAGCCACAAATTTCCTTCCACCTAGTGTTCCCCCAAGTCTCCCGATAAAAATGATATCTCACTTGTGTGGATAGGCCTAGCGCCCATGACAGGAAATGGCCCAAAACGCAACGTGCACACATCACATTTTTTGAAAGAAAACAGAGGGGTTTTTTGCAAAGTGCCTACCTGTAGATTTTGGCCTCTAGCTCAGCCGGCACTTAGGGAAACCTACCAAACCCGTGCATTTCTGAAAACTAGAGACCTAGGGGAATCCAAGATGGGGTGACTTGTGGGGCTCTGACCAGGTTCTGTTACCCAGAATCCTTTGCAAACCTCAAAATGTGGCTAAAAAAACACTTTTTCCTCACAGTTTGGTGACAGAAAGTTCTGGAATCAGAGAGAAGCCACAAATTTCCTTCCACCTAGCGTTCCCCCAAGTCTCCCGATAAAAATGATACCTCACTTGTGTGGGTAGGCCTAGCGCCCATGACAGGAAATGCCCCAAAACGCAACATGCACACATCAATTTTTTTTAAAGAAAACAGAGGTGTTTTTTGCAAAGTGCCTACCTGTAGATTTTGGCCTCTAGCTCAGCCAGCACCTAGGGAAACCTACCAAACCCGTGCATTTCTGAAAACTAGAGACCTAGGGGAATCCAAGATGGGGTCACTTGTGGGGCTCTGACCAGGTTCTGTTACCCAGAATCCTTTGCAAACCTCAAAATTTGGCTAAAAAAACACATTTTCATCACATTTCGGTGACAGAAAGTTCAGGAATCAGAGAGGAGCCACAAATTTCCTTCCACCCAGTGTTCCCCCAAGTCTCCCGATAAAAATGATATCTCACTTGTGTGGATAGGCCTAGCGCCCATGACAGGAAATGGCCCAAAACGCAACGTGCACACATCACATTTTTTGAAAGAAAACAGAGGGGTTTTTTGCAAAGTGCCTACCTGTAGATTTTGGCCTCTAGCTCAGCCTGCACCTAGGGAAACCTTCCAAACCCGTGCATTTCTGAAAACTAGAGACCTAGGGGAATCCAAGATGGGGTGACTTGTGGGGCTCTGACCAGGTTCTGTTACCCAGAATCCTTTGCAAACCTCAAAATGTGGCTAAAAAAACACTTTTTCCTCACAGTTTGGTGACAGAAAGTTCTGGAATCAGAGAGAAGCCACAAATTTCCTTCCACCTAGCGTTCCCCCAAGTCTCCCGATAAAAATGATACCTCACTTGTGTGGGTAGGCCTAGCGCCCATGACAGGAAATGCCCCAAAACGCAACGTGCACACATCAATTTTTTTTAAAGAAAACAGAGGTGTTTTTTGCAAAGTGCCTACCTGTAGATTTTGGCCTCTAGCTCAGCCAGCACCTAGGGAAACCTACCAAACCCGTGCATTTCTGAAAACTAGAGACCTAGGTGAATCCAAAATGGGGAATTTGGCCTCTAGCTCAGCCGGCACCTAGGGAAACCTACCAAACCTGTGCATTTCTGAAAACTAGAGACCAAGGGGAATCCAAAATGGGGTGACTTGTGGGGCTCTGACCAGGTTCTGTTACCCAGAATCCTTTGCAAACCTCAAAATTTGGCTAAAAAAACACATTTTCATCACATTTCGGTGACAGAAAGTTCAGGAATCAGAGAGGAGCCACAAATTTCCTTCCACCCAGTGTTCCACCAAGTCTCCCGATAAAAATGATACCTCACTTGTGTGGGTAGGCCTAGAGCCCGCAACAGGAAATGCCCCAAAACGTAACGTGCACACATCACATTTTTTTAAAGAAAACAGAGGTGTTTTTTGCAAAGTGCCTACCTGTAGAATTTGGCCTCTAGCTCAGCCGGCACCTAGGGAAACCTACCAAACCTGTGCATTTCTGAAAACTAGAGACCAAGGGGAATCCAAAATGGGGTGACTTGTGGGGCTCTGACCAGGTTCTGTTACCCAGAATCCTTTGCAAACCTCAAAATGTGGCTAAAAAAACACTTTTTCCTCACAGTTTGGTGACAGAAAGTTCTGGAATCAGAGAGGAGCCACAAATTTCCTTCCACCTAGCGTTCCCCCAAGTCTCCCGATAAAAATGATACCTCACTTGTGTGGATAGGCCTAGCGCCCATGACAGGAAATGGCCCAAAACGCAACGTGCACACATCACATTTTTTGAAAGAAAACAGAGGGGTTTTTTGCAAAGTGCCTACCTGTAGATTTTGGCCTCTAGCTCAGCCGGCACCTAGGGAAACCTACCAAACCCGTGCATTTCTGAAAACTAGAGACCTAGGGGAATCCAAGATGGGGTGACTTGTGGGGCTCTGACCAGGTTCTGTTACCCAGAATCCTTTGCAAACCTCAAAATTTGGCTAAAAAAACACATGTTCCTCACATTTCTGTGGCAGAACGTTCTGGAATCTGAGAGGAACCACAAATTTACTTCCACCCAGCGTTCCCCCAAGTCTCCCGATAAAAATGATACCTCACTTGTGTGGGTAGGCCTAGCGCCCGCGACAGGAAATGCCCCAAAGCACAACGTGGACACATCCCATTTTTTGACAGAAAACAGAGCTGTTTTTTGCAAAGTGCCTACCTGTAGATTTTGGCCTCTAGCTCAGCCGGCACCTAGGGAAACCTACCAAACCCGTGCATTTCTGAAAACTAGAGACCTAGGGGAATCCAAGATGGGGTGACTTGTGGGGCTCTGACCAGGTTCTGTTACCCAGAATCCTTTGCAAACCTCAAAATGTGGCTAAAAAAACACTTTTTCCTCACAGTTTGGTGACAGAAAGTTCTGGAATCAGAGAGAAGCCACAAATTTCCTTCCACCTAGCGTTCCCCCAAGTCTCCCGATAAAAATGATACCTCACTTGTGTGGGTAGGCCTAGCGCCCATGACAGGAAATGCCCCAAAACGCAACGTGCACACATCAAATTTTTTTAAAGAAAACAGAGGTGTTTTTTGCAAAGTGCCTACCTGTAGATTTTGGCCTCTAGCTCAGCCAGCAACTAGGGAAACCTACCAAACCCGTGCATTTCTGAAAACTAGAGACCTAGGGGAATCCAAGATGGGGTCACTTGTGGGGCTCTGACCAGGTTCTGTTACCCAGAATCCTTTGCAAACCTCAAAATTTGGCTAAAAAAACTCATTTTCATCACATTTCGATGACAGAAAGTTCAGGAATCAGAGAGGAGCCACAAATTTCCTTCCACCCAGTGTTCCACCAAGTCTCCCGATAAAAATGATACCTCACTTGTGTGGGTAGGCCTAGCGCCCGCAACAGGAAATGCCCCAAAACGTAACGTGCACACATCACATTTTTTGAAAGAAAACAGAGGTGTTTTTTGCAAAGTGCCTACCTGTAGAATTTGGCCTCTAGCTCAGCCGGCACCTAGGGAAACCTACCAAACCTGTGCATTTCTGAAAACTAGAGAACAAGGGGAATCCAAGATGGGGTGACTTGTGGGGCTCTGACCAGGTTCTGTTACCCAGAATCCTTTGCAAACTTCAAAATGTGGCTAAAAAACACTTTTTCCTCACAGTTTGGTGACAGAAAGTTCTGGAATCAGAGAGGAGCCACAAATTTCCTTCCACCTAGCTTTCCCCCAAGTCTCCCGATAAAAATGATACCTCACTTGTGTGGATAGGCCTAGCGCCCATGACAGGAAATGCTCCAAAACGCAACGTGCACACATCAAATTTTTTGAAAGAAAACAGAGGTGTTTTTTGCAAAGTGCCTACCTGTAGATTTTGGCCTCTAGCTCAGCCAGCACCTAGGGAAACCTACCAAACCTGTGCATTTCTGAAAACTAGAGACCTAGAGGAATCCAAGATGGGGTCACTTGTGGGGCTCTGACCAGGTTCTGTTACCCAGAATCCTTTGCAAACCTCAAAATTTGGCTAAAAAAACACATTTTCATCACATTTCGGTGACAGAAAGTTCAGGAATCAGAGAGGAGCCACAAATTTCCTTCCACCCAGTGTTCCACCAAGTCTCCCGATAAAAATGATACCTCACTTGTGTGGGTAGGCCTAGCGCCCGCAACAGGAAATGCCCCAAAACGTAACGTGCACACATCACATTTTTTTAAAGAAAACAGAGGTGTTTTTTGCAAAGTGCCTACCTGTAGAATTTGGCATCTAGCTCAGCCGGCACCTAGGGAAACCTACCAAACCTGTGCATTTCTGAAAACTAGAGACCAAGGGGAATCCAAGATGGGGTGACTTGTGGGGCTCTGACCAGGTTCTGTTACCCAGAATCCTTTGCAAACCTCAAAATGTGGCTAAAAAAACACTTTTTCCTCACAGTTTGGTGACAGAAAGTTCTGGAATCAGAGAGGAGCCACAAATTTCCTTCCACCTAGCGTTCCCCCAAGTCTCCCGATAAAAATGATACCTCACTTGTGTGGATAGGCCTAGCGCCCATGACAGGAAATGGCCCAAAACGCAACGTGCACACATCACATTTTTTGAAAGAAAACAGAGGTGTTTTTTGCAAAGTGCCTACCTGTAGATTTTGGCCTCTAGCTCAGCCGGCACCTAGGGAAACCTACCAAACCCGTGCATTTCTGAAAACTAGAGACCTAGGGGAATCCAAGATGGGGTGACTTGTGGGGCTCTGACCAGGTTCTGTTACCCAGAATCCTTTGCAAACCTCAAAATTTGGCTAAAAAAACACATGTTCCTCACATTTCTGTGGCAGAACGTTCTGGAATCTGAGAGGAACCACAAATTTACTTCCACCCAGCGTTCCCCCAAGTCTCCCGATAAAAATGATACCTCACTTGTGTGGGTAGGCCTAGCGCCCGCGACAGGAAATGCCCCAAAGCACAACGTGGACCCATCCCATTTTTTGACAGAAAACAGAGCTGTTTTTTGCAAAGTGCCTACCTGTAGATTTTGGCCTCTAGCTCAGCCGGCACCTAGGGAAACGTACCAAGCCTGTGCATTTCTGAAAACTAGAGACCTAGGGGAATCCAAGATGGGGTAACTTGTGGGGCTCTGACCAGAGTTTGTTACCCAGAATCCTTTGCAAACCTCAAAATTTGGCTAAAAAAACACATTTTCATCACATTTCGGTGACAGAAAGTTCAGGAATCAGAGAGGAGCCACAAATTTCCTTCCACCCAGTGTTCCCCCAAGTCTCCCGATAAAAATGATACCTCACTTGTGTGGGTAGGCCTAGCGCCCGCAACAGGAAATGCCCCAAAACGCAACGTGCACACATCAAATTTTTTGAAAGAAAACAGAGGTGTTTTTTGCAAAGTGCCTACCTGTAGATTTTGGCCTCTAGCTCAGCCGGCACCTAGGGAAACCTACCAAACCTGTGCATTTCTGAAAACTAGAGACCAAGGGGAATCCAAGATGGGGTGACTTGTGGGGCTCTGACCAGGTTCTGTTACCCAGAATCCTTTGCAAACCTCAAAATGTGGCTAAAAAAACACTTTTTCCTCACAGTATGGTGACAGAAAGTTCTGGAATCAGAGAGGAGCCACAAATTTCCTTCCACCTAGCGTTCCCCCAAGTCTCCCGATAAAAATGATATCTCACTTGTGTGGATAGGCCCAGCGCCCATGACAGGAAATGGCCCAAAACGCAACGTGCACACATCACATTTTTTGAAAGAAAACAGAGGTGTTTTTTGCAAAGTGCCTACCTGTAGATTTTGGCCTCTAGCTCAGCCGGCACCTAGGGAAACCTACCAAACCCGTGCATTTCTGAAAACTAGAGACCTAGGGGAATCCAAGATGGGGTGACTTGTGGGGCTCTGACCAGGTTCTGTTACCCATAATCCTTTGCAAACCTCAAAATTTGGCTAAAAAAACACATGTTCCTCACATTTCTGTGGCAGAACGTTCTGGAATCTGAGAGGAACCACAAATTTACTTCCACCCAGCGTTCCCCCAAGTCTCCCGATAAAAATGATACCTCACTTGTGTGGGTAGGCCTAGCGCCCGCGACAGGAAATGCCCCAAAGCACAACGTGGACACATCCCATTTTTTGACAGAAAACAGAGCTGTTTTTTGCAAAGTGCCTACCTGTAGATTTTGGCCTCTAGCTCAGCCGGCACCTAGGGAAACCTACCAAGCCTGTGCATTTCTGAAAACTAGAGACCTAGGGGAATCCAAGATGGGGTAACTTGTGGGGCTCTGACCAGAGTTTGTTACCAGAATCCTTTGCAAACCTCAAAATTTGGCTAAAAAAACACATTTTCATCACATTTCGGTGACAGAAAGTTCAGGAATCAGAGAGGAGCCACAAATTTCCTTCCACCCAGTGTTCCCCCAAGTCTCCCGATAAAAATGATACCTCACTTGTGTGGGTAGGCCTAGCGCCCGCAACAGGAAATGCCCCAAAACGCAACATGCACACATCACATTTTTTTAAAGAAAACAGAGGTGTTTTTTGCAAAGTGCCTACCTGTAGATTTTGGCCTCTAGCTCAGCCGGCACCTAGGGAAACCTACCAAACCTGTGCATTTCTGAAAACTAGAGACCAAGGGGAATCCAAGATGGGGTGACTTGTGGGGCTCTGACCAGGTTCTGTTACACAGAATCCTTTGCAAACCTCAAAATGTGGGTAAAAAAACACTTTTTCCTCACAGTTTGGTGACAGAAAGTTCTGGAATCAGAGAGGAGCCACAAATTTCCTTCCACCTAGCGTTCCCACAAGTCTCCCGATAAAAATGATGCCTCACTTGTGTGGGTAGACCTAGCGCCCATGACAGGAAATGTCCCAAAACGCAACCTGCACACATCACATTTTTTTAAAGAAAACAGAGGTGTTTTTTGCAAAGTGCCTACCTGTAGATTTTGGCCTCTAGCTCAGCCGGCACCTAGGGAAACCTACCAAACCCGTGCATTTCTGAAAACTAGAGACCTAGGGGAATCCAAGATGGGGTGAATTGTGGGGCTCTGACCAGGTTCTGTTACCCAGAATCCTTTGCAAACTTCAAAATTTGGCTAAAAAAACACATGTTCCTCACATTTCTGTGGCAGAACGTTCTGGAATCTGAGAGGAACCACAAATTTACTTCCACCCAGCGTTCCCTCAAGTCTCCCGATAAAAATGATACCTCACTTGTGTGGGTAGGCCTAGCGCCCGCGACAGGAAATGCCCCAAAGCACAACGTGGACACATCCCTTTTTTTGACAGAAAACAGAGCTGTTTTTTGCAAAGTGCCTACCTGTAGATTTTGGCCTCTAGCTCAGCCGGCACCTAGGGAAACCTACCAAACCCGTGCATTTCTGAAAACTAGAGACCTAGGGGAATCCAAGATGGGGTGACTTGTGGGGCTCTGACCAGGTTCTGTTACCCAGAATCCTTTGCAAACCTCAAAATGTGGCTAAAAAAACACTTTTTCCTCACAGTTTGGTGACAGAAAGTTCTGGAATCAGAGAGAAGCCACAAATTTCCTTCCACCTAGCGTTCCGCCAAGTCTCCCGATAAAAATGATACCTCACTTGTGTGGGTAGGCCTGGCGCCCATGACAGGAAATGCCCCAAAACGCAACGTGCACACATCAAATTTTTTGAAAGAAAACAGAGGTGTTTTTTGCAAAGTGCCTACCTGTAGATTTTGGCCTCTAGCTCAGCCAGCACCTAGGGAAACCTACTAAACCCGTGCATTTCTGAAAACTAGAGACCTAGGGGAATCCAAGATGGGGTCACTTGTGGGGCTCTGACCAGGTTCTGTTACCCAGAATCCTTTGCAAACCTCAAAATTTGGCTAAAAAAACACATTTTCATCACATTTCGGTGACTGAAAGTTCAGGAATCAGAGAGGAGCCACAAATTTCCTTCCACCCAGTGTTCCACCAAGTCTCCCGATAAAAATGATACCTCACTTGTGTGGGTAGGCCTAGAGCCCGCAACAGGAAATGCCCCAAAACGTAACGTGCACACATCACATTTTTTTAAAGAAAACAGAGGTGTTTTTTGCAAAGTGCCTACCTGTAGAATTTGGCCTCTAGCTCAGCCGGCACCTAGGGAAACCTACCAAACCTGTGCATTTCTGAAAACTAGAGAACAAGGGGAATCCAAGATGGGGTGACTTGTGGGGCTCTGACCAGGTTCTGTTACCCAGAATCCTTTGCAAACCTCAAAATGTGGCTAAAAAACACTTTTTCCTCACAGTTTGGTGACAGAAAGTTCTGGAATCAGAGAGGAGCCACAAATTTCCTTCCACCTAGCTTTCCCCCAAGTCTCCCGATAAAAATGATACCTCACTTGTGTGGATAGGCCTAGCGCCCATGACAGGAAATGCCCCAAAACGCAACGTACACACATCAAATTTTTTGAAAGAAAACAGAGGTGTTTTTTGCAAAGTGCCTACCTGTAGATTTTGGCCTCTAGCTCAGCCAGCACCTAGGGAAACCTACCAAACCTGTGCATTTCTGAAAACTAGAGACCTAGGGGAATCCAAGATGTGGTCACTTGTGGGGCTCTGACCAGGTTCTGTTACCCAGAATCCTTTGCAAACCTCAAAATTTGGCTAAAAAAACACATTTTCATCACATTTCGGTGACAGAAAGTTCTGGAATCAGAGAGGAGCCACAAATTTCCTTCCACCCAGCGTTCTCTCAAGTCTCCCGATAAAAATGATACCTCACTTGTGTGGGTAGGCCTAGCGCCCGCGACAGGAAATGCCCCAAAACGCAACGTGCACACATCACATTTTTTAAAAGAAAACAGAGGTGATTTTTGCAAAGTGCCTACCTGTAGAATTTGGCATCTAGCTCAGCCGGCACCTAGGGAAACCTACCAAACCTGTGCATTTCTGAAAACTAGAGACCAAGGGGAATCCAAGATGGGGTGACTTGTGGGGCTCTGACCAGGTTCTGTTACCCAGAATCCTTTGCAAACCTCAAAATGTGGCTAAAAAAACACTTTTTCCTCACAGTTTGGTGACAGAAAGTTCTGGAATCAGAGAGAAGCCACAAATTTCCTTCCACCCAGTGTTCCACCAAGTCTCCCGATAAAAATGATACCTCACTTGTGTGGGTAGGCCTAGCTCCTGCAACAGGAAATGCCCCAAAACGTAACGTGCACACATCACATTTTTTGAAAGAAAACAGAGGTGTTTTTGCAAAGTGCCTACCTGTAGAATTTGGCCTCTAGCTCAGCCGGCACCTAGGGAAACCTACCAAACCTGTGCATTTCTGAAAACTAGAGACCAAGGGGAATCCAAGATGGGGTGACTTGTGGGGCTCTGACCAGGTTCTGTTACCCAGAATCCTTTGCAAACCTCAAAATGTGGCTAAAAAAACACTTTTTCCTCACAGTATGGTGACAGAAAGTTCTGGAATCAGAGAGGAGCCACAAATTTCCTTCCACCTAGCGTTCCCCCAAGTCTCCCGATAAAAATGATACCTCACTTGTGTGGATAGGCATAGCGCCCATGACAGGAAATGCCCCAAAACGCAATGTGCACACATCACATTTTTTGAAAGAAAACAGAGGTGTTTTTTGCAAAGTGCCTACCTGTAGATTTTGGCCTCTAGCTCAGCCGGCACCTAGGGAAATCTACCAAACCCGTGCATTTCTCAAAACTAGAGACCTAGGGGAATCCAAGATGGGGTGACTTGTGGGGCTCTGACCAGGTTCTGTTACCCAGAATCCTTTGCAAACCTCAAAATTTGGCTAAAAAAACATATGTTCCTCACATTTCTGTGGCAGAACGTTCTGGAATCTGAGAGGAGCCACAAATTTATTTCCACCCAGCGTTCCCCCAAGTCTCCCGATAAAAATGATACCTCACTTGTGTGGGTAGGCCTAGCGCCCGCGACAGGAATTGCCCCAAAGCACAACGTGGACACATCCCATTTTTTGACAGAAAACAGAACTGTTTTTTGCAAAATGCCTACCTGTAGATTTTGGCCTCTAGCTCAGCCGACACCTAGGGAAACCTACCAAGCCTGTGCATTTCTGAAAACTAGAGACCTAGGGGAATCCAAGATGGGGTAACTTGTGGGGCTCTGACCAGAGTTTGTTACCCAGAATCCTTTGCAAACCTCAAAATTTGGCTAAAAAAACACATTTTCATCACATTTCGGTGACAGAAAGTTCAGGAATCAGAGAGGAGCCACAAATTTCCTTCCACCCAGTGTTCCCCCAAGTCTCCCGATAATAATGATACCTCACTTGTGTGGGTAGGCCAAGCGCCCGCAACAGGAAATGCCCCAAAACGCAACGTGCACACATCACATTTTTTGAAAGAAAACAGAGGTGTTTTTTGCAAAGTGCCTACCTGTAGATTTTGGCCTCTATCTCAGCCGGCACCTAGGGAAACCTACCAAACCTGTGCATTTCTGAAAACTAGAGACCAAGGGGAATCCAAGATGGGGTGACTTGTGGGGCTCTGACCAGGTTCTGTTACCCAGAATCCTTTGCAAACCTCAAAATGTTGCTAAAAAAACACTTTTTCCTCTCAGTTTGGTGACAGAAAGTTCTGGAATCAGAGAGGAGCCACAAATTTCATTCCACCTAGCGTTCCCCCAAGTCTCCCGATAAAAATGATACCTCACTTGTGTGGATAGGCCTAGCGCCCATGACAGGAAATGGCCCAAAACGCAACGTGCACACATCACATTTTTTGAAAGAAAACAGAGGTGTTTTTTGCAAAGTGTCTACCTGTAGATTTTGGCCTCTAGCTCAGCCGGCACCTAGGGAAACCTACCAAACCCGTGCATTTCTGAAAACTAGAGACCTAGGGGAATCCAAGATGGGGTGATTTGTGGGGCTCTGACCAGGTTCTGTTACCCAGAATCCTTTGCAAACCTCAAAATGTGGCTAAAAAAACACTTTTTCCTCACAGTTTGGTGACAGAAAGTTCTGGAATCAGAGAGAAGCCACAAATTTCCTTCCACCTAGCGTTCCCCCAAGTCTCCCGATAAAAATGATACCTCACTTGTGTGGGTAGGCCTAGCGCCCATGACAGGAAATGCCCCAAAACGCAACGTGCACACATCAAATTTTTTGAAAGAAAACAGAGGTGTTTTTTGCAAAGTGCCTACCTGTAGATTTTGGCCTCTAGCTCAGCCAGCACCTAGGGAAACCTACCAAACCCGTGCATTTCTGAAAACTAGAGACCTAGGGGAATCCAAGATGGGGTCACTTGTGGGGCTCTGACCAGGTTCTGTTACCCAGAATCCTTTGCAAACCTCAAAATTTGGCTAAAAAAACACATTTTCATCACATTTCGGTGACAGAAAGTTCAGGTATCAGAGAGGAGCCACAAATTTCCTTCCACCCAGTGTTCCACCAAGTCTCCCGATAAAAATGATACCTCACTTGTGTGGGTAGGCCTAGCTCCCGCAACAGGAAATGCCCCAAAACGTAACGTGCACACATCACATTTTTTTAAAGAAAACAGAGGTGTTTTTGCAAAGTGCCTACCTGTAGAATTTGGCCTCTAGCTCAGCCGGCACCTAGGGAAACCTACCAAACCTGTGCATTTCTGAAAACTAGAGACCTAGGGGAATCCAAGATGGGGTGACTTGTGGGGCTCTGACCAGGTTCTGTTACCCAGAATCCTTTGCAAACCTCAAAATGTGGCTAAAAAAACACTTTTTCCTCACAGTTTGGTGACAGAAAGTTCTGGAATCAGAGAGAAGCCACAAATTTCCTTCCACCTAGCGTTCCCCCAAGTCTCCCGATAAAAATGATACCTCACTTGTGTCGGTAGGCCTAGCGCCCATGACAGGAAATGCCCCAAAATGCAACGTGCACACATCAATTTTTTTTAAAGAAAACAGAGGTGTTTTTTGCAAAGTGCCTACCTGTAGATTTTGGCCTCTAGCTCAGCCAGCACCTAGGGAAACCTACCAAACCTGTGCATTTCTGAAAACTAGAGACCTAGGGGAATCCAAGATGGGGTCACTTGTGGGGCTCTGACCAGGTTCTGTTACCCAGAATCCTTTGCAAACCTCAAAATTTGGCTAAAAAAACACATTTTCATCACATTTCGGTGACAGAAAGTTCAGGAATCAGAGAGGAGCCACAAATTTCCTTCCACCCAGTGTTCCACCAAGTCTCCCGATAAAAATGATACCTCACTTGTGTGGGTAGGCCTAGAGCCCGCAACAGGAAATGCCCCAAAACGTAACGTGCACATCACATTTTTTTAAAGAAAACAGAGGTGTTTTTGGCAAAGTGCCTACCTGTAGAATTTGGCCTCTAGCTCAGCCGGCACCTAGGGAAACCTACCAAACCTGTGCATTTCTGAAAACTAGAGACCTAGGGGAATCCAAGATGGGGTGACTTGTGGGGCTCTGACCAGGTTCTGTTACCCAGAATCCTTTGCAAACCTCAAAATGTGGCTAAAAAAACACTTTTTCCTCACAGGATGGTGACAGAAAGTTCTGGAATCAGAGAGGAGCCACAAATTTCCTTCCACCTAGCGTTCCCCCAAGTCTCCCGATAAAAATGATATCTCACTTGTGTGGATAGGCCTAGCGCCCATGACAGGAAATGGCCCAAAACGCAACGTGCACACATCACATTTTTTGAAAGAAAACAGAGGGGTTTTTTGCAAAGTGCCTACCTGTAGATTTTGGCCTCTAGCTCAGCCGGCACTTAGGGAAACCTACCAAACCCGTGCATTTCTGAAAACTAGAGACCTAGGGGAATCCAAGATGGGGTGACTTGTGGGGCTCTGACCAGGTTCTGTTACCCAGAATCCTTTGCAAACCTCAAAATGTGGCTAAAAAAACACTTTTTCCTCACAGTTTGGTGACAGAAAGTTCTGGAATCAGAGAGAAGCCACAAATTTCCTTCCACCTAGCGTTCCCCCAAGTCTCCCGATAAAAATGATACCTCACTTGTGTGGGTAGGCCTAGCGCCCATGACAGGAAATGCCCCAAAACGCAACGTGCACACATCAATTTTTTTTAAAGAAAACAGAGGTGTTTTTTGCAAAGTGCCTACCTGTAGATTTTGGCCTCTAGCTCAGCCAGCACCTAGGGAAACCTACCAAACCCATGCATTTCTGAAAACTAGAGACCTAGGGGAATCCAAGATGGGGTCACTTGTGGGGCTCTGACCAGGTTCTGTTACCCAGAATCCTTTGCAAACCTCAAAATTTGGCTAAAAAAAACACATTTTCATCACATTTCGGTGACAGAAAGTTCAGGAATCAGAGAGGAGCCACAAATGTCCTTCCACCCAGTGTTCCACCAAGTCTCCCGATAAAAATGATACCTCACTTGTGTGTGTAGGCCTAGAGCCCGCAACAGGAAATGCCCCAAAACGTAACGTGCACACATCACATTTTTTTAAAGAAAACAGAGGTGTTTTTTGCAAAGTGCCTACCTGTAGAATTTGGCCTCTAGCTCAGCCGGCACCTAGGGAAACCTACCAAACCTGTGCATTTCTGAAAACTAGAGACCTAGGGGAATCCAAGATGGGGTGACTTGTGGGGCTCTGACCAGGTTCTGTTACCCAGAATCCTTTGCAAACCTCAAAATGTGGCTAAAAAAACACTTTTTCCTCACAGTATGGTGACAGAAAGTTCTGGAATCAGAGAGGAGCCACAAATTTCCTTCCACCTAGCGTTCCCCCAAGTCTCCCGATAAAAATGATATCTCACTTGTGTGGATAGGCCTAGCGCCCATGACAGGAAATGGCCCAAAACGCAACGTGCACACATCACATTTTTTGAAAGAAAACAGAGGGGTTTTTTGCAAAGTGCCTACCTGTAGATTTTGGCCTCTAGCTCAGCCGGCACCTAGGGAAACCTACCAAACCCGTGCATTTCTGAAAACTAGAGACCTAGGGGAATCCAAGATGGGGTGACTTGTGGGGCTCTGACCAGGTTCTGTTACCCAGAATCCTTTGCAAACCTCAAAATGTGGCTAAAAAAACACTTTTTCCTCACAGTTTGGTGACAGAAAGTTCTGGAATCAGAGAGAAGCCACAAATTTCCTTCCACCTAGCGTTCCCCCAAGTCTCCCGATAAAAATGATACCTCACTTGTGTGGGTAGGCCTAGCGCCCATGACAGGAAATGCCCCAAAACGCAACGTGCACACATCAATTTTTTTTAAAGAAAACAGAGGTGTTTTTTGCAAAGTGCCTACCTGTAGATTTTGGCCTCTAGCTCAGCCAGCACCTAGGGAAACCTACCAAACCCGTGCATTTCTGAAAACTAGAGACCAAGGGGAATCCAAAATGGGGAATTTGGCCTCTAGCTCAGCCGGCACCTACGGAAACCTACCAAATCTGTGCATTTCTGAAAACTAGAGACCAAGGGGAATCCAAAATGGGGTGACTTGTGGGGCTCTGACCAGGTTCTGTTACCCAGAATCCTTTGCAAACCTCAAAATTTGGCTAAAAAAACACATTTTCATCACATTTCGGTGACAGAAAGTTCAGGAATCAGAGAGGAGCCACAAATTTCCTTCCACCCAGTGTTCCACCAAGTCTCCCGATAAAAATGATACCTCACTTGTGTGGGTAGGCCTAGAGCCCGCAACAGGAAATGCCCCAAAACGTAACGTGCACACATCACATTTTTTTAAAGAAAACAGAGGTGTTTTTTGCAAAGTGCCTACCTGTAGAATTTGGCCTCAAGCTCAGCCGGCACCTAGGGAAACCTACCAAACCTGTGCATTTCTGAAAACTAGATACCAAGGGGAATCCAAAATGGGGTGACTTGTGGGGCTCTGACCAGGTTCTGTTACCCAGAATCCTTTGCAAACCTCAAAATGTGGCTAAAAAAACACTTTTTCCTCACAGTTTGGTGACAGAAAGTTCTGGAATCAGAGAGGAGCCACAAATTTCCTTCCACCTAGCGTTCCCCCAAGTCTCCCGATAAAAATGATACCTCACTTGTGTGGATAGGCCTAGCGCCCATGACAGGAAATGGCCCAAAACGCAACGTGCACACAACACATTTTTTGAAAGAAAACAGAGGTGTTTTTTGCAAAGTGCCTACCTGTAGATTTTGGCCTCTAGCTCAGCCGGCACCTAGGGAAACCTACCAAACCCGTGCATTTCTGAAAACTATAGACCTAGGGGAATCCAAGATGGGGTGATGTGTGGGGCTCTGACCAGGTTCTGTTACCCAGAATCCTTTGCAAACCTCAAAATGTGGCTAAAAAAACACTTTTTCCTCACAGTTTGGTGACAGAAAGTTCTGGAATCAGAGAGAAGCCACAAATTTCCTTCCACCTAGCGTTCCCCCAAGTCTCCCGATAAAAATGATACCTCACTTGTGTGGGTAGGCCTAGCGCCCATGACAGGAAATGCCCCAAAACGCAACGTGCACACATCAAATTTTTTGAAAGAAAACAGAGGTGTTTTTTGCAAAGTGCCTACCTGTAGATTTTGGCCTCTAGCTCAGCCAGCACCTAGGGAAACCTACCAAACCCGTGCATTTCTGAAAACTAGAGACCTAGGGGAATCCAAGATGGGGTCACTTGTGGGGCTCTGACCAGGTTCTGTTACCCAGAATCCTTTGCAAACCTCAAAATTTGGCTAAAAAAACACATTTTCATCACATTTCGGTGACAGAAAGTTCAGGTATCAGAGAGGAGCCACAAATTTCCTTCCACCCAGTGTTCCACCAAGTCTCCCGATAAAAATGATACCTCACTTGTGTGGGTAGGCCTAGCTCCCGCAACAGGAAATGCCCCAAAACGTAACGTGCACACATCACATTTTTTGAAAGAAAACAGAGGTGTTTTTGCAAAGTGCCTACCTGTAGAATTTGGCCTCTAGCTCAGCCGGCACCTAGGGAAACCTACCAAACCTGTGCATTTCTGAAAACTAGAGACCTAGGGGAATCCAAGATGGGGTGACTTGTGGGGCTCTGACCAGGTTCTGTTACCCAGAATCCTTTGCAAACCTCAAAATGTGGCTAAAAAAACACTTTTTCCTCACAGTTTGGTGACAGAAAGTTCTGGAATCAGAGAGAAGCCACAAATTTCCTTCCACCTAGCGTTCCCCCAAGTCTCCCGATAAAAATGATACCTCACTTGTGTGGGTAGGCCTAGCGCCCATGACAGGAAATGCCCCAAAATGCAACGTGCACACATCAATTTTTTTTAAAGAAAACAGAGGTGTTTTTTGCAAAGTGCCTACCTGTAGATTTTGGCCTCTAGCTCAGCCAGCACCTAGGGAAACCTACCAAACCTGTGCATTTCTGAAAACTAGAGACCTAGGGGAATCCAAGATGGGGTCACTTGTGGGGCTCTGACCAGGTTCTGTTACCCAGAATCCTTTGCAAACCTCAAAATTTGGCTAAAAAAACACATTTTCATCACATTTCGGTGACAGAAAGTTCAGGAATCAGAGAGGAGCCACAAATTTCCTTCCACCCAGTGTTCCACCAAGTCTCCCGATAAAAATGATACCTCACTTGTGTGGGTAGGCCTAGAGCCCGCAACAGGAAATGCCCCAAAACGTAACGTGCACACATCACATTTTTTTAAAGAAAACAGAGGTGTTTTTGGCAAAGTGCCTACCTGTAGAATTTGGCCTCTAGCTCAGCCGGCACCTAGGGAAACCTACCAAACCTGTGCATTTCTGAAAACTAGAGACCTAGGGGAATCCAAGATGGGGTGACTTGTGGGGCTCTGACCAGGTTCTGTTACCCAGAATCCTTTGCAAACCTCAAAATGTGGCTAAAAAAACACTTTTTCCTCACAGTATGGTGACAGAAAGTTCTGGAATCAGAGAGGAGCCACAAATTTCCTTCCACCTAGCGTTCCCCCAAGTCTCCCGATAAAAATGATATCTCACTTGTGTGGATAGGCCTAGCGCCCATGACAGGAAATGGCCCAAAACGCAACGTGCACACATCACATTTTTTGAAAGAAAACAGAGGGGTTTTTTGCAAAGTGCCTACCTGTAGATTTTGGCCTCTAGCTCAGCCGGCACTTAGGGAAACCTACCAAACCCGTGCATTTCTGAAAACTAGAGACCTAGGGGAATCCAAGATGGGGTGACTTGTGGGGCTCTGACCAGGTTCTGTTACCCAGAATCCTTTGCAAACCTCAAAATGTGGCTAAAAAAACACTTTTTCCTCACAGTTTGGTGACAGAAAGTTCTGGAATCAGAGAGAAGCCACAAATTTCCTTCCACCTAGCGTTCCCCCAAGTCTCCCGATAAAAATGATACCTCACTTGTGTGGGTAGGCCTAGCGCCCATGACAGGAAATGCCCCAAAACGCAACGTGCACACATCAATTTTTTTTAAAGAAAACAGAGGTGTTTTTTGCAAAGTGCCTACCTGTAGATTTTGGCCTCTAGCTCAGCCAGCACCTAGGGAAACCTACCAAACCCGTGCATTTCTGAAAACTAGAGACCTAGGGGAATCCAAGATGGGGTCACTTGTGGGGCTCTGACCAGGTTCTGTTACCCAGAATCCTTTGCAAACCTCAAAATTTGGCTAAAAAAACACATTTTCATCACATTTCGGTGACAGAAAGTTCAGGAATCAGAAAGGAGCAACAAATTTCCTTCCACCCAGTGTTCCCCCAAGTCTCCCGATAAAAATGATATCTCACTTGTGTGGATAGGCCTAGCGCCCATGACAGGAAATGGCCCAAAACGCAACGTGCACACATCACATTTTTTGAAAGAAAACAGAGGGGTTTTTTGCAAAGTGCCTACCTGTAGATTTTGGCCTCTAGCTCAGCCGGCACCTAGGGAAACCTACCAAACCCGTGCATTTCTGAAAACTAGAGACCTAGGGGAATCCAAGATGGGGTGACTTGTGGGGCTCTGACCAGGTTCTGTTACCCAGAATCCTTTGCAAACCTCAAAATGTGGCTAAAAAAACACTTTTTCCTCACAGTTTGGTGACAGAAAGTTCTGGAATCAGAGAGAAGCCACAAATTTCCTTCCACCTAGCGTTCCCCCAAGTCTCCCGATAAAAATGATACCTCACTTGTGTGGGTAGGCCTAGCGCCCATGACAGGAAATGCCCCAAAACGCAACGTGCACACATCAATTTTTTTTAAAGAAAACAGAGGTGTTTTTTGCAAAGTGCCTACCTGTAGATTTTGGCCTCTAGCTCAGCCAGCACCTAGGGAAACCTACCAAACCCGTGCATTTCTGAAAACTAGAGACCTAGGGGAATCCAAAATGGGGAATTTGGCCTCTAGCTCAGCCGGCACCTAGGGAAACCTACCAAACCTGTGCATTTCTGAAAACTAGAGACCAAGGGGAATCCAAAATGGGGTGACTTGTGGGGCTCTGACCAGGTTCTGTTACCCAGAATCCTTTGCAAACCTCAAAATTTGGCTAAAAAAACACATTTTCATCACATTTCGGTGACAGAAAGTTCAGGAATCAGAGAGGAGCCACAAATTTCCTTCCACCCAGTGTTCCACCAAGTCTCCCGATAAAAATGATACCTCACTTGTGTGGGTAGGCCTAGAGCCCGCAACAGGAAATGCCCCAAAACGTAACGTGCACACATCACATTTTTTTAAAGAAAACAGAGGTGTTTTTTGCAAAGTGCCTACCTGTAGAATTTGGCCTCTAGCTCAGCCGGCACCTAGGGAAACCTACCAAACCTGTGCATTTCTGAAAACTAGAGACCAAGGGGAATCCAAAATGGGGTGACTTGTGGGGCTCTGACCAGGTTCTGTTACCCAGAATCCTTTGCAAACCTCAAAATGTGGCTAAAAAAACACTTTTTCCTCACAGTTTGGTGACAGAAAGTTCTGGAATCAGAGAGGAGCCACAAATTTCCTTCCACCTAGCGTTCCCCCAAGTCTCCCGATAAAAATGATACCTCACTTGTGTGGATAGGCCTAGCGCCCATGACAGGAAATGGCCCAAAACGCAACGTGCACACATCACATTTTTTGAAAGAAAACAGAGGTGTTTTTTGCAAAGTGCCTACCTGTAGATTTTGGCCTCTAGCTCAGCCGGCACCTAGGGAAACCTACCAAACCCGTGCATTTCTGAAAACTAGAGACCTAGGGGAATCCAAGATGGGGTGACTTGTGGGGCTCTGACCAGGTTCTGTTACCCAGAATCCTTTGCAAACCTCAAAATTTGGCTAAAAAAACACATGTTCCTCACATTTCTGTGGCAGAACGTTCTGGAATCTGAGAGGAACCACAAATTTACTTCCACCCAGCGTTCCCCCAAGTCTCCCGATAAAAATGATACCTCACTTGAGTGGGTAGGCCTAGCGCCCGCGACAGGAAATGCCCCAAAGCACAACGTGGACACATCCCATTTTTTGACAGAAAACAGAGCTGTTTTTTGCAAAGTGCCTACCTGTAGATTTTGGCCTCTAGCTCAGCCGGCACCTAGGGAAACCTACCAAACCCGTGCATTTCTGAAAACTAGAGACCTAGGGGAATCCAAGATGGGGTGACTTGTGGGGCTCTGACCAGGTTCTGTTACCCAGAATCCTTTGCAAACCTCAAAATGTGGCTAAAAAAACACTTTTTCCTCACAGTTTGGTGACAGAAAGTTCTGGAATCAGAGAGGAGCCACAAATTTCCTTCCACCTAGCGTTCCCCCAAGTCTCCCGATAAAAATGATACCTCACTTGTGTGGATAGGCCTAGCGCCCATGACAGGAAATGGCCCAAAACGCAACGTGCACACATCACATTTTTTGAAAGAAAACAGAGGTGTTTTTTGCAAAGTGCCTACCTGTAGATTTTGGCCTCTAGCTCAGCCGGCACCTAGGGAAACCTACCAAACCCGTGCATTTCTGAAAACTAGAGACCTAGGGGAATCCAAGATGGGGTGATTTGTGGGGCTCTGACCAGGTTCTGTTACCCAGAATCCTTTGCAAACCTCAAAATGTGGCTAAAAAAACACTTTTTCCTCACAGTTTGGTGACAGAAAGTTCTGGAATCAGAGAGAAGCCACAAATTTCCTTCCACCTAGCGTTCCCCCAAGTCTCCCGATAAAAATGATACCTCACTTGTGTGGGTAGGCCTAGCGCCCATGACAGGAAATGCCCAAAAACGCAACGTGCACACATCAAATTTTTTGAAAGAAAACAGAGGTGTTTTTTGCAAAGTGCCTACCTGTAGATTTTGGCCTCTAGCTCAGCCAGCACCTAGGGAAACCTACCAAACCCGTGCATTTCTGAAAACTAGAGACCTAGGGGAATCCAAGATGGGGTCACTTGTGGGGCTCTGACCAGGTTCTGTTACCCAGAATCCTTTGCAAACCTCAAAATTTGGCTAAAAAAACACATTTTCATCACATTTCGGTGACAGAAAGTTCAGGTATCAGAGAGGAGCCACAAATTTCCTTCCACCCAGTGTTCCACCAAGTCTCCCGATAAAAATGATACCTCACTTGTGTGGGTAGGCCTAGCTCCCGCAACAGGAAATGCCCCAAAACGTAACGTGCACACATCACATTTTTTGAAAGAAAACAGAGGTGTTTTTGGCAAAGTGCCTACCTGTAGAATTTGGCCTCTAGCTCAGCCGGCACCTAGGGAAACCTACCAAACCTGTGCATTTCTGAAAACTAGAGACCTAGGGGAATCCAAGATGGGGTGACTTGTGGGGCTCTGACCAGGTTCTGTTACCCAGAATCCTTTGCAAACCTCAAAATGTGGCTAAAAAAACACTTTTTCCTCACAGTTTGGTGACAGAAAGTTCTGGAATCAGAGAGAAGCCACAAATTTCCTTCCACCTAGCGTTCCCCCAAGTCTCCCGATAAAAATGATACCTCACTTGTGTGGGTAGGCCTAGCGCCCATGACAGGAAATGCCCCAAAATGCAACGTGCACACATCAATTTTTTTTAAAGAAAACAGAGGTGTTTTTTGCAAAGTGCCTACCTGTAGATTTTGGCCTCTAGCTCAGCCAGCACCTAGGGAAACCTACCAAACCTGTGCATTTCTGAAAACTAGAGACCTAGGGGAATCCAAGATGGGGTCACTTGTGGGGCTCTGACCAGGTTCTGTTACCCAGAATCCTTTGCAAACCTCAAAATTTGGCTAAAAAAACACATTTTCATCACATTTCGGTGACAGAAAGTTCAGGAATCAGAGAGGAGCCACAAATTTCCTTCCACCCAGTGTTCCACCAAGTCTCCCGATAAAAATGATACCTCACTTGTGTGGGTAGGCCTAGAGCATGCAACAGGAAATGCCCCAAAACGTAACGTGCACACATCACATTTTTTTAAAGAAAACAGAGGTGTTTTTGGCAAAGTGCCTACCTGTAGAATTTGGCCTCTAGCTCAGCCGGCACCTAGGGAAACCTACCAAAACTGTGCATTTCTGAAAACTAGAGACCTAGGGGAATCCAAGATGGGGTGACTTGTGGGGCTCTGACCAGGTTCTGTTACCCAGAATCCTTTGCAAACCTCAAAATGTGGCTAAAAAAACACTTTTTCCTCACAGTATGGTGACAGAAAGTTCTGGAATCAGAGAGGAGCCACAAATTTCCTTCCACCTAGTGTTCCCCCAAGTCTCCCGATAAAAATGATATCTCACTTGTGTGGATAGGCCTAGCGCCCATGACAGGAAATGGCCCAAAACGCAACGTGCACACATCACATTTTTTGAAAGAAAACAGAGGGGTTTTTTGCAAAGTGCCTACCTGTAGATTTTGGCCTCTAGCTCAGCCGGCACTTAGGGAAACCTACCAAACCCGTGCATTTCTGAAAACTAGAGACCTAGGGGAATCCAAGATGGGGTGACTTGTGGGGCTCTGACCAGGTTCTGTTACCCAGAATCCTTTGCAAACCTCAAAATGTGTCTAAAAAAACACTTTTTCCTCACAGTTTGGTGACAGAAAGTTCTGGAATCAGAGAGAAGCCACAAATTTCCTTCCACCTAGCGTTCCCCCAAGTCTCCCGATAAAAATGATACCTCACTTGTGTGGGTAGGCCTAGCGCCCATGACAGGAAATGCCCCAAAACGCAACATGCACACATCAATTTTTTTTAAAGAAAACAGAGGTGTTTTTTGCAAAGTGCCTACCTGTAGATTTTGGCCTCTAGCTCAGCCAGCACCTAGGGAAACCTACCAAACCCGTGCATTTCTGAAAACTAGAGACCTAGGGGAATCCAAGATGGGGTCACTTGTGGGGCTCTGACCAGGTTCTGTTACCCAGAATCCTTTGCAAACCTCAAAATTTGGCTAAAAAAACACATTTTCATCACATTTCGGTGACAGAAAGTTCAGGAATCAGAGAGGAGCCACAAATTTCCTTCCACCCAGTGTTCCCCCAAGTCTCCCGATAAAAATGATATCTCACTTGTGTGGATAGGCCTAGCGCCCATGACAGGAAATGGCCCAAAACGCAACGTGCACACATCACATTTTTTGAAAGAAAACAGAGGGGTTTTTTGCAAAGTGCCTACCTGTAGATTTTGGCCTCTAGCTCAGCCGGCACCTAGGGAAACCTTCCAAACCCGTGCATTTCTGAAAACTAGAGACCTAGGGGAATCCAAGATGGGGTGACTTGTGGGGCTCTGACCAGGTTCTGTTACCCAGAATCCTTTGCAAACCTCAAAATGTGGCTAAAAAAACACTTTTTCCTCACAGTTTGGTGACAGAAAGTTCTGGAATCAGAGAGAAGCCACAAATTTCCTTCCACCTAGCGTTCCCCCAAGTCTCCCGATAAAAATGATACCTCACTTGTGTGGGTAGGCCTAGCGCCCATGACAGGAAATGCCCCAAAACGCAACGTGCACACATCAATTTTTTTT
The DNA here is from genome assembly GCF_031143425.1 of Pleurodeles waltl. Lineage (NCBI taxonomy): Eukaryota > Metazoa > Chordata > Amphibia > Caudata > Salamandridae > Pleurodeles > Pleurodeles waltl. The sequence continues at coordinate 457,054,648 of NC_090440.1, read as the reverse complement.
AAAGAAAACAGAGGTGTTTTTTGCAAAGTGCCTACCTGTAGATTTTGGCCTCTAGCTCAGCCAGCACCTAGGGAAACCTACCAAACCCGTGCATTTCTGAAAACTAGAGACCTAGGTGAATCCAAAATGGGGAATTTGGCCTCTAGCTCAGCCGGCACCTAGGGAAACCTACCAAACCTGTGCATTTCTGAAAACTAGAGACCAAGGGGAATCCAAAATGGGGTGACTTGTGGGGCTCTGACCAGGTTCTGTTACCCAGAATCCTTTGCAAACCTCAAAATTTGGCTAAAAAAACACATTTTCATCACATTTCGGTGACAGAAAGTTCAGGAATCAGAGAGGAGCCACAAATTTCCTTCCACCCAGTGTTCCACCAAGTCTCCCGATAAAAATGATTCCTCACTTGTGTGGGTAGGCCTAGAGCCCGCAACAGGAAATGCCCCAAAACGTAACGTGCACACATCACATTTTTTTAAAGAAAACAGAGGTGTTTTTTGCAAAGTGCCTACCTGTAGAATTTGGCCTCTAGCTCAGCCGGCACCTAGGGAAACCTACCAAACCTGTGCATTTCTGAAAACTAGAGACCAAGGGGAATCCAAAATGGGGTGACTTGTGGGGCTCTGACCAGGTTCTGTTACCCAGAATCCTTTGCAAACCTCAAAATGTGGCTAAAAAAACACTTTTTCCTCACAGTTTGGTGACAGAAAGTTCTGGAATCAGAGAGGAGCCACAAATTTCCTTCCACCTAGCGTTCCCCAAAGTCTCCCGATAAAAATGATACCTCACTTGTGTGGATAGGCCTAGCGCCCATGACAGGAAATGGCCCAAAACGCAACGTGCACACATCACATTTTTTGAAAGAAAACAGAGGTGTTTTTTGCAAAGTGCCTACCTGTAGATTTTGGCCTCTAGCTCAGCCGGCACCTAGGGAAACCTACCAAACCCGTGCATTTCTGAAAACTAGAGACCTAGGGGAATCCAAGATGGGGTGACTTGTGGGGCTCTGACCAGGTTCTGTTACCCAGAATCCTTTGCAAACCTCAAAATTTGGCTAAAAAAACACATGTTCCTCACATTTCTGTGGCAGAACGTTCTGGAATCTGAGAGGAACCACAAATTTACTTCCACCCAGCGTTCCCCCAAGTCTCCCGATAAAAATGATACCTCACTTGTGTGGGTAGGCCTAGCGCCCGCGACAGGAAATGCCCCAAAGCACAACGTGGACACATCCCATTTTTTGACAGAAAACAGAGCTGTTTTTTGCAAAGTGCCTACCTGTAGATTTTGGCCTCTAGCTCAGCCGGCACCTAGGGAAACCTACCAAACCCGTGCATTTCTGAAAACTAGAGACCTAGGGGAATCCAAGATGGGGTGACTTGTGGGGCTCTGACCAGGTTCTGTTACCCAGAATCCTTTGCAAACCTCAAAATGTGGCTAAAAAAACACTTTTTCCTCACAGTTTGGTGACAGAAAGTTCTGGAATCAGAGAGAAGCCACAAATTTCCTTCCACCTAGCGTTCCCCCAAGTCTCCCGATAAAAATGATACCTCACTTGTGTGGGTAGGCCTAGCGCCCATGACAGGAAATGCCCCAAAACGCAACGTGCACACATCAAATTTTTTTAAAGAAAACAGAGGTGTTTTTTGCAAAGTGCCTACCTGTAGATTTTGGCCTCTAGCTCAGCCAGCACCTAGGGAAACCTACCAAACCCGTGCATTTCTGAAAACTAGAGACCTAGGGGAATCCAAGATGGGGTCACTTGTGGGGCTCTGACCAGGTTCTGTTACCCAGAATCCTTTGCAAACCTCAAAATTTGGCTAAAAAAACTCATTTTCATCACATTTCGGTGACAGAAAGTTCAGGAATCAGAGAGGAGCCACAAATTTCCTTCCACCCAGTGTTCCACCAAGTCTCCCGATAAAAATGATACCTCACTTGTGTGGGTAGGCCTAGCGCCCGCAACAGGAAATGCCCCAAAACGTAACGTGCACACATCACATTTTTTGAAAGAAAACAGAGGTGTTTTTTGCAAAGTGCCTACCTGTAGAATTTGGCCTCTAGCTCAGCCGGCACCTAGGGAAACCTACCAAACCTGTGCATTTCTGAAAACTAGAGAACAAGGGGAATCCAAGATGGGGTGACTTGTGGGGCTCTGACCAGGTTCTGTTACCCAGAATCCTTTGCAAACTTCAAAATGTGGCTAAAAAACACTTTTTCCTCACAGTTTGGTGACAGAAAGTTCTGGAATCAGAGAGGAGCCACAAATTTCCTTCCACCTAGCTTTCCCCCAAGTCTCCCGATAAAAATGATACCTCACTTGTGTGGATAGGCCTAGCGCCCATGACAGGAAATGCCCCAAAACGCAACGTGCACACATCAAATTTTTTGAAAGAAAACAGAGGTGTTTTTTGCAAAGTGCCTACCTGTAGATTTTGGCCTCTAGCTCAGCCAGCACCTAGGGAAACCTACCAAACCTGTGCATTTCTGAAAACTAGAGACCTAGGGGAATCCAAGATGGGGTCACTTGTGGGGCTCTGACCAGGTTCTGTTACCCAGAATCCTTTGCAAACCTCAAAATTTGGCTAAAAAAACACATTTTCATCACATTTCGGTGACAGAAAGTTCAGGAATCAGAGAGAAGCCACAAATTTCCTTCCACCCAGTGTTCCACCAAGTCTCCCGATAAAAATGATACCTCACTTGTGTGGGTAGGCCTAGCGCCCGCAACAGGAAATGCCCCAAAACGTAACGTGCACACATCACATTTTTTTAAAGAAAACAGAGGTGTTTTTTGCAAAGTGCCTACCTGTAGAATTTGGCATCTAGCTCAGCCGGCACCTAGGGAAACCTACCAAACCTGTGCATTTCTGAAAACTAGAGACCAAGGGGAATCCAAGATGGGGTGACTTGTGGGGCTCTGACCAGGTTCTGTTACCCAGAATCCTTTGCAAACCTCAAAATGTGGCTAAAAAAACACTTTTTCCTCACAGTTTGGTGACAGAAAGTTCTGGAATCAGAGAGGAGCCACAAATTTCCTTCCACCTAGCGTTCCCCCAAGTCTCCCGATAAAAATGATACCTCACTTGTGTGGATAGGCCTAGCGCCCATGACAGGAAATGGCCCAAAACGCAACGTGCACACATCACATTTTTTGAAAGAAAACAGAGGTGTTTTTTGCAAAGTGCCTACCTGTAGATTTTGGCCTCTAGCTCAGCCGGCACCTAGGGAAACCTACCAAACCCGTGCATTTCTGAAAACTAGAGACCTAGGGGAATCCAAGATGGGGTGACTTGTGGGGCTCTGACCAGGTTCTGTTACCCAGAATCCTTTGCAAACCTCAAAATTTGGCTAAAAAAACACATGTTCCTCACATTTCTGTGGCAGAACGTTCTGGAATCTGAGAGGAACCACAAATTTACTTCCACCCAGCGTTCCCCCAAGTCTCCCGATAAAAATGATACCTCACTTGTGTGGGTAGGCCTAGCGCCCGCGACAGGAAATGCCCCAAAGCACAACGTGGACCCATCCCATTTTTTGACAGAAAACAGAGCTGTTTTTTGCAAAGTGCCTACCTGTAGATTTTGGCCTCTAGCTCAGCCGGCACCTAGGGAAACGTACCAAGCCTGTGCATTTCTGAAAACTAGAGACCTAGGGGAATCCAAGATGGGGTAACTTGTGGGGCTCTGACCAGAGTTTGTTACCCAGAATCCTTTGCAAACCTCAAAATTTGGCTAAAAAAACACATTTTCATCACATTTCGGTGACAGAAAGTTCAGGAATCAGAGAGGAGCCACAAATTTCCTTCCACCCAGTGTTCCCCCAAGTCTCCCGATAAAAATGATACCTCACTTGTGTGGGTAGGCCTAGCGCCCGCAACAGGAAATGCCCCAAAACGCAACGTGCACACATCAAATTTTTTGAAAGAAAACAGAGGTGTTTTTTGCAAAGTGCCTACCTGTAGATTTTGGCCTCTAGCTCAGCCGGCACCTAGGGAAACCTACCAAACCTGTGCATTTCTGAAAACTAGAGACCAAGGGGAATCCAAGATGGGGTGACTTGTGGGGCTCTGACCAGGTTCTGTTACCCAGAATCCTTTGCAAACCTCAAAATGTGGCTAAAAAAACACTTTTTCCTCACAGTATGGTGACAGAAAGTTCTGGAATCAGAGAGGAGCCACAAATTTCCTTCCACCTAGCGTTCCCCCAAGTCTCCCGATAAAAATGATATCTCACTTGTGTGGATAGGCCCAGCGCCCATGACAGGAAATGGCCCAAAACGCAACGTGCACACATCACATTTTTTGAAAGAAAACAGAGGTGTTTTTTGCAAAGTGCCTACCTGTAGATTTTGGCCTCTAGCTCAGCCGGCACCTAGGGAAACCTACCAAACCCGTGCATTTCTGAAAACTAGAGACCTAGGGGAATCCAAGATGGGGTGACTTGTGGGGCTCTGACCAGGTTCTGTTACCCAGAATCCTTTGCAAACCTCAAAATTTGGCTAAAAAAACACATGTTCCTCACATTTCTGTGGCAGAACGTTCTGGAATCTGAGAGGAACCACAAATTTACTTCCACCCAGCGTTCCCCCAAGTCTCCCGATAAAAATGATACCTCACTTGTGTGGGTAGGCCTAGCGCCCGCGACAGGAAATGCCCCAAAGCACAACGTGGACACATCCCATTTTTTGACAGAAAACAGAGCTGTTTTTTGCAAAGTGCCTACCTGTAGATTTTGGCCTCTAGCTCAGCCGGCACCTAGGGAAACCTACCAAGCCTGTGCATTTCTGAAAACTAGAGACCTAGGGGAATCCAAGATGGGGTAACTTGTGGGGCTCTGACCAGAGTTTGTTACCCAGAATCCTTTGCAAACCTCAAAATTTGGCTAAAAAAACACATTTTCATCACATTTCGGTGACAGAAAGTTCAGGAATCAGAGAGGAGCCACAAATTTCCTTCCACCCAGTGTTCCCCCAAGTCTCCCGATAAAAATGATACCTCACTTGTGTGGGTAGGCCTAGCGCCCGCAACAGGAAATGCCCCAAAACGCAACATGCACACATCACATTTTTTTAAAGAAAACAGAGGTGTTTTTTGCAAAGTGCCTACCTGTAGATTTTGGCCTCTAGCTCAGCCGGCACCTAGGGAAACCTACCAAACCTGTGCATTTCTGAAAACTAGAGACCAAGGGGAATCCAAGATGGGGTGACTTGTGGGGCTCTGACCAGGTTCTGTTACACAGAATCCTTTGCAAACCTCAAAATGTGGGTAAAAAAACACTTTTTCCTCACAGTTTGGTGACAGAAAGTTCTGGAATCAGAGAGGAGCCACAAATTTCCTTCCACCTAGCGTTCCCACAAGTCTCCCGATAAAAATGATGCCTCACTTGTGTGGGTAGACCTAGCGCCCATGACAGGAAATGTCCCAAAACGCAACCTGCACACATCACATTTTTTGAAAGAAAACAGAGGTGTTTTTTGCAAAGTGCCTACCTGTAGATTTTGGCCTCTAGCTCAGCCGGCACCTAGGGAAACCTACCAAACCCGTGCATTTCTGAAAACTAGAGACCTAGGGGAATCCAAGATGGGGTGAATTGTGGGGCTCTGACCAGGTTCTGTTACCCAGAATCCTTTGCAAACTTCAAAATTTGGCTAAAAAAACACATGTTCCTCACATTTCTGTGGCAGAACGTTCTGGAATCTGAGAGGAACCACAAATTTACTTCCACCCAGCGTTCCCTCAAGTCTCCCGATAAAAATGATACCTCACTTGTGTGGGTAGGCCTAGCGCCCGCGACAGGAAATGCCCCAAAGCACAACGTGGACACATCCCTTTTTTTGACAGAAAACAGAGCTGTTTTTTGCAAAGTGCCTACCTGTAGATTTTGGCCTCTAGCTCAGCCGGCACCTAGGGAAACCTACCAAACCCGTGCATTTCTGAAAACTAGAGACCTAGGGGAATCCAAGATGGGGTGACTTGTGGGGCTCTGACCAGGTTCTGTTACCCAGAATCCTTTGCAAACCTCAAAATGTGGCTAAAAAAACACTTTTTCCTCACAGTTTGGTGACAGAAAGTTCTGGAATCAGAGAGAAGCCACAAATTTCCTTCCACCTAGCGTTCCGCCAAGTCTCCCGATAAAAATGATACCTCACTTGTGTGGGTAGGCCTGGCGCCCATGACAGGAAATGCCCCAAAACGCAACGTGCACACATCAAATTTTTTGAAAGAAAACAGAGGTGTTTTTTGCAAAGTGCCTACCTGTAGATTTTGGCCTCTAGCTCAGCCAGCACCTAGGGAAACCTACTAAACCCGTGCATTTCTGAAAACTAGAGACCTAGGGGAATCCAAGATGGGGTCACTTGTGGGGCTCTGACCAGGTTCTGTTACCCAGAATCCTTTGCAAACCTCAAAATTTGGCTAAAAAAACACATTTTCATCACATTTCGGTGACAGAAAGTTCAGGAATCAGAGAGGAGCCACAAATTTCCTTCCACCCAGTGTTCCACCAAGTCTCCCGATAAAAATGATACCTCACTTGTGTGGGTAGGCCTAGAGCCCGCAACAGGAAATGCCCCAAAACGTAACGTGCACACATCACATTTTTTTAAAGAAAACAGAGGTGTTTTTTGCAAAGTGCCTACCTGTAGAATTTGGCCTCTAGCTCAGCCGGCACCTAGGGAAACCTACCAAACCTGTGCATTTCTGAAAACTAGAGAACAAGGGGAATCCAAGATGGGGTGACTTGTGGGGCTCTGACCAGGTTCTGTTACCCAGAATCCTTTGCAAACCTCAAAATGTGGCTAAAAAACACTTTTTCCTCACAGTTTGGTGACAGAAAGTTCTGGAATCAGAGAGGAGCCACAAATTTCCTTCCACCTAGCTTTCCCCCAAGTCTCCCGATAAAAATGATACCTCACTTGTGTGGATAGGCCTAGCGCCCATGACAGGAAATGCCCCAAAACGCAACGTACACACATCAAATTTTTTGAAAGAAAACAGAGGTGTTTTTTGCAAAGTGCCTACCTGTAGATTTTGGCCTCTAGCTCAGCCAGCACCTAGGGAAACCTACCAAACCTGTGCATTTCTGAAAACTAGAGACCTAGGGGAATCCAAGATGTGGTCACTTGTGGGGCTCTGACCAGGTTCTGTTACCCAGAATCCTTTGCAAACCTCAAAATTTGGCTAAAAAAACACATTTTCATCACATTTCGGTGACAGAAAGTTCTGGAATCAGAGAGGAGCCACAAATTTCCTTCCACCCAGCGTTCTCTCAAGTCTCCCGATAAAAATGATACCTCACTTGTGTGGGTAGGCCTAGCGCCCGCGACAGGAAATGCCCCAAAACGCAACGTGCACACATCACATTTTTTAAAAGAAAACAGAGGTGATTTTTGCAAAGTGCCTACCTGTAGAATTTGGCATCTAGCTCAGCCGGCACCTAGGGAAACCTACCAAACCTGTGCATTTCTGAAAACTAGAGACCAAGGGGAATCCAAGATGGGGTGACTTGTGGGGCTCTGACCAGGTTCTGTTACCCAGAATCCTTTGCAAACCTCAAAATGTGGCTAAAAAAACACTTTTTCCTCACAGTTTGGTGACAGAAAGTTCAGGAATCAGAGAGGAGCCACAAATTTCCTTCCACCCAGTGTTCCACCAAGTCTCCCGATAAAAATGATACCTCACTTGTGTGGGTAGGCCTAGCGCCCGCAACAGGAAATGCCCCAAAACGTAACGTGCACACATCACATTTTTTTAAAGAAAACAGAGGTGTTTTTTGCAAAGTGCCTACCTGTAGAATTTGGCATCTAGCTCAGCCGGCACCTAGGGAAACCTACCAAACCTGTGCATTTCTGAAAACTAGAGACCAAGGGGAATCCAAGATGGGGTGACTTGTGGGGCTCTGACCAGGTTCTGTTACCCAGAATCCTTTGCAAACCTCAAAATGTGGCTAAAAAAACACTTTTTCCTCACAGTTTGGTGACAGAAAGTTCTGGAATCAGAGAGGAGCCACAAATTTCCTTCCACCTAGCGTTCCCCCAAGTCTCCCGATAAAAATGATACCTCACTTGTGTGGATAGGCCTAGCGCCCATGACAGGAAATGGCCCAAAACGCAAAGTGCACACATCACATTTTTTGAAAGAAAACAGAGGTGTTTTTTGCAAAGTGCCTACCTGTAGATTTTGGCCTCTAGCTCAGCCGGCACCTAGGGAAACCTACCAAACCCGTGCATTTCTGAAAACTAGAGACCTAGGGGAATCCAAGATGGGGTGACTTGTGGGGCTCTGACCAGGTTCTGTTACCCAGAATCCTTTGCAAACCTCAAAATTTGGCTAAAAAAACACATGTTCCTCACATTTCTGTGGCAGAACGTTCTGGAATCTGAGAGGAACCACAAATTTACTTCCACCCAGCGTTCCCCCAAGTCTCCCGATAAAAATGATATCTCACTTGTGTGGGTAGGCCTAGCGCCCGCGACAGGAAATGCCCCAAAGCACAACGTGGACACATCCCATTTTTTGACAGAAAACAGAGCTGTTTTTTGCAAAGTGCCTACCTGTAGATTTTGGCCTCTAGCTCAGCCGGCACCTAGGGAAACCTACCAAGCCTGTGCATTTCTGAAAACTAGAGACCTAGGGGAATCCAAGATGGGGTAACTTGTGGGGCTCTGACCAGAGTTTGTTACCCAGAATCCTTTGCAAACCTCAAAATTTGGCTAAAAAAACACATTTTCATCACATTTCGGTGACAGAAAGTTCAGGAATCAGAGAGGAGCCTGCACTGTGCCTCCTTTTTTGAAAGAAAACAGAGGTGTTTTTTGCAAAGTGCCTACCTGTAGATTTTGGCCTCTAGCTCAGCCGGCACCTAGGGAAACCTACCAAACCTGTGCATTTCTGAAAACTAGAGACCAAGGGGAATCCAAGATGGGGTGACTTGTGGGGCTCTGACCAGGTTCTGTTACCCAGAATCCTTTGCAAACCTCAAAATGTGGCTAAAAAAACACTTTTTCCTCACAGTATGGTGACAGAAAGTTCTGGAATCAGAGAGGAGCCACAAATTTCCTTCCACCTAGCGTTCCCCCAAGTCTCCCGATAAAAATGATATCTCACTTGTGTGGATAGGCCCAGCCCATGACAGGAAATGCCCCAAAACGCAACGTGCACACATCAAATTTTTTGAAAGAAAACAGAGGTGTTTTTTGCAAAGTGCCTACCTGTAGATTTTGGCCTCTAGCTCAGCCGGCACCTAGGGAAACCTACCAAACCTGTGCATTTCTGAAAACTAGAGACCAAGGGGAATCCAAGATGGGGTGACTTGTGGGGCTCTGACCAGGTTCTGTTACCCAGAATCCTTTGCAAACCTCAAAATGTGGCTAAAAAAACACTTTTTCCTCACAGTATGGTGACAGAAAGTTCTGGAATCAGAGAGGAGCCACAAATTTCCTTCCACCTAGCGTTCCCCCAAGTCTCCCGATAAAAATGATATCTCACTTGTGTGGATAGGCCCAGCCCATGACAGGAAATGGCCCAAAACGCAACGTGCACACATCACATTTTTTGAAAGAAAACAGAGGTGTTTTTTGCAAAGTGCCTACCTGTAGATTTTGGCCTCTAGCTCAGCCGGCACCTAGGGAAACCTACCAAACCCGTGCATTTCTGAAAACTAGAGACCTAGGGGAATCCAAGATGGGGTGACTTGTGGGGCTCTGACCAGGTTCTGTTACCCAGAATCCTTTGCAAACCTCAAAATTTGGCTAAAAAAACACATGTTCCTCACATTTCTGTGGCAGAACGTTCTGGAATCTGAGAGGAACCACAAATTTACTTCCACCCAGCGTTCCCCCAAGTCTCCCGATAAAAATGATACCTCACTTGTGTGGGTAGGCCTAGCGCCCGCGACAGGAAATGCCCCAAAGCACAACGTGGACACATCCCATTTTTTGACAGAAAACAGAGCTGTTTTTTGCAAAGTGCCTACCTGTAGATTTTGGCCTCTAGCTCAGCCGGCACCTAGGGAAACCTACCAAGCCTGTGCATTTCTGAAAACTAGAGACCTAGGGGAATCCAAGATGGGGTAACTTGTGGGGCTCTGACCAGAGTTTGTTACCCAGAATCCTTTGCAAACCTCAAAATTTGGCTAAAAAAACACATTTTCATCACATTTCGGTGACAGAAAGTTCAGGAATCAGAGAGGAGCCACAAATTTCCTTCCACCCAGTGTTCCCCCAAGTCTCCCGATAAAAATGATACCTCACTTGTGTGGGTAGGCCTAGCGCCCGCAACAGGAAATGCCCCAAAACGCAACATGCACACATCACATTTTTTTAAAGAAAACAGAGGTGTTTTTTGCAAAGTGCCTACCTGTAGATTTTGGCCTCTAGCTCAGCCGGCACCTAGGGAAACCTACCAAACCTGTGCATTTCTGAAAACTAGAGACCAAGGGGAATCCAAGATGGGGTGACTTGTGGGGCTCTGACCAGGTTCTGTTACACAGAATCCTTTGCAAACCTCAAAATGTGGGTAAAAAAACACTTTTTCCTCACAGTTTGGTGACAGAAAGTTCTGGAATCAGAGAGGAGCCACAAATTTCCTTCCACCTAGCGTTCCCACAAGTCTCCCGATAAAAATGATGCCTCACTTGTGTGGGTAGACCTAGCGCCCATGACAGGAAATGCCCCAAAACGCAACCTGCACACATCACATTTTTTGAAAGACAACAGAGGTGTTTTTTGCAAAGTGCCTACCTGTAGATTTTGGCCTCTAGCTCAGCCGGCACCTAGGGAAACCTACCAAACCCGTGCATTTCTGAAAACTAGAGACCTAGGGGAATCCAAGATGGGGTGAATTGTGGGGCTCTGACCAGGTTCTGTTACCCAGAATCCTTTGCAAACTTCAAAATTTGGCTAAAAAAACACATGTTCCTCACATTTCTGTGGCAGAACGTTCTGGAATCTGAGAGGAACCACAAATTTACTTCCACCCAGCGTTCCCCCAAGTCTCCCGATAAAAATGATACCTCACTTGTGTGGGTAGGCCTAGCGCCCGCGACAGGAAATGCCCCAAAGCACAACGTGGACACATCCCATTTTTTGACAGAAAACAGAGCTGTTTTTTGCAAAGTGCCTACCTGTAGATTTTGGCCTCTAGCTCAGCCGGCACCTAGGGAAACCTACCAAACCCGTGCATTTCTGAAAACTAGAGACCTAGGGGAATCCAAGATGGGGTGACTTGTGGGGCTCTGACCAGGTTCTGTTACCCAGAATCCTTTGCAAACCTCAAAATGTGGCTAAAAAAACACTTTTTCCTCACAGTTTGGTGACAGAAAGTTCTGGAATCAGAGAGAAGCCACAAATTTCCTTCCACCTAGCGTTCCGCCAAGTCTCCCGATAAAAATGATACCTCACTTGTGTGGGTAGGCCTAGCGCCCATGACAGGAAATGCCCCAAAACGCAACGTGCACACATCAAATTTTTTTAAAGAAAACAGAGGTGTTTTTTGCAAAGTGCCTACCTGTAGATTTTGGCCTCTAGCTCAGCCAGCACCTAGGGAAACCTACCAAACCCGTGCATTTCTGAAAACTAGAGACCTAGGGGAATCCAAGATGGGGTCACTTGTGGGGCTCTGACCAGGTTCTGTTACCCAGAATCCTTTGCAAACCTCAGAATTTGGCTAAAAAAACACATTTTCATCACATTTCGGTGACAGAAAGTTCAGGAATCAGAGAGGAGCCACAAATTTCCTTCCACCCAGTGTTCCACCAAGTCTCCCGATAAAAATGATACCTCACTTGTGTGGGTAGGCCTAGCGCCCGCAACAGGAAATGCCCCAAAACGTAACGTGCACACATCACATTTTTTGAAAGAAAACAGAGGTGTTTTTTGCAAAGTGCCTACCTGTAGAATTTGGCCTCTAGCTCAGCCGGCACCTAGGGAAACCTACCAAACCTGTGCATTTCTGAAAACTAGAGAACAAGGGGAATCCAAGATGGGGTGACTTGTGGGGCTCTGACCAGGTTCTGTTACCCAGAATCCTTTGCAAACCTCAAAATGTGGCTAAAAAACACTTTTTCCTCACAGTTTGGTGACAGAAAGTTCTGGAATCAGAGAGGAGCCACAAATTTCCTTCCACCTAGCTTTCCCCCAAGTCTCCCGATAAAAATGATACCTCACTTGTGTGGATAGGCCTAGCGCCCATGACAGGAAATGCCCCAAAACGCAACGTGCACACATCAAATTTTTTGAAAGAAAACAGAGGTGTTTTTTGCAAAGTGCCTACCTGTAGATTTTGGCCTCTAGCTCAGCCAGCACCTAGGGAAACCTACCAAACCTGTGCATTTCTGAAAACTAGAGACCTAGGGGAATCCAAGATGTGGTCACTTGTGGGGCTCTGACCAGGTTCTGTTACCCAGAATCCTTTGCAAACCTCAAAATTTGGCTAAAAAAACACATTTTCATCACATTTCGGTGACAGAAAGTTCAGGAATCAGAGAGGAGCCACAAATTTCCTTCCACCCAGTGTTCCACCAAGTCTCCCGATAAAAATGATACCTCACTTGTGTGGGTAGGCCTAGCGCCCGCAACAGGAAATGCCCCAAAACGTAACGTGCACACATCACATTTTTTTAAAGAAAACAGAGGTGTTTTTTGCAAAGTGCCTACCTGTAGAATTTGGCATCTAGCTCAGCCGGCACCTAGGGAAACCTACCAAACCTGTGCATTTCTGAAAACTAGAGACCAAGGGGAATCCAAGATGGGGTGACTTGTGGGGCTCTGACCAGGTTCTGTTACCCAGAATCCTTTGCAAACCTCAAAATGTGGCTAAAAAAACACTTTTTCCTCACAGTTTGGTGACAGAAAGTTCTGGAATCAGAGAGGAGCCACAAATTTCCTTCCACCTAGCGTTCCCCCAAGTCTCCCGATAAAAATGATACCTCACTTGTGTGGATAGGCCTAGCGCCCATGACAGGAAATGGCCCAAAACGCAACGTGCACACATCACATTTTTTTAAAGAAAACAGAGGTGTTTTTTGCAAAGTGCCTACCTGTAGATTTTGGCCTCTAGCTCAGCCGGCACCTAGGGAAACCTACCAAACCCGTGCATTTCTGAAAACTAGAGACCTAGGGGAATCCAAGATGGGGTGACTTGTGGGGCTCTGACCAGGTTCTGTTACCCAGAATCCTTTGCAAACCTCAAAATTTGGCTAAAAAAACACATGTTCCTCACATTTCTGTGGCAGAACGTTCTGGAATCTGAGAGGAACCACAAATTTACTTCCACCCAGCGTTCCCCCAAGTCTCCCGATAAAAATGATACCTCACTTGTGTGGGTAGGCCTAGCGCCCGCGACAGGAAATGCCCCAAAGCACAACGTGGACACATCCCATTTTTTGACAGAAAACAGAGCTGTTTTTTGCAAAGTGCCTACCTGTAGATTTTGGCCTCTAGCTCAGCCGGCACCTAGGGAAACCTACCAAGCCTGTGCATTTCTGAAAACTAGAGACCTAGGGGAATCCAAGATGGGGTAACTTGTGGGGCTCTGACCAGAGTTTGTTACCCAGAATCCTTTGCAAACCTCAAAATTTGGCTAAAAAAACACATTTTCATCACATTTCGGTGACAGAAAGTTCAGGAATCAGAGAGGAGCCACAAATTTCCTTCCACCCAGTGTTCCCCCAAGTCTCCCGATAAAAATGATACCTCACTTGTGTGGGTAGGCCTAGCGCCCGCAACAGGAAATGCCCCAAAACGCAACGTGCACACATCAAATTTTTGGAAAGAAAACAGAGGTGTTTTTTGCAAAGTGCCTACCTGTAGATTTTGGCCTCTAGCTCAGCCGGCACCTAGGGAAACCTACCAAACCTGTGCATTTCTGAAAACTAGAGACCAAGGGGAATCCAAGATGGGGTGACTTGTGGGGCTCTGACCAGGTTCTGTTACCCAGAATCCTTTGCAAACCTCAAAATGTGGCTAAAAAAACACTTTTTCCTCACAGTATGGTGACAGAAAGTTCTGGAATCAGAGAGGAGCCACAAATTTCCTTCCACCTAGCGTTCCCCCAAGTCTCCCGATAAAAATGATATCTCACTTGTGTGGATAGGCCTAGCGCCCATGACAGGAAATGGCCCAAAACGCAACGTGCACACATCACATTTTTTTAAAGAAAACAGAGGTGTTTTTTGCAAAGTGCCTACCTGTAGATTTTGGCCTCTAGCTCAGCCGGCACCTAGGGAAACCTACCAAACCCGTGCATTTCTGAAAACTAGAGACCTAGGGGAATCCAAGATGGGGTGACTTGTGGGGCTCTGACCAGTTTCTGTTACCCAGAATCCTTTGCAAACCTCAAAATTTGGCTAAAAAAACACATGTTCTTCACATTTCTGTGGCAGAACGTTCTGGAATCTGAGAGGAACCACAAATTTACTTCCACCCAGCGTTCCCCCAAGTCTCCCGATAAAAATGATACCTCACTTGTGTGGGTAGGCCTAGCGCCCGCGACAGGAAATGCCCCAAAGCACAACGTGGACACATCCCATTTTTTGACAGAAAACAGAGCTGTTTTTTGCAAAGTGCCTACCTGTAGATTTTGGCCTCTAGCTCAGCCGGCACCTAGGGAAACCTACCAAGCCTGTGCATTTCTGAAAACTAGAGACCTAGGGGAATCCAAGATGGGGTAACTTGTGGGGCTCTGACCAGAGTTTGTTACCCAGAATCCTTTGCAAACCTCAAAATTTGGCTAAAAAAACACATTTTCATCACATTTCGGTGACAGAAAGTTCAGGAATCAGAGAGGAGCCACAAATTTCCTTCCACCCAGTGTTCCCCCAAGTCTCCCGATAAAAATGATACCTCACTTGTGTGGGTAGGCCTAGCGCCCGCAACAGGAAATGCCCCAAAACGCAACATGCACACATCAAATTTTTTGAAAGAAAACAGAGGTGTTTTTTGCAAAGTACCTACCTGTAGATTTTGGCCTCTAGCTCAGCCGGCACCTAGGGAAACCTACCAAACCTGTGCATTTCTGAAAACTAGAGACCAAGGGGAATCCAAGATGGGGTGACTTGTGGGGCTCTGACCAGGTTCTGTTACACAGAATCCTTTGCAAACCTCAAAATGTGGGTAAAAAAAACACTTTTTCCTCACAGTTTGGTGACAGAAAGTTCTGGAATCAGAGAGGAGCCACAAATTTCCTTCCACCTAGCGTTCCCACAAGTCTCCCGATAAAAATGATGCCTCACTTGTGTGGGTAGACCTAGCGCCCATGACAGGAAATGCCCCAAAACACAATGTGCACACATCACATTTTTTTAAAGAAAACAGAGGTGTTTTTTGCAAAGTGCCTACCTGTAGATTTTGGCCTCTAGCTCAGCCGGCACCTAGGGAAACCTACCAAACCCGTGCATTTCTGAAAACTAGAGACCTAGGGTAATCCAAGATGGGGTGACTTGTGGGGCTCTGACCAGGTTCTGTTACCCAGAATCCTTTGCACACCTCAAAATTTGGCTAAAAAAATAAATTTTCCTCACATTTCGGTGACAGAAAGTTCAGGAATCAGAGAGGACCCACAAATTTCCTTCCACCCAGTGTTCCCCCAAGTCTCCCGATAAAAATGATACCTCACTTGTGTGGGTAGGCCTAGCGCCCGCAACAGAAAATGCCCCAAAACGCAACGTGCACACATCACATTTTTTGAAAGAAAACAGGGGTGTTTTTTGCAAAGTGCCTACCTGTAGATTTTGACCTGTAGCTCAGCCGGAACCTAGGGAAACCTACGAAACCTGTGCATTTTTGAAAACTAGAAACCTAGAGAAATCCAGGATGGGGTGACTTGTGGGGCTCTGACCAGGTTCTGTTACCCAGAATCCTTTGCAAACCTCAAAATTTGGCTAAAAAAACACATGTTCCTCACATTTCTGTGACAGAAAGTTCTGGAATCTGAGAGGCAGCACAAATTTCCTTCCACCCACCGTTGCCCCAAGTCTCCTGATAAAAATGATACCTCACTTGTGTGGGTAGGCCTAGCGCCCACAACAGGAAATGCCCCAAAACGCAACGTGGACACATCCCATTTTTTGAAAGAAAACAGAGGTGTTTTTTGCAAAGTGCCTACCTGTCGATTTTGGCAACTAGCTCCCCAGCACCTAGGGAAACCTACCAAACCTGTGCATTTTTTAAAACTAGAGACCTAGGGGAATCCAAGATGGGGTGACTTGTGTGGCTCTGACCAGGTTCTGTTACCCAGCAATCCTTTGCAAACCTCAAAATTTGGCTAAAAAAAAACATGTTCCTCACATTTCTGTGGCAGAAAGGTCTGGAATCTGAGAGGCAGCACAAATTTCCTTCCACCCAGTGTTCCCCCAAGTCTCCCTATAAAAATGATACCTCACTTGTGTGGGTAGGCCTAGCGCCCATGACAGGAAATGCCCCAAAACGCAACGTGCACACTCACATTTTTTGAAAGAAAACAGAGGTGTTTTTTGCAAAGTGCCTACCTGTAGATTTTGGCCTCTAGCTCAGCCGGCACCTTAGGGAAACCTACCAAACCCGTGCATTTCTGAAAACTAGAGACCTAGGGGAATCCAAGATTGGGTGACTTGTGGGGCTCTGACCAGGTTCTGTTACCCAGAATCCTTTGCAAACCTCAAAATTTGGCTAAAAAAACACATGTTCCTCACATTTCTGTGGCAGAACGTTCTAGAATCAGAGAGGAGCCACAAATGTCCTTCCACCCAGCGTTCCCCCAAGTCTCCCGATAAAAATTATACCTCACTTGTGTGGGTAGGCCTAGCGCCCGCGACAGGAAATGCCCCAAAGCACAACGTGGACACATCCCATTTTTTGACAGAAAACAGAGCTGTTTTTTGCAAAGTGCCTACCTGTAGATTTTGGCCTCTAGCTCAACCGGCACCTAGGGAAACCTACCAAGCCTGTGCATTTCTGAAAACTAGAGACCTAGGGGAATCCAAGATGGGGTAACTTGTGGGGCTCTGACCAGAGTTTGTTACCCAGAATCCTTTGCAAACCTCACAATTTGGCTAAAAAAACACATTTTCCTCATATTTTGGTGACCGAAAGTTCAGAAATCAGAGAGGAGCCACAAATTTCCTTCCACCTAGTGTTCCCCCAAGTCTCCCGATAAAAATGATACCTCATTTGTGTTGGTAGGCCTAGCGCCCGCAACAGGAAATGCCCCAAAACGCAACGTGCACACATCACATTTTTTGACAGAAAACAGAGCTGTTTTTTGCAAAGTGTCTACCTGTAGATTTTGGCCTCTAGCTCAGCCGGCACCTAGGGAAACCTACCAAACCTGTGCATTTCTGAAAACTAGAGACCTAGGGGAATCCAAGATGGGGTGACTTGTGGGGCTCTGACCAGGTTCTGTTACCCATAATCCTTTGCAAACCTCAAAATTTGGCTAAAAAAACACATTTTCATCACATTTCGGTGACAGAAAGTTCAGGAATCAGAGAGGAGCCACAAATTTCCTTCCACCCAGTGTTCCCCCAAGTCTCCCTATAAAAATAATACCTCACTTGTGTTGGTAGGCCTAGCCCCCGCAACAGGAAATGCCCCAAAACGTGACGTGCACACATCACATTTTTTGAAAGAAAACAGAGGTTTTTTTTGCAAAGTGCCTACCTGTAGATTTTGGCCTCTAGCTCAGCCGGCACCTAGGGAAACCTACCAAACCTGTGCATTTCTGAAAACTAGAGACCAAGGGGAATCCAAGATGGGGTGACTTGTGGGGCTCTGACCAGGTTCTGTTACCCAGAATCCATTGCAAACCTCAAAATGTGGCTAAAAAAAACACATTTTCATCACATTTCGGTGACAGAAAGTTCAGGAATCAGAGAGGAGCCACAAATTTCCTTCCACCCAGTGTTCCCCCAAGTCTCCCTATAAAAATGATACCTCACTTGTGTGGGTAGGCCTAGCGCCCATGACAGGAAATGCCCCAAAACGCAACGTGCACACATCACATTTTTTGAAAGAAAACAGAGGTGTTTTTTACAAAGTGCCTACCTGTAGATTTTGGCCTCTAGCTCAGCCGGCACCTAGGGAAACCTACCAAACCCGTGCATTTCTGAAAACTAGAGACCTAGGGGAATCCAAGATTGGGTGACTTGTGGGGCTCTGACCAGGTTCTGTTACCCAGAATCCTTTGCAAACCTCAAAATTTGGCTAAAAAAACACATGTTCCTCACATTTCTGTGGCAGAACGTTCTAGAATCAGAGAGGAGCCACAAATGTCCTTCCACCCAGCGTTCCCCCAAGTCTCCCGATAAAAATTATACCTCACTTGTGTGGGTAGGCCTAGCGCCCGCGACAGGAAATGCCCCAAAGCACAACGTGGACACATCCCATTTTTTGACAGAAAACAGAGCTGTTTTTTGCAAAGTGCCTACCTGTAGATTTTGGCCTCTAGCTCAGCCGGCACCTAGGGAAACCTACCAAGCCTGTGCATTTCTGAAAACTAGAGACCTAGGGGAATCCAAGATGGGGTAACTTGTGGGGCTCTGACCAGAGTTTGTTACCCAGAATCCTTTGCAAACCTCACAATTTGGCTAAAAAAACACATTTTCGTCATATTTTGGTGACAGAAAGTTCTGGAATCAGAGAGGAGCCACAAATTTCCTTCCACCTAGCGTTCCCCCAAGTCTCCCGATAAAAATGATACCTCACTTGTGTTGGTAGGCCTAGCGCCCGCAACAGGAAATGCCCCAAAACGCGACGTGCACACATCACATTTTTTGAAAGAAAACAGAGGTTTTTTTTGCAAAGTGCCTACCTGTAGATTTTGGCCTCTAGCTCAGCCGGCACCTAGGGAAACCTACCAAACCTGTGCATTTCTGAAAACTAGAGACCTAGGGGAATCCAAGATGGGGTGACTTGTGGGGCTCTGACCAGGTTCTGTTACCCAGAATCCTTTGCAAACCTCAAAATGTGTCTAAAAAAACACTTTTTCCTCACAGTTTGGTGACAGAAAGTTCTGGAATCAGAGAGAAGCCACAAATTTCCTTCCACCTAGCGTTCCCCCAAGTCTCCCCGATAAAAATGATACCTCACTTGTGTGGGTAGGCCTAGCGCCCATGACAGGAAATGCCCCAAAACGCAACATGCACACATCAATTTTTTTTAAAGAAAACAGAGGTGTTTTTTGCAAAGTGCCTACCTGTAGATTTTGGCCTCTAGCTCAGCCAGCACCTAGGGAAACCTACCAAACCCGTGCATTTCTGAAAACTAGAGACCTAGGGGAATCCAAGATGGGGTCACTTGTGGGGCTCTGACCAGGTTCTGTTACCCAGAATCCTTTGCAAACCTCAAAATTTGGCTAAAAAAACACATTTTCATCACATTTCGGTGACAGAAAGTTCAGGAATCAGAGAGGAGCCACAAATTTCCTTCCACCCAGTGTTCCCCCAAGTCTCCCGATAAAAATGATATCTCACTTGTGTGGATAGGCCTAGCGCCCATGACAGGAAATGGCCCAAAACGCAACGTGCACACATCACATTTTTTGAAAGAAAACAGAGGGGTTTTTTGCAAAGTGCCTACCTGTAGATTTTGGCCTCTAGCTCAGCCGGCACCTAGGGAAACCTTCCAAACCCGTGCATTTCTGAAAACTAGAGACCTAGGGGAATCCAAGATGGGGTGACTTGTGGGGCTCTGACCAGGTTCTGTTACCCAGAATCCTTTGCAAACCTCAAAATGTGGCTAAAAAAACACTTTTTCCTCACAGTTTGGTGACAGAAAGTTCTGGAATCAGAGAGAAGCCACAAATTTCCTTCCACCTAGCGTTCCCCCAAGTCTCCCGATAAAAATGATACCTCACTTGTGTGGGTAGGCCTAGCGCCCATGACAGGAAATGCCCCAAAACGCAACGTGCACACATCAATTTTTTTTAAAGAAAACAGAGGTGTTTTTTGCAAAGTGCCTACCTGTAGATTTTGGCCTCTAGCTCAGCCAGCACCTAGGGAAACCTACCAAACCCGTGCATTTCTGAAAACTAGAGACCTAGGTGAATCCAAAATGGGGAATTTGGCCTCTAGCTCAGCCGGCACCTAGGGAAACCTACCAAACCTGTGCATTTCTGAAAACTAGAGACCAAGGGGAATCCAAAATGGGGTGACTTGTGGGGCTCTGACCAGGTTCTGTTACCCAGAATCCTTTGCAAACCTCAAAATTTGGCTAAAAAAACACATTTTCATCACATTTCGGTGACAGAAAGTTCAGGAATCAGAGAGGAGCCACAAATTTCCTTCCACCCAGTGTTCCACCAAGTCTCCCGATAAAAATGATTCCTCACTTGTGTGGGTAGGCCTAGAGCCCGCAACAGGAAATGCCCCAAAACGTAACGTGCACACATCACATTTTTTTAAAGAAAACAGAGGTGTTTTTTGCAAAGTGCCTACCTGTAGAATTTGGCCTCTAGCTCAGCCGGCACCTAGGGAAACCTACCAAACCTGTGCATTTCTGAAAACTAGAGACCAAGGGGAATCCAAAATGGGGTGACTTGTGGGGCTCTGACCAGGTTCTGTTACCCAGAATCCTTTGCAAACCTCAAAATGTGGCTAAAAAAACACTTTTTCCTCACAGTTTGGTGACAGAAAGTTCTGGAATCAGAGAGGAGCCACAAATTTCCTTCCACCTAGCGTTCCCCAAAGTCTCCCGATAAAAATGATACCTCACTTGTGTGGATAGGCCTAGCGCCCATGACAGGAAATGGCCCAAAACGCAACGTGCACACATCACATTTTTTGAAAGAAAACAGAGGTGTTTTTTGCAAAGTGCCTACCTGTAGATTTTGGCCTCTAGCTCAGCCGGCACCTAGGGAAACCTACCAAACCCGTGCATTTCTGAAAACTAGAGACCTAGGGGAATCCAAGATGGGGTGACTTGTGGGGCTCTGACCAGGTTCTGTTACCCAGAATCCTTTGCAAACCTCAAAATTTGGCTAAAAAAACACATGTTCCTCACATTTCTGTGGCAGAACGTTCTGGAATCTGAGAGGAACCACAAATTTACTTCCACCCAGCGTTCCCCCAAGTCTCCCGATAAAAATGATACCTCACTTGTGTGGGTAGGCCTAGCGCCCGCGACAGGAAATGCCCCAAAGCACAACGTGGACACATCCCATTTTTTGACAGAAAACAGAGCTGTTTTTTGCAAAGTGCCTACCTGTAGATTTTGGCCTCTAGCTCAGCCGGCACCTAGGGAAACCTACCAAACCCGTGCATTTCTGAAAACTAGAGACCTAGGGGAATCCAAGATGGGGTGACTTGTGGGGCTCTGACCAGGTTCTGTTACCCAGAATCCTTTGCAAACCTCAAAATGTGGCTAAAAAAACACTTTTTCCTCACAGTTTGGTGACAGAAAGTTCTGGAATCAGAGAGAAGCCACAAATTTCCTTCCACCTAGCGTTCCCCCAAGTCTCCCGATAAAAATGATACCTCACTTGTGTGGGTAGGCCTAGCGCCCATGACAGGAAATGCCCCAAAACGCAACGTGCACACATCAAATTTTTTTAAAGAAAACAGAGGTGTTTTTTGCAAAGTGCCTACCTGTAGATTTTGGCCTCTAGCTCAGCCAGCACCTAGGGAAACCTACCAAACCCGTGCATTTCTGAAAACTAGAGACCTAGGGGAATCCAAGATGGGGTCACTTGTGGGGCTCTGACCAGGTTCTGTTACCCAGAATCCTTTGCAAACCTCAAAATTTGGCTAAAAAAACTCATTTTCATCACATTTCGGTGACAGAAAGTTCAGGAATCAGAGAGGAGCCACAAATTTCCTTCCACCCAGTGTTCCACCAAGTCTCCCGATAAAAATGATACCTCACTTGTGTGGGTAGGCCTAGCGCCCGCAACAGGAAATGCCCCAAAACGTAACGTGCACACATCACATTTTTTGAAAGAAAACAGAGGTGTTTTTTGCAAAGTGCCTACCTGTAGAATTTGGCCTCTAGCTCAGCCGGCACCTAGGGAAACCTACCAAACCTGTGCATTTCTGAAAACTAGAGAACAAGGGGAATCCAAGATGGGGTGACTTGTGGGGCTCTGACCAGGTTCTGTTACCCAGAATCCTTTGCAAACTTCAAAATGTGGCTAAAAAACACTTTTTCCTCACAGTTTGGTGACAGAAAGTTCTGGAATCAGAGAGGAGCCACAAATTTCCTTCCACCTAGCTTTCCCCCAAGTCTCCCGATAAAAATGATACCTCACTTGTGTGGATAGGCCTAGCGCCCATGACAGGAAATGCCCCAAAACGCAACGTGCACACATCAAATTTTTTGAAAGAAAACAGAGGTGTTTTTTGCAAAGTGCCTACCTGTAGATTTTGGCCTCTAGCTCAGCCAGCACCTAGGGAAACCTACCAAACCTGTGCATTTCTGAAAACTAGAGACCTAGGGGAATCCAAGATGGGGTCACTTGTGGGGCTCTGACCAGGTTCTGTTACCCAGAATCCTTTGCAAACCTCAAAATTTGGCTAAAAAAACACATTTTCATCACATTTCGGTGACAGAAAGTTCAGGAATCAGAGAGAAGCCACAAATTTCCTTCCACCCAGTGTTCCACCAAGTCTCCCGATAAAAATGATACCTCACTTGTGTGGGTAGGCCTAGCGCCCGCAACAGGAAATGCCCCAAAACGTAACGTGCACACATCACATTTTTTTAAAGAAAACAGAGGTGTTTTTTGCAAAGTGCCTACCTGTAGAATTTGGCATCTAGCTCAGCCGGCACCTAGGGAAACCTACCAAACCTGTGCATTTCTGAAAACTAGAGACCAAGGGGAATCCAAGATGGGGTGACTTGTGGGGCTCTGACCAGGTTCTGTTACCCAGAATCCTTTGCAAACCTCAAAATGTGGCTAAAAAAACACTTTTTCCTCACAGTTTGGTGACAGAAAGTTCTGGAATCAGAGAGGAGCCACAAATTTCCTTCCACCTAGCGTTCCCCCAAGTCTCCCGATAAAAATGATACCTCACTTGTGTGGATAGGCCTAGCGCCCATGACAGGAAATGGCCCAAAACGCAACGTGCACACATCACATTTTTTGAAAGAAAACAGAGGTGTTTTTTGCAAAGTGCCTACCTGTAGATTTTGGCCTCTAGCTCAGCCGGCACCTAGGGAAACCTACCAAACCCGTGCATTTCTGAAAACTAGAGACCTAGGGGAATCCAAGATGGGGTGACTTGTGGGGCTCTGACCAGGTTCTGTTACCCAGAATCCTTTGCAAACCTCAAAATTTGGCTAAAAAAACACATGTTCCTCACATTTCTGTGGCAGAACGTTCTGGAATCTGAGAGGAACCACAAATTTACTTCCACCCAGCGTTCCCCCAAGTCTCCCGATAAAAATGATACCTCACTTGTGTGGGTAGGCCTAGCGCCCGCGACAGGAAATGCCCCAAAGCACAACGTGGACCCATCCCATTTTTTGACAGAAAACAGAGCTGTTTTTTGCAAAGTGCCTACCTGTAGATTTTGGCCTCTAGCTCAGCCGGCACCTAGGGAAACGTACCAAGCCTGTGCATTTCTGAAAACTAGAGACCTAGGGGAATCCAAGATGGGGTAACTTGTGGGGCTCTGACCAGAGTTTGTTACCCAGAATCCTTTGCAAACCTCAAAATTTGGCTAAAAAAACACATTTTCATCACATTTCGGTGACAGAAAGTTCAGGAATCAGAGAGGAGCCACAAATTTCCTTCCACCCAGTGTTCCCCCAAGTCTCCCGATAAAAATGATACCTCACTTGTGTGGGTAGGCCTAGCGCCCGCAACAGGAAATGCCCCAAAACGCAACGTGCACACATCAAATTTTTTGAAAGAAAACAGAGGTGTTTTTTGCAAAGTGCCTACCTGTAGATTTTGGCCTCTAGCTCAGCCGGCACCTAGGGAAACCTACCAAACCTGTGCATTTCTGAAAACTAGAGACCAAGGGGAATCCAAGATGGGGTGACTTGTGGGGCTCTGACCAGGTTCTGTTACCCAGAATCCTTTGCAAACCTCAAAATGTGGCTAAAAAAACACTTTTTCCTCACAGTATGGTGACAGAAAGTTCTGGAATCAGAGAGGAGCCACAAATTTCCTTCCACCTAGCGTTCCCCCAAGTCTCCCGATAAAAATGATATCTCACTTGTGTGGATAGGCCCAGCGCCCATGACAGGAAATGGCCCAAAACGCAACGTGCACACATCACATTTTTTGAAAGAAAACAGAGGTGTTTTTTGCAAAGTGCCTACCTGTAGATTTTGGCCTCTAGCTCAGCCGGCACCTAGGGAAACCTACCAAACCCGTGCATTTCTGAAAACTAGAGACCTAGGGGAATCCAAGATGGGGTGACTTGTGGGGCTCTGACCAGGTTCTGTTACCCAGAATCCTTTGCAAACCTCAAAATTTGGCTAAAAAAACACATGTTCCTCACATTTCTGTGGCAGAACGTTCTGGAATCTGAGAGGAACCACAAATTTACTTCCACCCAGCGTTCCCCCAAGTCTCCCGATAAAAATGATACCTCACTTGTGTGGGTAGGCCTAGCGCCCGCGACAGGAAATGCCCCAAAGCACAACGTGGACACATCCCATTTTTTGACAGAAAACAGAGCTGTTTTTTGCAAAGTGCCTACCTGTAGATTTTGGCCTCTAGCTCAGCCGGCACCTAGGGAAACCTACCAAGCCTGTGCATTTCTGAAAACTAGAGACCTAGGGGAATCCAAGATGGGGTAACTTGTGGGGCTCTGACCAGAGTTTGTTACCCAGAATCCTTTGCAAACCTCAAAATTTGGCTAAAAAAACACATTTTCATCACATTTCGGTGACAGAAAGTTCAGGAATCAGAGAGGAGCCACAAATTTCCTTCCACCCAGTGTTCCCCCAAGTCTCCCGATAAAAATGATACCTCACTTGTGTGGGTAGGCCTAGCGCCCGCAACAGGAAATGCCCCAAAACGCAACATGCACACATCACATTTTTTTAAAGAAAACAGAGGTGTTTTTTGCAAAGTGCCTACCTGTAGATTTTGGCCTCTAGCTCAGCCGGCACCTAGGGAAACCTACCAAACCTGTGCATTTCTGAAAACTAGAGACCAAGGGGAATCCAAGATGGGGTGACTTGTGGGGCTCTGACCAGGTTCTGTTACACAGAATCCTTTGCAAACCTCAAAATGTGGGTAAAAAAACACTTTTTCCTCACAGTTTGGTGACAGAAAGTTCTGGAATCAGAGAGGAGCCACAAATTTCCTTCCACCTAGCGTTCCCACAAGTCTCCCGATAAAAATGATGCCTCACTTGTGTGGGTAGACCTAGCGCCCATGACAGGAAATGTCCCAAAACGCAACCTGCACACATCACATTTTTTGAAAGAAAACAGAGGTGTTTTTTGCAAAGTGCCTACCTGTAGATTTTGGCCTCTAGCTCAGCCGGCACCTAGGGAAACCTACCAAACCCGTGCATTTCTGAAAACTAGAGACCTAGGGGAATCCAAGATGGGGTGAATTGTGGGGCTCTGACCAGGTTCTGTTACCCAGAATCCTTTGCAAACTTCAAAATTTGGCTAAAAAAACACATGTTCCTCACATTTCTGTGGCAGAACGTTCTGGAATCTGAGAGGAACCACAAATTTACTTCCACCCAGCGTTCCCTCAAGTCTCCCGATAAAAATGATACCTCACTTGTGTGGGTAGGCCTAGCGCCCGCGACAGGAAATGCCCCAAAGCACAACGTGGACACATCCCTTTTTTTGACAGAAAACAGAGCTGTTTTTTGCAAAGTGCCTACCTGTAGATTTTGGCCTCTAGCTCAGCCGGCACCTAGGGAAACCTACCAAACCCGTGCATTTCTGAAAACTAGAGACCTAGGGGAATCCAAGATGGGGTGACTTGTGGGGCTCTGACCAGGTTCTGTTACCCAGAATCCTTTGCAAACCTCAAAATGTGGCTAAAAAAACACTTTTTCCTCACAGTTTGGTGACAGAAAGTTCTGGAATCAGAGAGAAGCCACAAATTTCCTTCCACCTAGCGTTCCGCCAAGTCTCCCGATAAAAATGATACCTCACTTGTGTGGGTAGGCCTGGCGCCCATGACAGGAAATGCCCCAAAACGCAACGTGCACACATCAAATTTTTTGAAAGAAAACAGAGGTGTTTTTTGCAAAGTGCCTACCTGTAGATTTTGGCCTCTAGCTCAGCCAGCACCTAGGGAAACCTACTAAACCCGTGCATTTCTGAAAACTAGAGACCTAGGGGAATCCAAGATGGGGTCACTTGTGGGGCTCTGACCAGGTTCTGTTACCCAGAATCCTTTGCAAACCTCAAAATTTGGCTAAAAAAACACATTTTCATCACATTTCGGTGACAGAAAGTTCAGGAATCAGAGAGGAGCCACAAATTTCCTTCCACCCAGTGTTCCACCAAGTCTCCCGATAAAAATGATACCTCACTTGTGTGGGTAGGCCTAGAGCCCGCAACAGGAAATGCCCCAAAACGTAACGTGCACACATCACATTTTTTTAAAGAAAACAGAGGTGTTTTTTGCAAAGTGCCTACCTGTAGAATTTGGCCTCTAGCTCAGCCGGCACCTAGGGAAACCTACCAAACCTGTGCATTTCTGAAAACTAGAGAACAAGGGGAATCCAAGATGGGGTGACTTGTGGGGCTCTGACCAGGTTCTGTTACCCAGAATCCTTTGCAAACCTCAAAATGTGGCTAAAAAACACTTTTTCCTCACAGTTTGGTGACAGAAAGTTCTGGAATCAGAGAGGAGCCACAAATTTCCTTCCACCTAGCTTTCCCCCAAGTCTCCCGATAAAAATGATACCTCACTTGTGTGGATAGGCCTAGCGCCCATGACAGGAAATGCCCCAAAACGCAACGTACACACATCAAATTTTTTGAAAGAAAACAGAGGTGTTTTTTGCAAAGTGCCTACCTGTAGATTTTGGCCTCTAGCTCAGCCAGCACCTAGGGAAACCTACCAAACCTGTGCATTTCTGAAAACTAGAGACCTAGGGGAATCCAAGATGTGGTCACTTGTGGGGCTCTGACCAGGTTCTGTTACCCAGAATCCTTTGCAAACCTCAAAATTTGGCTAAAAAAACACATTTTCATCACATTTCGGTGACAGAAAGTTCTGGAATCAGAGAGGAGCCACAAATTTCCTTCCACCCAGCGTTCTCTCAAGTCTCCCGATAAAAATGATACCTCACTTGTGTGGGTAGGCCTAGCGCCCGCGACAGGAAATGCCCCAAAACGCAACGTGCACACATCACATTTTTTAAAAGAAAACAGAGGTGATTTTTGCAAAGTGCCTACCTGTAGAATTTGGCATCTAGCTCAGCCGGCACCTAGGGAAACCTACCAAACCTGTGCATTTCTGAAAACTAGAGACCAAGGGGAATCCAAGATGGGGTGACTTGTGGGGCTCTGACCAGGTTCTGTTACCCAGAATCCTTTGCAAACCTCAAAATGTGGCTAAAAAAACACTTTTTCCTCACAGTTTGGTGACAGAAAGTTCAGGAATCAGAGAGGAGCCACAAATTTCCTTCCACCCAGTGTTCCACCAAGTCTCCCGATAAAAATGATACCTCACTTGTGTGGGTAGGCCTAGCGCCCGCAACAGGAAATGCCCCAAAACGTAACGTGCACACATCACATTTTTTTAAAGAAAACAGAGGTGTTTTTTGCAAAGTGCCTACCTGTAGAATTTGGCATCTAGCTCAGCCGGCACCTAGGGAAACCTACCAAACCTGTGCATTTCTGAAAACTAGAGACCAAGGGGAATCCAAGATGGGGTGACTTGTGGGGCTCTGACCAGGTTCTGTTACCCAGAATCCTTTGCAAACCTCAAAATGTGGCTAAAAAAACACTTTTTCCTCACAGTTTGGTGACAGAAAGTTCTGGAATCAGAGAGGAGCCACAAATTTCCTTCCACCTAGCGTTCCCCCAAGTCTCCCGATAAAAATGATACCTCACTTGTGTGGATAGGCCTAGCGCCCATGACAGGAAATGGCCCAAAACGCAAAGTGCACACATCACATTTTTTGAAAGAAAACAGAGGTGTTTTTTGCAAAGTGCCTACCTGTAGATTTTGGCCTCTAGCTCAGCCGGCACCTAGGGAAACCTACCAAACCCGTGCATTTCTGAAAACTAGAGACCTAGGGGAATCCAAGATGGGGTGACTTGTGGGGCTCTGACCAGGTTCTGTTACCCAGAATCCTTTGCAAACCTCAAAATTTGGCTAAAAAAACACATGTTCCTCACATTTCTGTGGCAGAACGTTCTGGAATCTGAGAGGAACCACAAATTTACTTCCACCCAGCGTTCCCCCAAGTCTCCCGATAAAAATGATATCTCACTTGTGTGGGTAGGCCTAGCGCCCGCGACAGGAAATGCCCCAAAGCACAACGTGGACACATCCCATTTTTTGACAGAAAACAGAGCTGTTTTTTGCAAAGTGCCTACCTGTAGATTTTGGCCTCTAGCTCAGCCGGCACCTAGGGAAACCTACCAAGCCTGTGCATTTCTGAAAACTAGAGACCTAGGGGAATCCAAGATGGGGTAACTTGTGGGGCTCTGACCAGAGTTTGTTACCCAGAATCCTTTGCAAACCTCAAAATTTGGCTAAAAAAACACATTTTCATCACATTTCGGTGACAGAAAGTTCAGGAATCAGAGAGGAGCCTGCACTGTGCCTCCTTTTTTGAAAGAAAACAGAGGTGTTTTTTGCAAAGTGCCTACCTGTAGATTTTGGCCTCTAGCTCAGCCGGCACCTAGGGAAACCTACCAAACCTGTGCATTTCTGAAAACTAGAGACCAAGGGGAATCCAAGATGGGGTGACTTGTGGGGCTCTGACCAGGTTCTGTTACCCAGAATCCTTTGCAAACCTCAAAATGTGGCTAAAAAAACACTTTTTCCTCACAGTATGGTGACAGAAAGTTCTGGAATCAGAGAGGAGCCACAAATTTCCTTCCACCTAGCGTTCCCCCAAGTCTCCCGATAAAAATGATATCTCACTTGTGTGGATAGGCCCAGCCCATGACAGGAAATGCCCCAAAACGCAACGTGCACACATCAAATTTTTTGAAAGAAAACAGAGGTGTTTTTTGCAAAGTGCCTACCTGTAGATTTTGGCCTCTAGCTCAGCCGGCACCTAGGGAAACCTACCAAACCTGTGCATTTCTGAAAACTAGAGACCAAGGGGAATCCAAGATGGGGTGACTTGTGGGGCTCTGACCAGGTTCTGTTACCCAGAATCCTTTGCAAACCTCAAAATGTGGCTAAAAAAACACTTTTTCCTCACAGTATGGTGACAGAAAGTTCTGGAATCAGAGAGGAGCCACAAATTTCCTTCCACCTAGCGTTCCCCCAAGTCTCCCGATAAAAATGATATCTCACTTGTGTGGATAGGCCCAGCCCATGACAGGAAATGGCCCAAAACGCAACGTGCACACATCACATTTTTTGAAAGAAAACAGAGGTGTTTTTTGCAAAGTGCCTACCTGTAGATTTTGGCCTCTAGCTCAGCCGGCACCTAGGGAAACCTACCAAACCCGTGCATTTCTGAAAACTAGAGACCTAGGGGAATCCAAGATGGGGTGACTTGTGGGGCTCTGACCAGGTTCTGTTACCCAGAATCCTTTGCAAACCTCAAAATTTGGCTAAAAAAACACATGTTCCTCACATTTCTGTGGCAGAACGTTCTGGAATCTGAGAGGAACCACAAATTTACTTCCACCCAGCGTTCCCCCAAGTCTCCCGATAAAAATGATACCTCACTTGTGTGGGTAGGCCTAGCGCCCGCGACAGGAAATGCCCCAAAGCACAACGTGGACACATCCCATTTTTTGACAGAAAACAGAGCTGTTTTTTGCAAAGTGCCTACCTGTAGATTTTGGCCTCTAGCTCAGCCGGCACCTAGGGAAACCTACCAAGCCTGTGCATTTCTGAAAACTAGAGACCTAGGGGAATCCAAGATGGGGTAACTTGTGGGGCTCTGACCAGAGTTTGTTACCCAGAATCCTTTGCAAACCTCAAAATTTGGCTAAAAAAACACATTTTCATCACATTTCGGTGACAGAAAGTTCAGGAATCAGAGAGGAGCCACAAATTTCCTTCCACCCAGTGTTCCCCCAAGTCTCCCGATAAAAATGATACCTCACTTGTGTGGGTAGGCCTAGCGCCCGCAACAGGAAATGCCCCAAAACGCAACATGCACACATCACATTTTTTTAAAGAAAACAGAGGTGTTTTTTGCAAAGTGCCTACCTGTAGATTTTGGCCTCTAGCTCAGCCGGCACCTAGGGAAACCTACCAAACCTGTGCATTTCTGAAAACTAGAGACCAAGGGGAATCCAAGATGGGGTGACTTGTGGGGCTCTGACCAGGTTCTGTTACACAGAATCCTTTGCAAACCTCAAAATGTGGGTAAAAAAACACTTTTTCCTCACAGTTTGGTGACAGAAAGTTCTGGAATCAGAGAGGAGCCACAAATTTCCTTCCACCTAGCGTTCCCACAAGTCTCCCGATAAAAATGATGCCTCACTTGTGTGGGTAGACCTAGCGCCCATGACAGGAAATGCCCCAAAACGCAACCTGCACACATCACATTTTTTGAAAGACAACAGAGGTGTTTTTTGCAAAGTGCCTACCTGTAGATTTTGGCCTCTAGCTCAGCCGGCACCTAGGGAAACCTACCAAACCCGTGCATTTCTGAAAACTAGAGACCTAGGGGAATCCAAGATGGGGTGAATTGTGGGGCTCTGACCAGGTTCTGTTACCCAGAATCCTTTGCAAACTTCAAAATTTGGCTAAAAAAACACATGTTCCTCACATTTCTGTGGCAGAACGTTCTGGAATCTGAGAGGAACCACAAATTTACTTCCACCCAGCGTTCCCCCAAGTCTCCCGATAAAAATGATACCTCACTTGTGTGGGTAGGCCTAGCGCCCGCGACAGGAAATGCCCCAAAGCACAACGTGGACACATCCCATTTTTTGACAGAAAACAGAGCTGTTTTTTGCAAAGTGCCTACCTGTAGATTTTGGCCTCTAGCTCAGCCGGCACCTAGGGAAACCTACCAAACCCGTGCATTTCTGAAAACTAGAGACCTAGGGGAATCCAAGATGGGGTGACTTGTGGGGCTCTGACCAGGTTCTGTTACCCAGAATCCTTTGCAAACCTCAAAATGTGGCTAAAAAAACACTTTTTCCTCACAGTTTGGTGACAGAAAGTTCTGGAATCAGAGAGAAGCCACAAATTTCCTTCCACCTAGCGTTCCGCCAAGTCTCCCGATAAAAATGATACCTCACTTGTGTGGGTAGGCCTAGCGCCCATGACAGGAAATGCCCCAAAACGCAACGTGCACACATCAAATTTTTTTAAAGAAAACAGAGGTGTTTTTTGCAAAGTGCCTACCTGTAGATTTTGGCCTCTAGCTCAGCCAGCACCTAGGGAAACCTACCAAACCCGTGCATTTCTGAAAACTAGAGACCTAGGGGAATCCAAGATGGGGTCACTTGTGGGGCTCTGACCAGGTTCTGTTACCCAGAATCCTTTGCAAACCTCAGAATTTGGCTAAAAAAACACATTTTCATCACATTTCGGTGACAGAAAGTTCAGGAATCAGAGAGGAGCCACAAATTTCCTTCCACCCAGTGTTCCACCAAGTCTCCCGATAAAAATGATACCTCACTTGTGTGGGTAGGCCTAGCGCCCGCAACAGGAAATGCCCCAAAACGTAACGTGCACACATCACATTTTTTGAAAGAAAACAGAGGTGTTTTTTGCAAAGTGCCTACCTGTAGAATTTGGCCTCTAGCTCAGCCGGCACCTAGGGAAACCTACCAAACCTGTGCATTTCTGAAAACTAGAGAACAAGGGGAATCCAAGATGGGGTGACTTGTGGGGCTCTGACCAGGTTCTGTTACCCAGAATCCTTTGCAAACCTCAAAATGTGGCTAAAAAACACTTTTTCCTCACAGTTTGGTGACAGAAAGTTCTGGAATCAGAGAGGAGCCACAAATTTCCTTCCACCTAGCTTTCCCCCAAGTCTCCCGATAAAAATGATACCTCACTTGTGTGGATAGGCCTAGCGCCCATGACAGGAAATGCCCCAAAACGCAACGTGCACACATCAAATTTTTTGAAAGAAAACAGAGGTGTTTTTTGCAAAGTGCCTACCTGTAGATTTTGGCCTCTAGCTCAGCCAGCACCTAGGGAAACCTACCAAACCTGTGCATTTCTGAAAACTAGAGACCTAGGGGAATCCAAGATGTGGTCACTTGTGGGGCTCTGACCAGGTTCTGTTACCCAGAATCCTTTGCAAACCTCAAAATTTGGCTAAAAAAACACATTTTCATCACATTTCGGTGACAGAAAGTTCAGGAATCAGAGAGGAGCCACAAATTTCCTTCCACCCAGTGTTCCACCAAGTCTCCCGATAAAAATGATACCTCACTTGTGTGGGTAGGCCTAGCGCCCGCAACAGGAAATGCCCCAAAACGTAACGTGCACACATCACATTTTTTTAAAGAAAACAGAGGTGTTTTTTGCAAAGTGCCTACCTGTAGAATTTGGCATCTAGCTCAGCCGGCACCTAGGGAAACCTACCAAACCTGTGCATTTCTGAAAACTAGAGACCAAGGGGAATCCAAGATGGGGTGACTTGTGGGGCTCTGACCAGGTTCTGTTACCCAGAATCCTTTGCAAACCTCAAAATGTGGCTAAAAAAACACTTTTTCCTCACAGTTTGGTGACAGAAAGTTCTGGAATCAGAGAGGAGCCACAAATTTCCTTCCACCTAGCGTTCCCCCAAGTCTCCCGATAAAAATGATACCTCACTTGTGTGGATAGGCCTAGCGCCCATGACAGGAAATGGCCCAAAACGCAACGTGCACACATCACATTTTTTTAAAGAAAACAGAGGTGTTTTTTGCAAAGTGCCTACCTGTAGATTTTGGCCTCTAGCTCAGCCGGCACCTAGGGAAACCTACCAAACCCGTGCATTTCTGAAAACTAGAGACCTAGGGGAATCCAAGATGGGGTGACTTGTGGGGCTCTGACCAGGTTCTGTTACCCAGAATCCTTTGCAAACCTCAAAATTTGGCTAAAAAAACACATGTTCCTCACATTTCTGTGGCAGAACGTTCTGGAATCTGAGAGGAACCACAAATTTACTTCCACCCAGCGTTCCCCCAAGTCTCCCGATAAAAATGATACCTCACTTGTGTGGGTAGGCCTAGCGCCCGCGACAGGAAATGCCCCAAAGCACAACGTGGACACATCCCATTTTTTGACAGAAAACAGAGCTGTTTTTTGCAAAGTGCCTACCTGTAGATTTTGGCCTCTAGCTCAGCCGGCACCTAGGGAAACCTACCAAGCCTGTGCATTTCTGAAAACTAGAGACCTAGGGGAATCCAAGATGGGGTAACTTGTGGGGCTCTGACCAGAGTTTGTTACCCAGAATCCTTTGCAAACCTCAAAATTTGGCTAAAAAAACACATTTTCATCACATTTCGGTGACAGGAAGTTCAGGAATCAGAGAGGAGCCACAAATTTCCTTCCACCCAGTGTTCCCCCAAGTCTCCCGATAAAAATGATACCTCACTTGTGTGGGTAGGCCTAGCGCCCGCAACAGGAAATGCCCCAAAACGCAACGTGCACACATCAAATTTTTGGAAAGAAAACAGAGGTGTTTTTTGCAAAGTGCCTACCTGTAGATTTTGGCCTCTAGCTCAGCCGGCACCTAGGGAAACCTACCAAACCTGTGCATTTCTGAAAACTAGAGACCAAGGGGAATCCAAGATGGGGTGACTTGTGGGGCTCTGACCAGGTTCTGTTACCCAGAATCCTTTGCAAACCTCAAAATGTGGCTAAAAAAACACTTTTTCCTCACAGTATGGTGACAGAAAGTTCTGGAATCAGAGAGGAGCCACAAATTTCCTTCCACCTAGCGTTCCCCCAAGTCTCCCGATAAAAATGATATCTCACTTGTGTGGATAGGCCTAGCGCCCATGACAGGAAATGGCCCAAAACGCAACGTGCACACATCACATTTTTTTAAAGAAAACAGAGGTGTTTTTTGCAAAGTGCCTACCTGTAGATTTTGGCCTCTAGCTCAGCCGGCACCTAGGGAAACCTACCAAACCCGTGCATTTCTGAAAACTAGAGACCTAGGGGAATCCAAGATGGGGTGACTTGTGGGGCTCTGACCAGTTTCTGTTACCCAGAATCCTTTGCAAACCTCAAAATTTGGCTAAAAAAACACATGTTCTTCACATTTCTGTGGCAGAACGTTCTGGAATCTGAGAGGAACCACAAATTTACTTCCACCCAGCGTTCCCCCAAGTCTCCCGATAAAAATGATACCTCACTTGTGTGGGTAGGCCTAGCGCCCGCGACAGGAAATGCCCCAAAGCACAACGTGGACACATCCCATTTTTTGACAGAAAACAGAGCTGTTTTTTGCAAAGTGCCTACCTGTAGATTTTGGCCTCTAGCTCAGCCGGCACCTAGGGAAACCTACCAAGCCTGTGCATTTCTGAAAACTAGAGACCTAGGGGAATCCAAGATGGGGTAACTTGTGGGGCTCTGACCAGAGTTTGTTACCCAGAATCCTTTGCAAACCTCAAAATTTGGCTAAAAAAACACATTTTCATCACATTTCGGTGACAGAAAGTTCAGGAATCAGAGAGGAGCCACAAATTTCCTTCCACCCAGTGTTCCCCCAAGTCTCCCGATAAAAATGATACCTCACTTGTGTGGGTAGGCCTAGCGCCCGCAACAGGAAATGCCCCAAAACGCAACATGCACACATCAAATTTTTTGAAAGAAAACAGAGGTGTTTTTTGCAAAGTACCTACCTGTAGATTTTGGCCTCTAGCTCAGCCGGCACCTAGGGAAACCTACCAAACCTGTGCATTTCTGAAAACTAGAGACCAAGGGGAATCCAAGATGGGGTGACTTGTGGGGCTCTGACCAGGTTCTGTTACACAGAATCCTTTGCAAACCTCAAAATGTGGGTAAAAAAACACTTTTTCCTCACAGTTTGGTGACAGAAAGTTCTGGAATCAGAGAGGAGCCACAAATTTCCTTCCACCTAGCGTTCCCACAAGTCTCCCGATAAAAATGATGCCTCACTTGTGTGGGTAGACCTAGCGCCCATGACAGGAAATGCCCCAAAACACAATGTGCACACATCACATTTTTTTAAAGAAAACAGAGGTGTTTTTTGCAAAGTGCCTACCTGTAGATTTTGGCCTCTAGCTCAGCCGGCACCTAGGGAAACCTACCAAACCCGTGCATTTCTGAAAACTAGAGACCTAGGGTAATCCAAGATGGGGTGACTTGTGGGGCTCTGACCAGGTTCTGTTACCCAGAATCCTTTGCACACCTCAAAATTTGGCTAAAAAAATAAATTTTCCTCACATTTCGGTGACAGAAAGTTCAGGAATCAGAGAGGACCCACAAATTTCCTTCCACCCAGTGTTCCCCCAAGTCTCCCGATAAAAATGATACCTCACTTGTGTGGGTAGGCCTAGCGCCCGCAACAGAAAATGCCCCAAAACGCAACGTGCACACATCACATTTTTTGAAAGAAAACAGGGGTGTTTTTTGCAAAGTGCCTACCTGTAGATTTTGACCTGTAGCTCAGCCGGAACCTAGGGAAACCTACGAAACCTGTGCATTTTTGAAAACTAGAAACCTAGAGAAATCCAGGATGGGGTGACTTGTGGGGCTCTGACCAGGTTCTGTTACCCAGAATCCTTTGCAAACCTCAAAATTTGGCTAAAAAAACACATGTTCCTCACATTTCTGTGACAGAAAGTTCTGGAATCTGAGAGGCAGCACAAATTTCCTTCCACCCACCGTTGCCCCAAGTCTCCTGATAAAAATGATACCTCACTTGTGTGGGTAGGCCTAGCGCCCACAACAGGAAATGCCCCAAAACGCAACGTGGACACATCCCATTTTTTGAAAGAAAACAGAGGTGTTTTTTGCAAAGTGCCTACCTGTCGATTTTGGCAACTAGCTCACCCAGCACCTAGGGAAACCTACCAAACCTGTGCATTTTTTAAAACTAGAGACCTAGGGGAATCCAAGATGGGGTGACTTGTGTGGCTCTGACCAGGTTCTGTTACCCAGAATCCTTTGCAAACCTCAAAATTTGGCTAAAAAAAAACATGTTCCTCACATTTCTGTGGCAGAAAGTTCTGGAATCTGAGAGGCAGCACAAATTTCCTTCCACCCAGTGTTCCCCCAAGTCTCCCTATAAAAATGATACCTCACTTGTGTGGGTAGGCCTAGCGCCCATGACAGGAAATGCCCCAAAACGCAACGTGCACACATCACATTTTTTGAAAGAAAACAGAGGTGTTTTTTGCAAAGTGCCTACCTGTAGATTTTGGCCTCTAGCTCAGCCGGCACCTAGGGAAACCTACCAAACCCGTGCATTTCTGAAAACTAGAGACCTAGGGGAATCCAAGATTGGGTGACTTGTGGGGCTCTGACCAGGTTCTGTTACCCAGAATCCTTTGCAAACCTCAAAATTTGGCTAAAAAAACACATGTTCCTCACATTTCTGTGGCAGAACGTTCTAGAATCAGAGAGGAGCCACAAATGTCCTTCCACCCAGCGTTCCCCCAAGTCTCCCGATAAAAATTATACCTCACTTGTGTGGGTAGGCCTAGCGCCCGCGACAGGAAATGCCCCAAAGCACAACGTGGACACATCCCATTTTTTGACAGAAAACAGAGCTGTTTTTTGCAAAGTGCCTACCTGTAGATTTTGGCCTCTAGCTCAACCGGCACCTAGGGAAACCTACCAAGCCTGTGCATTTCTGAAAACTAGAGACCTAGGGGAATCCAAGATGGGGTAACTTGTGGGGCTCTGACCAGAGTTTGTTACCCAGAATCCTTTGCAAACCTCACAATTTGGCTAAAAAAACACATTTTCCTCATATTTTGGTGACCGAAAGTTCAGAAATCAGAGAGGAGCCACAAATTTCCTTCCACCTAGTGTTCCCCCAAGTCTCCCGATAAAAATGATACCTCATTTGTGTTGGTAGGCCTAGCGCCCGCAACAGGAAATGCCCCAAAACGCAACGTGCACACATCACATTTTTTGACAGAAAACAGAGCTGTTTTTTGCAAAGTGTCTACCTGTAGATTTTGGCCTCTAGCTCAGCCGGCACCTAGGGAAACCTACCAAACCTGTGCATTTCTGAAAACTAGAGACCTAGGGGAATCCAAGATGGGGTGACTTGTGGGGCTCTGACCAGGTTCTGTTACCCATAATCCTTTGCAAACCTCAAAATTTGGCTAAAAAAACACATTTTCATCACATTTCGGTGACAGAAAGTTCAGGAATCAGAGAGGAGCCACAAATTTCCTTCCACCCAGTGTTCCCCCAAGTCTCCCTATAAAAATAATACCTCACTTGTGTTGGTAGGCCTAGCCCCCGCAACAGGAAATGCCCCAAAACGTGACGTGCACACATCACATTTTTTGAAAGAAAACAGAGGTTTTTTTTGCAAAGTGCCTACCTGTAGATTTTGGCCTCTAGCTCAGCCGGCACCTAGGGAAACCTACCAAACCTGTGCATTTCTGAAAACTAGAGACCAAGGGGAATCCAAGATGGGGTGACTTGTGGGGCTCTGACCAGGTTCTGTTACCCAGAATCCATTGCAAACCTCAAAATGTGGCTAAAAAAACACATTTTCATCACATTTCGGTGACAGAAAGTTCAGGAATCAGAGAGGAGCCACAAATTTCCTTCCACCCAGTGTTCCCCCAAGTCTCCCTATAAAAATGATACCTCACTTGTGTGGGTAGGCCTAGCGCCCATGACAGGAAATGCCCCAAAACGCAACGTGCACACATCACATTTTTTGAAAGAAAACAGAGGTGTTTTTTACAAAGTGCCTACCTGTAGATTTTGGCCTCTAGCTCAGCCGGCACCTAGGGAAACCTACCAAACCCGTGCATTTCTGAAAACTAGAGACCTAGGGGAATCCAAGATTGGGTGACTTGTGGGGCTCTGACCAGGTTCTGTTACCCAGAATCCTTTGCAAACCTCAAAATTTGGCTAAAAAAACACATGTTCCTCACATTTCTGTGGCAGAACGTTCTAGAATCAGAGAGGAGCCACAAATGTCCTTCCACCCAGCGTTCCCCCAAGTCTCCCGATAAAAATTATACCTCACTTGTGTGGGTAGGCCTAGCGCCCGCGACAGGAAATGCCCCAAAGCACAACGTGGACACATCCCATTTTTTGACAGAAAACAGAGCTGTTTTTTGCAAAGTGCCTACCTGTAGATTTTGGCCTCTAGCTCAGCCGGCACCTAGGGAAACCTACCAAGCCTGTGCATTTCTGAAAACTAGAGACCTAGGGGAATCCAAGATGGGGTAACTTGTGGGGCTCTGACCAGAGTTTGTTACCCAGAATCCTTTGCAAACCTCACAATTTGGCTAAAAAAACACATTTTCGTCATATTTTGGTGACAGAAAGTTCTGGAATCAGAGAGGAGCCACAAATTTCCTTCCACCTAGCGTTCCCCCAAGTCTCCCGATAAAAATGATACCTCACTTGTGTTGGTAGGCCTAGCGCCCGCAACAGGAAATGCCCCAAAACGCGACGTGCACACATCACATTTTTTGAAAGAAAACAGAGGTTTTTTTTGCAAAGTGCCTACCTGTAGATTTTGGCCTCTAGCTCAGCCGGCACCTAGGGAAACCTACCAAACCTGTGCATTTCTGAAAACTAGAGACCAAGGGGAATCCAAGATGGGGTGACTTGTGGGGCTCTGACCAGGTTCTGTTACCCAGAATCCATTGCAAACCTCAAAATGTGGCTAAAAAAACACATTTTCATCACATTTCGGTGACAGAAAGTTCAGGAATCAGAGAGGAGCCACAAATTTCCTTCCACCCAGTGTTCCCCCAAGTCTCCCTATAAAAATGATACCTCACTTGTGTGGGTAGGCCTAGCGCCCATGACAGGAAATGCCCCAAAACGCAACGTGCACACATCACATTTTTTGAAAGAAAACAGAGGTGTTTTTTACAAAGTGCCTACCTGTAGATTTTGGCCTCTAGCTCAGCCGGCACCTAGGGAAACCTACCAAACCCGTGCATTTCTGAAAACTAGAGACCTAGGGGAATCCAAGATGGGGTGACTTGTGGGGCTCTGACCAGGTTCTGTTACCCAGAATCCTTTGCAAACCTCAAAATTTGGCTAAAAAAACACATGTTCCTCACATTTCTGTGGCAGAACGTTCTGGAATCTGAGAGGAGCCACAAATGTCCTTCCACCCAGCGTTCCCCCAAGTCTCCCGATAAAAATTATACCTCACTTGTGTGGGTAGGCCTAGCGACCGCGACAGGAAATGCCCCAAATCACAACGTGGACACATCCCATTTTTTGACAGAAAACAGAGCTGTTTTTTGCAAAGTGCCTACCTGTAGATTTTGGCCTCTAGCTCAGCCGGCACCTAGGGAAACCTACCAAGCCTGTGCATTTCTGAAAACTAGAGACCTAGGGGAATCCAAGATGGGGTAACTTGTGGGGCTCTGACCAGAGTTTGTTACCCAGAATCCTTTGCAAACCTCACAATTTGGCTAAACAAAGACATTTTCCTCATACTTTGGTGACAGAAAGTTCTGGAATCAGAGAGGAGCCACAAATTTCCTTCCACCCAGTGTTCCCCCAAGTCTCCCGATAAAAATGATACCTCACTTGTGTGGGTAGGCCTAGCGCCTGCAACATGAAATGCCCCAAAATGCAACGTGCACACATCACATTTTTTGAAAGAAAACAGAGGTGTTTTTTGCAATGTGCCTACCTGTAGATTTTGGCCTCTAGCTCAGCCGGCACCTAGGGAAACCTACCAAACCCGTGCATTTCTGAAAACTAGAGACCTAGGGGAATCCAAGATGGGGTGACTTGTGGGGCTCTGACCAGGTTCTGTTACCCAGAATCCTTTGCAAACCTCAAAATGTGGCTAAAAAAACACTTTTTCCTCACAGTTTGGTGACAAAAAGTTCTTGAATCAGAGAGGAGCCACAAATTTCCTTCCACCCAGCGTTCCCCAAAGTCTCCCGATAAAAATGATACCTCACTTGTGTAGGTAGGCCTATCGCCCACGACAGGAAATGACCCAAAATGCAACTTGCACACATCCCATTTTTTGAAAGAAAACAGAGGTGTTTTTTGCTAAGTGCCTACCTGTAGATTTTGGCCTCTAGCTCAGCCGGCACCTAGGGAAACCTACCAAACCTGTGCATTTCTGAAAACTAGAGACCTAGGGGAATCCAAAGATGGGGTGACTTGTGGGGCTCTGACCAGGTTCTGTTACCCAGAATCCTTTGCAAACCTCAAAATATGGCTAAAAAAACACTTTTTCCTCACTGTTTGGTGACAGAAAGTTCTGGAATCAGAAAGGAGCCACAAATTTCCTTCCACCCAGCGTTCCCAAAGTCTCCCGATAAAAATGATACCTCACTTGTGTAGGTAGGCCTAGCGCCCACGACAGGAAATGCTCCAAAACGCAACGTGCACACATCCCATTTTTTTAAAGAAAACAGAGGTGTTTTTTGCAAAGTGCCTACCTGTAGATTTTGGCCTCTAGCTCAGCCGGCACCTAGGGAAACCTACCAAACCTGTGCATTTCTGAAAACTAGAGACCAAGGGGAATCCAAGATGGGGTGACTTGTGGGGCTCTGACCAGGTTCTGTTACCCAGAATCATTTGCAAACCTCAAAATGTGGCTAAAAAAACACTTTTTCCTCACAGTTTGGTGACAGAAAGTTCTGGAATCAGAGAGGAGCCACAAATTTCCTTCCACTTAGCGTTCCCCCCAGTCTCCCGATAAAAATGATACCTCACTTGTGTGGGTAGGCCTAGCGCCCATGACAGGAAATGCCCCAAAACGCAACGTGCACACATCACATTTTTTTTAAGAAAACAGAGGTGTTTTTTGCAAAGTGCCTACCTGTAGATTTTGGCCTCTAGCTCAGCCGGCACCTAAGGAAACCTACCAAACCCGTGCATTTCTGAAAACTAGAGACCTAGGGGAATCCAAGATGGGGTGACTTGTGGGGCTCTGACCAGGTTCTGTTACCCAGAATCCTTTGCAAACCTCAAAATTTGGCTAAAAAAACACATGTTCCTCACATTTCTGTGGCAGAACGTTCTGGAATCTGAGAGGAGCCACAAATTTACTTCCACCCAGCG
This sequence comes from Pleurodeles waltl, assembly GCF_031143425.1. Classification (NCBI taxonomy): domain Eukaryota; kingdom Metazoa; phylum Chordata; class Amphibia; order Caudata; family Salamandridae; genus Pleurodeles; species Pleurodeles waltl. The sequence continues at coordinate 457,013,433 of NC_090440.1, read as the reverse complement.
TTCCCCCAAGTCTTCCGATAAAAATGATACCTCACTTGTGTGGGTAGGCCTAGCGCCCGCGACAGGAAATGCCCCAAATCACAACGTGGACACATCCCATTTTTTGACAGAAAACAGAGCTGTTTTTTGCAAAGTGCCTACCTGTAGATTTTGGCCTCTAGCTCAGCCGGCACCTAGGGAAACCTACCAAGCCTGTGCATTTCTGAAAACTAGAGACCTAGGGGAATCCAAGATGGGGTAACTTGTGGGGCTCTGACCAGAGTTTGTTACCCAGAATCCTTTGCAAACCTCACAATTTGGCTAAACAAACACATTTTCCTCATACTTTGGTGACAGAAAGTTCTGGAATCAGAGAGGAGCCACAAATTTCCTTCCACCCAGTGTTCCCCCAAGTCTCCCGATAAAAATGATACCTCACTTGTGTGGGTAGGCCTAGCGCCTGCAACAGGAAATGCCCCAAAATGCAACGTGCACACATCACATTTTTTTAAAGAAAACAGAGGTGTTTTTTGCAATGTGCCTACCTGTAGATTTTGGCCTCTAGCTCAGCCGGCACCTAGGGAAACCTACCAAACCTGTGCATTTCTGAAAACTAGAGACCTAGGGGAATCCAAGATGGGGTGACTTGTGGGGCTCTGACCAGGTTCTGTTACCCAGAATCCTTTGCAAACCTCAAAATGTGGCTAAAAAAACACTTTTTCCCCACAGTTTGGTGACAAAAAGTTCTTGAATCAGAGAGGAGCCACAAATTTCCTTCCACCCAGCGTTCCCCAAAGTCTCCCGATAAAAATGATACCTCACTTGTGTAGGTAGGCCTATCGCCCACGACAGGAAATGACCCAAAATGCAACTTGCACACATCCCATTTTTTGAAAGAAAACAGAGGTGTTTTTTGCTAAGTGCCTACCTGTAGATTTTGGCCTCTAGCTCAGCCGGCACCTAGGGAAACCTACCAAACCTGTGCATTTCTGAAAACTAGAGACCTAGGGGAATCCAAAGATGGGGTGACTTGTGGGGCTCTGACCAGGTTCTGTTACCCAGAATCCTTTGCAAACCTCAAAATATGGCTAAAAAAACACTTTTTCCTCCCTGTTTGGTGACAGAAAGTTCTGGAATCAGAAAGGAGCCACAAATTTCCTTCCACCCAGCGTTCCCAAAGTCTCCCGATAAAAATGATACCTCACTTGTGTAGGTAGGCCTAGCGCCCACGACAGGAAATGCCCCAAAACGCAACGTGCACACATCCCATTTTTTTAAAGAAAACAGTGGTGTTTTTTGCTAAGTGCCTACCTGTAGATTTTGGCCTCTAGCTCAGCCGGCACCTAGGGAAACCTACCAAACCTGTGCATTTTTTAAAATTAGAGACCTAGGGGAATCCAAGATGGGGTGACTTGTTGGGCTCTGACCAGAGTTTGTTACCCAGAATCCTTTGCAAACCTCACATTTTGGCTAAAAAAACACAATTTCCTCACATTTTGGTGACAGAAAGTTCTGGAATCAGAGAGGAGCCACAAATTTCCTTCCACCCAGCGTTCCCAAAGTCTCCCGATAAAAATGATACCTCACTTGTGTAGGTAAGCCTAGCGCCCACGACAGGAAATGCCCCAAAACGCAACGTGCACACATCCCATTTTTTGAAAGAAAACAGAGGTGTTTTTTGCTAAGTGCCTACCTGTAGATTTTGGCCTCTAGCTCAGCCGGCACCTAGGGAAACCTACCAAACCTGTGCATTTTTGAAAATTAGAGACCTAGGGGAATCCAAGATGGGGTGACTTGTGGGGCTCTGACCAGGTTCTGTTACCCAGAATCCTTTGCAAACTTCAACATTTGGCTAAAAAAACACATGTTCCTCACATTTCTGTGGCAGAACGTTCTGGAATCTGAGAGGAGGCACAAATTTACTTCCACCCAGCGTTCCCCCAAGTCTCCCGATAAAAATGATACCTCACTTGTGTGGGTAGGCCTAGCGCCCGCGACAGGAAATGCCCCAAAGCACAACGTGGACACATCCCATTTTTTGACAGAAAACAGAGCTGTTTTTTGCAAAGTGCCTACCTGTAGATTTTGGCCTCTAGCTCAGCCGGCACCTAGGGAAACCTACCAAGCCTGTGCATTTCTGAAAACTAGAGACCTAGGGGAATCCAAGATGGGGTAACTTGTGGGGCTCTGACCAGAGTTTGTTACCCAGAATCCTTTGCAAACCTCACAATTTGGCTAAAAAAACCCATTTTCCTCATATTTTGGTGACAGAAAGTTCTGGAATCAGAGAGGAGCCACAAATTTCCTTCCACCTAGCGTTCCCCCAAGTCTCCCGATAAAAATGATACCTCACTTGTGTGGGTAGGCCTAGCGCCCATGACAGGAAATGCCCCAAAACGCAACGTGCACACATCACATTTTTTGAAAGAAAACAGAGGTGTTTTTTGCAAAGTGCCTACCTGTAGATTTTGGCCTCTAGCTCAGCCGGCACCTAGGGAAACCTACCAAACCCGTGCATTTCTGAAAACTAGAGACCTAGGGGAATCCAAGATGGGGTGACTTGTGGGGCTCTGACCAGATTCTGTTACCCAGAATCCTTTGCAAACCTCAAAATTTGGCTAAAAAAACACGAGTTCCTCACATTTCTGTGGCAGAACGTTCTGGAATCTGAGAGGAGCCACAAATTTACTTCCACCCAGCGTTCCCCCAAGTCTCCCGATAAAAATGATACCTCACTTGTGTGGGTAGGCCTAGCGCCCGCGACAGGAAATGCCCCAAAGCACAACGTGGACACATCCCATTTTTTGACAGAAAACAGAGCTGTTATTTGCAAAGTGCCTACCGGTAGATTTTGGCCTCTAGCTCAGCCCACACCTAGGGAAACCTACCAAACCTGTGCATTTCTAAAGACTAGAGACCTAGGGGAATCCAAGATGGGGTCACTTGAGGGGCTCTGACCAGGTTCTGTTACCCAGAATCCTTTGCAAACCTCAAAATGTTGCTAAAAAAACACATTTTCATCACATTTCGGTGACAGAAAGTTCAGGAATCAGAGAGGAGCCACAAATTTCCTTCCACCCAGTGTTCCCCCAAGTCTCCCGATAAAAATGATACCTCACTTGTGTTGGTAGGCCTAGCGCCCGCAACAGGAAATGCCCCAAAACGCAACGTGGACACATCACATTTTTTGAAAGAAAACAGAGGTGTTTTTTGCAAAGTGCCTACCTGTAGATTTTGGCCTCTAGCTCAGCCGGAACCTAGGGAAACCTACCAAACCTGTGCATTTTTTAAAACTAGAGACCAAGGGGAATCCAAGATGGGGTGACTTGTGGGGCTCTGACCAGGTTCTGTTACCCAGAATCCTTTGCAAACCTCAAAATGTGGCTAAAAAAACACTTTTTCCTCACAGTTTGGTGACAGAAAGTTCTGGAATCAGAGAGGAGTCACAAATTTCCTTCCACCTGGCGTTCCCCCAAATCTCTCGATAAAAATGATACCTCACTTGTGTGGGTAGGCCTAGCGCCCATGACAGGAAATGCCCCAAAATGCAACGTGCACACATCACATTTTTTGAAAGAAAACAGAGGTGTTTTTTGCAAAGTGCCTACCTGTAGATTTTGGCCTCTAGCTCAGCCGGCACCTAGGGAAACCTACCAAACCCGTGCATTTCTGAAAACTAGAGACCTAGGGGAATCCAAAATGGGGTGACTTGTGGGGCTCTGACCAGATTCTGTTACCCAGAATCCTTTGCAAACCTCAAAATTTGGCTAAAAAAACACGAGTTCCTCACATTTCTGTGGCAGAACGTTCTGGAATCTGAGAGGAGCCACAAATTTACTTCCACCCAGCGTTCCCCCAAGTCTCCCGATAAAAATGATACCTCACTTGTGTGGGTAGGCCTAGCGCCCGCGACAGGAAATGCCCCAAAGCACAACGTGGACACATCCCATTTTTTGACAGAAAACAGAGCTGTTATTTGCAAAGTGCCTACCGGTAGATTTTGGCCTCTAGCTCAGCCGACACCTAGGGAAACCTACCAAACCTGTGCATTTCTGAAGACTAGAGACCTAGGGGAATCCAAGATGGGGTCACTTGTGGGGCTCTGACCAGGTTCTGTTACCCAGAATCCTTTGCAAACCTCAAAATTTTGCTAAAAAAACACATTTTCATCACATTTCGGTGACAGAAAGTTCAGGAATCAGAGAGGAGCCACAAATTTCCTTCCACCCAGTGTTCCCCCAAGTCTCCCGATAAAAATGATACCTCACTTGTGTTGGTAGGCCTAGCGCCCGCAACAGGAAATGCCCCAAAACGCAACGTGCACACATCACATTTTTTGAAAGAAAACAGAGGTGTTTTTTGCAAAGTGCCTACCTGTAGATTTTGGCCTCTAGCTCAGCCGGAACCTAGGGAAACCTACCAAACCTGTGCATTTTTTAAAACTAGAGACCAAGGGGAATCCAAGATGGGGTGACTTGTGGGGCTCTGACCAGGTTCTGTTACCCAGAATCCTTTGCAAACCTCAAAATGTGGCTAAAAAAACACTTTTTCCTCACAGTTTGGTGACAGAAAGTTCTGGAATCAGAGAGGAGCCACAAATTTATTTCCACCCAGCGTTCCCCCAAGTCTCCCGATAAAAATGATACCTCACTTGTGTGGGTAGGCATAGCGCCCATGACAGGAAATGCCCCAAAACACAATGTGCACACATCACATTTTTTGAAAGAAAACAGAGGTGTTTTTTGCAAAGTGCCTACCTGTAGATTTTGGCCTCTAGCTCAGCCGGCACCTAGGGAAACCTACCAAACCCGTGCATTTCTGAAAACTAGAGACCTAGGGGAATCCAAGATGGGGTAACTTGTGGGGCTCTGACCAGAGTTTGTTACCCAGAATCCTTTGCAAACCTCACAATTTGGCTAAACAAACACATTTTCCTCATACTTTGGTGACAGAAAGTTCTGGAATCAGAGAGGAGCCACAAATTTCCTTCCACCCAGTGTTCCCCCAAGTCTCCCGATAAAAATGATACCTCACTTGTGTGGGTAGGCCTAGCGCCTGCAACAGGAAATGCCCCAAAATGCAACGTGCACACATCACATTTTTTGAAAGAAAACAGAGGTGTTTTTTGCAAAGTGCCTACCTGTAGATTTTGGCCTCTAGCTCAGCCGGCACCTAGGGAAACCTACCAAACCTGTGCATTTCTGAAAACTAGAGACCTAGGGGAATCCAAGATGGGGTGACTTGTGGGGCTCTGACCTGGTTCTGTTACCCAGAATCCTTTGCAAACCTCAAAATGTGGCTAAAAAAACACTTTTTCCTCACAGTTTGGTGACAAAAAGTTCTTGAATCAGAGAGGAGCCACAAATTTCCTTCCACCCAGCGTTCCCCAAAGTCTCCCGATAAAAATGATACCTCACTTGTGAAGGTAGGCCTATCGCCCACGACAGGAAATGACCCAAAATGCAACGTGCACACATCCCATTTTTTGAAAGAAAACAGAGGTGTTTTTTGCTAAGTGCCTACCTGTAGATTTTGGCCTCTAGCTCAGCCGGCACCTAGGGAAACCTACCAAACCTGTGCATTTCTGAAAACTAGAGACCTAGGGGAATCCAAAGATGGGGTGACTTGTGGGGCTCTGACCAGGTTCTGTTACCCAGAATCCTTTGCAAACCTCAAAATATGGCTAAAAAAACACTTTTTCCTCACTGTTTGGTGACAGAAAGTTCTGGAATCAGAAAGGAGCCACAAATTTCCTTCCACCCAGCGTTCCCAAAGTCTCCCGATAAAAATGATACCTCACTTGTGTAGGTAGGCCTAGCGCCCACGACAGGAAATGCCCCAAAACGCAACGTGCACACATCCCATTTTTTGAAAGAAAACAGTGGTGTTTTTTGCTAAGTGCCTACCTGTAGATTTTGGCCTCTAGCTCAGCCGGCACCTAGGGAAACCTACCAAACCTGTGCATTTTTGAAAATTAGAGACCTAGGGGAATCCAAGATGGGGTGACTTGTGGGGCTCTGACCAGAGTTTGTTAACCAGAATCCTTTGCAAACCTCACATTTTGGCTAAAAAAACACAATTTCCTCACATTTTGGTGACAGAAAGATCTGGAATCAGAGAGGAGCCACAAATTTCCTTCCACCCAGCGTTCCCAAAGTCTCCCGATAAAAATGATACCTCACTTGTGTAGGTAAGCCTAGCGCCCACGACAGGAAATGCCCCAAAACGCAACGTGCACACATCCCATTTTTTGAAAGAAAACAGAGGTGTTTTTTGCTAAGTGCCTACCTGTAGATTTTGGCCTCTAGCTCAGCCGGCACCTAAGGAAACCTACCAAACCTGTGCATTTTTGAAAATTAGAGACCTAGGGGAAATCAAGATGGGGTGACTTGTGGGGCTCTGACCAGGTTCTGTTACCCAGAATCCTTTGCAAACTTCAACATTTGGCTAAAAAAACACATGTTCCTCACATTTCTGTGGCAGAACGTTCTGGAATCTGAGAGGAGGCACAAATTTACTTCCACCCAGCGTTCCCCCAAGTCTCCCGATAAAAATGATACCTCACTTGTGTGGGTAGGCCTAGCGCCCGCGACAGGAAATGCCCCAAAGCACAACGTGGACACATCACATTTTTTGACAGAAAACAGAGCTGTTTTTTGCAAAGTGCCTACCTGTAGATTTTGGCCTCTAGCTCAGCCGGCACCTAGGGAAACCTACCAAGCCTGTGCATTTCTGAAAACTAGAGACCTAGGGGAATCCAAGATGGGGTAACTTGTGGGGCTCTGACCAGAGTTTGTTACCCAGAATCCTTTGCAAACCTCACAATTTGGCTAAAAAAACCCATTTTCCTCATATTTTGGTGACAGAAAGTTCTGGAATCAGAGAGGAGCCACAAATTTCCTTCCACCTAGCGTTCCCCCAAGTCTCCCGATAAAAATGATACCTCACTTGTGTGGGTAGGCCTAGCGCCCATGACAGGAAATGCCCCAAAACGCAACGTGCACACATCACATTTTTTGAAAGAAAACAGAGGTGTTTTTTGCAAAGTGCCTACCTGTAGATTTTGGCCTCTAGCTCAGCCGGCACCTAGGGAAACCTACCAAACCCGTGCATTTCTGAAAACTAGAGACCTAGGGGAATCCAAGATGGGGTGACTTGTGGGGCTCTGACCAGATTCTGTTACCCAGAATCCTTTGCAAACCTCAAAATTTGGCTAAAAAAACACGAGTTCCTCACATTTCTGTGGCAGAACGTTCTGGAATCTGAGAGGAGCCACAAATTTACTTCCACCCAGCGTTCCCCCAAGTCTCCCGATAAAAATGATACCTCACTTGTGTGGGTAGGCCTAGCGCCCGCGACAGGAAATGCCCCAAAGCACAACGTGGACACATCCCATTTTTTTACAGAAAACAGAGCTGTTATTTGCAAAGTGCCTACCGGTAGATTTTGGCCTCCAGCTCAGCCGACACCTAGGGAAACCTACCAAACCTGTGCATTTCTGAAGACTAGAGACCTAGGGGAATCCAAGATGGGGTCACTTGTGGGGCTCTGACCAGGTTCTGTTACCCAGAATCCTTTGCAAACCTCAAAATTTTGCTAAAAAAACACATTTTCATCACATTTCGGTGACAGAAAGTTCAGGAATCAGAGAGGAGCCACAAATTTCCTTCCACCCAGTGTTCCCCCAAGTCTCCCGATAAAAATGATACCTCACTTGTGTTGGTAGGCCTAGCGCCCGCAACAGGAAATGCCCCAAAACGCAACGTGCACACATCACATTTTTTGAAAGAAAACAGAGGTGTTTTTTGCAAAGTGCCTACCTGTAGATTTTGGCCTCTAGCTCAGCCGGAACCTAGGGAAACCTACCAAACCTGTGCATTTTTTAAAACTAGAGACCAAGGGGAATCCAAGATGGGGTGACTTGTGGGGCTCTGACCAGGTTCTGTTACCCAGAATCCTTTGCAAACCTCAAAATGTGGCTAAAAAAACAATTTTTCCTCACAGTTTGGTGACAGAAAGTTCTGGAATCAGAGAGGAGCCACAAATTTCCTTCCACCTAGCGTTCCCCCAAATCTCTCGATAAAAATGATACCTCACTTGTGTGGGTAGGCCTAGCGCCCATGACAGGAAATGCCCCAAAACGCAACGTGCACACATCACATTTTTTGAAAGAAAACAGAGGTGTTTTTTGCAAAGTGCCTACCTGTAGATTTTGGCCTCTAGCTCAGCCGGCACCTAGGGAAACCTACCAAACCCGTGCATTTCTGAAAACTAGAGACCTAGGGGAATCCAAAATGGGGTGACTTGTGGGGCTCTGACCAGGTTGTGTTACCCAGAATCCTTTGCAAACCTCAAAATTTGGCTAAAAAAACACATGTTCCTCACATTTCTGTGGCAGAACGTTCTGGAATCTGAGAGGAGCCACAAATTAATTTCCACCCAGCGTTCCCCCAAGTCTCCCGATAAAAATGATACCTCACTTGTGTGGGTAGGCCTAGCGCCCGCGACAGGAAATGCCCCAAAGCACAACGTGGACACATCCCATTTTTTGACAGAAAACAGAGCTGTTATTTGCAAAGTGCCTACCGGTAGATTTTGGCCTCTAGCTCAGCCGACACCTAGGGAAACCTACCAAACCTGTGCATTTCTGAAGACTAGAGACCTAGGGGAATCCAAGATGGGGTCACTTGTGGGGCTCTGACCAGGTTCTGTTACCCAGAATCCTTTGCAAACCTCAAAATTTTGCTAAAAAAACACATTTTCATCACATTTCGGTGACAGAAAGTTCAGGAATCAGAGAGGAGCCACAAATTTCCTTCCACCCAGTGTTCCCCCAAGTCTCCCGATAAAAATGATACCTCACTTGTGTTGGTAGGCCTAGCGCCCGCAACAGGAAATGCCCCAAAACGCAACGTGCACACATCACATTTTTTGAAAGAAAACAGAGGTGTTTTTTGCAAAGTGCCTACCTGTAGATTTTGGCCTCTAGCTCAGCCGGAACCTAGGGAAACCTACCAAACCTGTGCATTTTTTAAAACTAGAGACCAAGGGGAATCCAAGATGGGGTGACTTGTGGGGCTCTGACCAGGTTCTGTTACCCAGAATCCTTTGCAAACCTCAAAATGTGGCTAAAAAAACACTTTTTCCTCACAGTTTGGTGACAGAAAGTTCTGGAATCAGAGAGGAGCCACAAATTTATTTCCACCCAGCGTTCCCCCAAGTCTCCCGATAAAAATGATACCTCACTTGTGTGGGTAGGCATAGCGCCCATGACAGGAAATGCCCCAAAACACAATGTGCACACATCACATTTTTTGAAAGAAAACAGAGGTGTTTTTTGCAAAGTGCCTACCTGTAGATTTTGGCCTCTAGCTCAGCCGGCACCTAGGGAAACCTACCAAACCCGTGCATTTCTGAAAACTAGAGACCTAGGGGAATCCAAGATGGGGTAACTTGTGGGGCTCTGACCAGAGTTTGTTACCCAGAATCCTTTGCAAACCTCACAATTTGGCTAAACAAACACATTTTCCTCATACTTTGGTGACAGAAAGTTCTGGAATCAGAGAGGAGCCACAAATTTCCTTCCACCCAGTGTTCCCCCAAGTCTCCCGATAAAAATGATACCTCACTTGTGTGGGTAGGCCTAGCGCCTGCAACAGGAAATGCCCCAAAATGCAACGTGCACACATCACATTTTTTGAAAGAAAACAGAGGTGTTTTTTGCAAAGTGCCTACCTGTAGATTTTGGCCTCTAGCTCAGCCGGCACCTAGGGAAACCTACCAAACCTGTGCATTTCTGAAAACTAGAGACCTAGGGGAATCCAAGATGGGGTGACTTGTGGGGCTCTGACCTGGTTCTGTTACCCAGAATCCTTTGCAAACCTCAAAATGTGGCTAAAAAAACACTTTTTCCTCACAGTTTGGTGACAAAAAGTTCTTGAATCAGAGAGGAGCCACAAATTTCCTTCCACCCAGCGTTCCCCAAAGTCTCCCGATAAAAATGATACCTCACTTGTGAAGGTAGGCCTATCGCCCACGACAGGAAATGACCCAAAATGCAACGTGCACACATCCCATTTTTTGAAAGAAAACAGAGGTGTTTTTTGCTAAGTGCCTACCTGTAGATTTTGGCCTCTAGCTCAGCCGGCACCTAGGGAAACCTACCAAACCTGTGCATTTCTGAAAACTAGAGACCTAGGGGAATCCAAAGATGGGGTGACTTGTGGGGCTCTGACCAGGTTCTGTTACCCAGAATCCTTTGCAAACCTCAAAATATGGCTAAAAAAACACTTTTTCCTCACTGTTTGGTGACAGAAAGTTCTGGAATCAGAAAGGAGCCACAAATTTCCTTCCACCCAGCATTCCCAAAGTCTCCCGATAAAAATGATACCTCACTTGTGTAGGTAGGCCTAGCGCCCACGACAGGAAATGCCCCAAAACGCAACGTGCACACATCCCATTTTTTGAAAGAAAACAGTGGTGTTTTTTGCTAAGTGCCTACCTGTAGATTTTGGCCTCTAGCTCAGCCGGCACCTAGGGAAACCTACCAAACCTGTGCATTTTTGAAAATTAGAGACCTAGGGGAATCCAAGATGGGGTGACTTGTGGGGCTCTGACCAGAGTTTGTTAACCAGAATCCTTTGCAAACCTCACATTTTGGCTAAAAAAACACAATTTCCTCACATTTTGGTGACAGAAAGATCTGGAATCAGAGAGGAGCCACAAATTTCCTTCCACCCAGCGTTCCCAAAGTCTCCCGATAAAAATGATACCTCACTTGTGTAGGTAAGCCTAGCGCCCACGACAGGAAATGCCCCAAAACGCAACGTGCACACATCCCATTTTTTGAAAGAAAACAGAGGTGTTTTTTGCTAAGTGCCTACCTGTAGATTTTGGCCTCTAGCTCAGCCGGCACCTAAGGAAACCTACCAAACCTGTGCATTTTTGAAAATTAGAGACCTAGGGGAAATCAAGATGGGGTGACTTGTGGGGCTCTGACCAGGTTCTGTTACCCAGAATCCTTTGCAAACTTCAACATTTGGCTAAAAAAACACATGTTCCTCACATTTCTGTGGCAGAACGTTCTGGAATCTGAGAGGAGGCACAAATTTACTTCCACCCAGCGTTCCCCCAAGTCTCCCGATAAAAATGATACCTCACTTGTGTGGGTAGGCCTAGCGCCCGCGACAGGAAATGCCCCAAAGCACAACGTGGACACATCACATTTTTTGACAGAAAACAGAGCTGTTTTTTGCAAAGTGCCTACCTGTAGATTTTGGCCTCTAGCTCAGCCGGCACCTAGGGAAACCTACCAAGCCTGTGCATTTCTGAAAACTAGAGACCTAGGGGAATCCAAGATGGGGTAACTTGTGGGGCTCTGACCAGAGTTTGTTACCCAGAATCCTTTGCAAACCTCACAATTTGGCTAAAAAAACCCATTTTCCTCATATTTTGGTGACAGAAAGTTCTGGAATCAGAGAGGAGCCACAAATTTCCTTCCACCTAGCGTTCCCCCAAGTCTCCCGATAAAAATGATACCTCACTTGTGTGGGTAGGCCTAGCGCCCATGACAGGAAATGCCCCAAAACGCAACGTGCACACATCACATTTTTTGAAAGAAAACAGAGGTGTTTTTTGCAAAGTGCCTACCTGTAGATTTTGGCCTCTAGCTCAGCCGGCACCTAGGGAAACCTACCAAACCCGTGCATTTCTGAAAACTAGAGACCTAGGGGAATCCAAGATGGGGTGACTTGTGGGGCTCTGACCAGATTCTGTTACCCAGAATCCTTTGCAAACCTCAAAATTTGGCTAAAAAAACACGAGTTCCTCACATTTCTGTGGCAGAACGTTCTGGAATCTGAGAGGAGCCACAAATTTACTTCCACCCAGCGTTCCCCCAAGTCTCCCGATAAAAATGATACCTCACTTGTGTGGGTAGGCCTAGCGCCCGCGACAGGAAATGCCCCAAAGCACAACGTGGACACATCCCATTTTTTGACAGAAAACAGAGCTGTTATTTGCAAAGTGCCTACCGGTAGATTTTGGCCTCCAGCTCAGCCGACACCTAGGGAAACCTACCAAACCTGTGCATTTCTGAAGACTAGAGACCTAGGGGAATCCAAGATGGGGTCACTTGTGGGGCTCTGACCAGGTTCTGTTACCCAGAATCCTTTGCAAACCTCAAAATTTTGCTAAAAAAACACATTTTCATCACATTTCGGTGACAGAAAGTTCAGGAATCAGAGAGGAGCCACAAATTTCCTTCCACCCAGTGTTCCCCCAAGTCTCCCGATAAAAATGATACCTCACTTGTGTTGGTAGGCCTAGCGCCCGCAACAGGAAATGCCCCAAAACGCAACGTGCACACATCACATTTTTTGAAAGAAAACAGAGGTGTTTTTTGCAAAGTGCCTACCTGTAGATTTTGGCCTCTAGCTCAGCCGGAACCTAGGGAAACCTACCAAACCTGTGCATTTTTTAAAACTAGAGACCAAGGGGAATCCAAGATGGGGTGACTTGTGGGGCTCTGACCAGGTTCTGTTACCCAGAATCCTTTGCAAACCTCAAAATGTGGCTAAAAAAACAATTTTTCCTCACAGTTTGGTGACAGAAAGTTCTGGAATCAGAGAGGAGCCACAAATTTCCTTCCACCTAGCGTTCCCCCAAATCTCTCGATAAAAATGATACCTCACTTGTGTGGGTAGGCCTAGCGCCCATGACAGGAAATGCCCCAAAACGCAACGTGCACACATCACATTTTTTGAAAGAAAACAGAGGTGTTTTTTGCAAAGTGCCTACCTGTAGATTTTGGCCTCTAGCTCAGCCGGCACCTAGGGAAACCTACCAAACCCGTGCATTTCTGAAAACTAGAGACCTAGGGGAATCCAAAATGGGGTGACTTGTGGGGCTCTGACCAGGTTCTGTTACCCAGAATCCTTTGCAAACCTCAAAATTTGGCTAAAAAAACACATGTTCCTCACATTTCTGTGGCAGAACGTTCTGGAATCTGAGAGGAGCCACAAATTAATTTCCACCCAGCGTTCCCCCAAGTCTCCCGATAAAAATGATACCTCACTTGTGTGGGTAGGCCTAGCGCCCGCGACAGGAAATGCCCCAAAGCACAACGTGGACACATCCCATTTTTTGACAGAAAACAGAGCTGTTTTTTGCAAAGTGCCTACCTGTAGATTTTGGCCTCTAGCTCAGCCGGCACCTAGGGAAACCTACCAAGCCTGTGCATTTCTGAAAACTAGAGACCTAGGGGAATCCAAGATGGGGTAACTTGTGGGGCTCTGACCAGAGTTTGTTACCCAGAATCCTTTGCAAACCTCAAAATTTGGCTAAAAAAACACATTTTCATCACATTTCGGTGACAGAAAGTTCAGGAATCAGAGAGGAGCCACAAATTTCCTTCCACCCAGTGTTCCCCCAAGTCTCCCGATAAAAATGATACCTCACTTGTGTGGGTAGGCCTAGCGCCCATGACAGGAAATGCCCCAAAACGCAACGTGCACACATCACATTTTTTTAAAGAAAACAGAGGTGTTTTTTGCAAAGTGCCTACCTGTAGATTTTGGCCTCTAGCTCAGCAGGCACCTAGGGAAACCTACCAAACCTGTGCATTTCTGAAAACTAGAGACCTAGGGGAATCCAAGATGGGGTGACTTGTGGGGCTCTGACCAGGTTCTGTTACCCAGAATCCTTTGCAAACCTCAAAATTTGGCTAAAAAAACACATGTTCCTCACATTTCTGTGGCAGAACGTTCTGGAATCTGAGAGGAGCCACAAATTTACTTCCACCCAGCGTTCCCCCAAGTCTCCCGATAAAAATGATACCTCACTTGTGTGGGTAGGCCTAGCGCCCGCGACAGGAAATGCCCCAAAGCACAACGTGGACACATCCCATTTTTTGACAGAAAACAGAGCTGTTTTTTGCAAAGTGCCTACCTGTAGATTTTGGCCTCTAGCTCAGCCGGCACCAAGGGAAACCTACCAAGCCTGTGCATTTCTGAAAACTAGAGACCTAGGGGAATCCAAGATGGGGTAACTTGTGGGGCTCTGACCAGAGTTTGTTACCCAGAATCCTTTGCAAACCTCACAATTTGGCTAAAAAAACACATCTTCCTCATATTTTGGTGACAGAAAGTTCTGGAATCAGAGAGGAGCCACAAATTTCCTTCCACCTAGCGTTCCCCCAAGTCTCCCGATAAAAATGATACCTCACTTGTGTGGGTAGGCCTAGCGCCCATGACAGGAAAGGCCCCAAAACGCAACGTGCACACATCACATTTTTTTAAAGAAAACAGAGGTGTTATTTGCAAAGTGCCTACCGGTAGATTTTGGCCTCCAGCTCAGCCGACACCTAGGGAAACCTACCAAACCTGTGCATTTCTGAAGACTAGAGACCTAGGGGAATCCAAGATGGGGTCACTTGTGGGGCTCTGACCAGGTTCTGTTACCCAGAATCCTTTGCAAACCTCAAAATTTTGCTAAAAAAACACATTTTCATCACATTTCGGTGACAGAAAGTTCAGGAATCAGAGAGGAGCCACAAATTTCCTTCCACCCAGTGTTCCCCCAAGTCTCCCGATAAAAATGATACCTCACTTGTGTGGGTAGGCCTAGCGCCCGCTACAGGAAATGCCCCAAAGCACAACGTGGACACATCCCATTTTTTGACAGAAAACAGAGCTGATTTTTGCAAAGTGCCTACCTGTAGATTTTGGCCTTTAGCTCAGCCGGCACCTAGGGAAACCTACCAAGCCTGTGCATTTCTGAAAACTAGAGACCTAGGGGAATCCAAGATGGGGTAACTTGTGGGGCTCTGACCAGAGTTTGTTACCCAGAATCCTTTGCAAACCTCAAAATGTGGCTAAAAAAACAATTTTTCCTCACAGTTTGGTGACAGAAAGTTCTGGAATCAGAGAGGAGCCACAAATTTCCTTCCACCTAGCGTTCCCCCAAATCTCTCGATAAAAATGATACCTCACTTGTGTGGGTAGGCCTAGCGCCCATGACAGGAAATGCCCCAAAACGCAACGTGCACACATCACATTTTTTGAAAGAAAACAGAGGTGTTTTTTGCAAAGTGCCTACCTGTAGATTTTGGCCTCTAGCTCAGCCGGCACCTAGGGAAACCTACCAAACCCGTGCATTTCTGAAAACTAGAGACCTAGGGGAATCCAAAATGGGGTGACTTGTGGGGCTCTGACCAGGTTCTGTTACCCAGAATCCTTTGCAAACCTCAAAATTTGGCTAAAAAAACACATGTTCCTCACATTTCTGTGGCAGAACGTTCTGGAATCTGAGAGGAGCCACAAATTAATTTCCACCCAGCGTTCCCCCAAGTCTCCCGATAAAAATGATACCTCACTTGTGTGGGTAGGCCTAGCGCCCGCGACAGGAAATGCCCCAAAGCACAACGTGGACACATCCCATTTTTTGACAGAAAACAGAGCTGTTTTTTGCAAAGTGCCTACCTGTAGATTTTGGCCTCTAGCTCAGCCGGCACCTAGGGAAACCTACCAAGCCTGTGCATTTCTGAAAACTAGAGACCTAGGGGAATCCAAGATGGGGTAACTTGTGGGGCTCTGACCAGAGTTTGTTACCCAGAATCCTTTGCAAACCTCAAAATTTGGCTAAAAAAACACATTTTCATCACATTTCGGTGACAGAAAGTTCAGGAATCAGAGAGGAGCCACAAATTTCCTTCCACCCAGTGTTCCCCCAAGTCTCCCGATAAAAATGATACCTCACTTGTGTGGGTAGGCCTAGCGCCCATGACAGGAAATGCCCCAAAACGCAACGTGCACACATCACATTTTTTTAAAGAAAACAGAGGTGTTTTTTGCAAAGTGCCTACCTGTAGATTTTGGCCTCTAGCTCAGCAGGCACCTAGGGAAACCTACCAAACCTGTGCATTTCTGAAAACTAGAGACCTAGGGGAATCCAAGATGGGGTGACTTGTGGGGCTCTGACCAGGTTCTGTTACCCAGAATCCTTTGCAAACCTCAAAATTTGGCTAAAAAAACACATGTTCCTCACATTTCTGTGGCAGAACGTTCTGGAATCTGAGAGGAGCCACAAATTTACTTCCACCCAGCGTTCCCCCAAGTCTCCCGATAAAAATGATACCTCACTTGTGTGGGTAGGCCTAGCGCCCGCGACAGGAAATGCCCCAAAGCACAACGTGGACACATCCCATTTTTTGACAGAAAACAGAGCTGTTTTTTGCAAAGTGCCTACCTGTAGATTTTGGCCTCTAGCTCAGCCGGCACCAAGGGAAACCTACCAAGCCTGTGCATTTCTGAAAACTAGAGACCTAGGGGAATCCAAGATGGGGTAACTTGTGGGGCTCTGACCAGAGTTTGTTACCCAGAATCCTTTGCAAACCTCACAATTTGGCTAAAAAAACACATCTTCCTCATATTTTGGTGACAGAAAGTTCTGCAATCAGAGAGGAGCCACAAATTTCCTTCCACCTAGCGTTCCCCCAAGTCTCCCGATAAAAATGATACCTCACTTGTGTGGGTAGGCCTAGCGCCCATGACAGGAAAGGCCCCAAAACGCAACGTGCACACATCACATTTTTTTAAAGAAAACAGAGGTGTTATTTGCAAAGTGCCTACCGGTAGATTTTGGCCTCCAGCTCAGCCGACACCTAGGGAAACCTACCAAACCTGTGCATTTCTGAAGACTAGAGACCTAGGGGAATCCAAGATGGGGTCACTTGTGGGGCTCTGACCAGGTTCTGTTACCCAGAATCCTTTGCAAACCTCAAAATTTTGCTAAAAAAACACATTTTCATCACATTTCGGTGACAGAAAGTTCAGGAATCAGAGAGGAGCCACAAATTTCCTTCCACCCAGTGTTCCCCCAAGTCTCCCGATAAAAATGATACCTCACTTGTGTTGGTAGGCCTAGCGCCCGCATCAGGAAATGCCCCAAAACGCAACGTGCACACATCACATTTTTTGAAAGAAAACAGAGGTGTTTTTTGCAAAGTGCCTACCTGTAGATTTTGGCCTCTAGCTCAGCCGGAACCTAGGGAAACCTACCAAACCTGTGCATTTTTTAAAACTAGAGACCAAGGGGAATCCAAGATGGGGTGACTTGTGGGGCTCTGACCAGGTTCTGTTACCCAGAATCCTTTGCAAACCTCAAAATGTGGCTAAAAAAACAATTTTTCCTCACAGTTTGGTGACAGAAAGTTCTGGAATCAGAGAGGAGCCACAAATTTCCTTCCACCTAGCGTTCCCCCAAATCTCTCGATAAAAATGATACCTCACTTGTGTGGGTAGGCCTAGCGCCCATGACAGGAAATGCCCCAAAACGCAACGTGCACACATCACATTTTTTGAAAGAAAACAGAGGTGTTTTTTGCAAAGTGCCTACCTGTAGATTTTGGCCTCTAGCTCAGCCGGCACCTAGGGAAACCTACCAAACCCGTGCATTTCTGAAAACTAGAGACCTAGGGGAATCCAAAATGGGGTGACTTGTGGGGCTCTGACCAGGTTCTGTTACCCAGAATCCTTTGCAAACCTCAAAATTTGGCTAAAAAAACACATGTTCCTCACATTTCTGTGGCAGAACGTTCTGGAATCTGAGAGGAGCCACAAATTAATTTCCACCCAGCGTTCCCCCAAGTCTCCCGATAAAAATGATACCTCACTTGTGTGGGTAGGCCTAGCGCCCGCGACAGGAAATGCCCCAAAGCACAACGTGGACACATCCCATTTTTTGACAGAAAACAGAGCTGTTTTTTGCAAAGTGCCTACCTGTAGATTTTGGCCTTTAGCTCAGCCGGCACCTAGGGAAACCTACCAAGCCTGTGCATTTCTGAAAACTAGAGACCTAGGGGAATCCAAGATGGGGTAACTTGTGGGGCTCTGACCAGAGTTTGTTACCCAGAATCCTTTGCAAACGTCAAAATTTGGCTAAAAAAACACATTTTCATCACATTTCGGTGACAGAAAGTTCAGGAATCAGAGAGGAGCCACAAATTTCCTTCCACCCAGTGTTCCCCCAAGTCTCCCGATAAAAATGATACCTCACTTGTGTGGGTAGGCCTAGCGCCCGCAACAGGAAATGCCCCAAAACGCAACATGCACACATCACATTTTTTGAAAGAAAACAGAGGTGTTTTTTGCAAAGTGCCTACCTGTAGATTTTGGCCTCTAGCTCAGCAGGCACCTAGGGAAACCTACCAAACCTGTGCATTTCTGAAAACTAGAGACCAAGGGGAATCCAAGATGGGGTGACTTGTGGGGCTCTGACCAGGTTCTGTTACCCAGAATCCATTGCAAACCTCAAAATGTGGCTAAAAAAACACTTTTTCCTCACAGTTTGGTGACAGAAAGTTCTAGAATCAGAGAGGAGCCACAAATTTCCTTCCACCTAGCGTTCCCCCAAGTCTCCCGATAAAAATGATACCTCACTTGTGTGGGTACGCCTAGCGCCCGCGACAGGAAATGCCCCAAAGCACAACGTGGACACATCCCATTTTTTGAAAGAAAACAGAGGTGTTTTTTGCTAAGTGCCTACCTGTAGATTTTGGCCTCTAGCTCAGCCGGCACCTAGGGAAACCTACCAAGCCTGTGCATTTCTGAAAACTAGAGAGCTAGGGGAATCCAAGATGGGGTAACTTGTGGGGCTCTGACCAGAGTTTGTTACCCAGAATCCTTTGCAAACCTCACAATGTGGCTAAAAAAACACATTTTCCTCATATTTTGGTGACAGAAAGTTCTGGAATCAGAGAGGAGCCACAAATTTCCTTCCACCTAGCGTTCCCCCAAGTCTCCCGATAAAAATGATACCTCACTTGTGTGGGTAGGACTAGCGCCCATGACAGGAAATGCCCCAAAACGCAACGTGCACACATCACATTTTTTGAAAGAAAACAGAGGTGTTATTTGCAAAGTGCCTACCGGTAGATTTTGGCCTCAAGCTCAGCCGACACCTAGGGAAACCTACCAAACCTGTGCATTTCTGAAAACTAGAGACCTAGGGGAATCCAAGATGGGGTCACTTGTGGGGCTCTGACCAGGTTCTGTTACCCAGAATCCTTTGCAAACCTCAAAATATGGCTAAAAAAACACATTTTCATCACATTTCGGTGACAGAAAGTTCAGGAATCAGAGAGGAACCACAAATTTCCTTCCACCCAGAGTTCCCCCAAGTCTCCCAATAAAAATGATACCTCACTTGTGTTGGTAGGCCTAGCGCCCGCAACAGGAAATGCCCCAAAACGCGACGTGCACACATCATATTTTTTGAAAGAAAACAGAGGTGTTTTTTGCAAAGTGCCTACCTGTAGATTTTGGCCTCTAGCTCAGCCGGCACCTAGGGAAACCTACCAAACCTGTGCATTTCTGAAAACTAGAGACCAAGGGGAATCCAGGATGGGGTGACTTGTGGGGCTCTGACCAGGTTCTGTTACCCAGAATCCTTTGCAAACCTCAAAATGTGGCTAAAAAAACACTTTTTCCTCACAGTTTGGTGACAGAAAGTTCTAGAATCAGAGACGAGACACAAATTTCCTTCCACCTAGCGTTCCCCTAAGTCTCCCGATAAAAATGATACCTCACTTGTGTGGGTAGGCCTAGCGCCCATGACAGGAAATGCCCCAAAACGCAACGTGCACACATCACATTTTTTGAAAGAAAACAGAGGTGTTTTTTGCAAAGTGACTACCTGTAGATTTTGGCCTCTAGCTCAGCCGGCACCTAGGGAAACCTACCAAACCCGTGCATTTCTGAAAACTAGAGACCTAGGGGAATCCAAGATGGTGTGACTTGTGGGGCTCTGACCAGGTTCTGTTACCCAGAATCCTTTGCAAACCTCAAAATTTGGCTAAAAAAACACATTTTCATCACATTTCGGTGACAGAAAGTTCAGGAATCAGAGAGGAGCCACAAATTTCCTTCCACCCAGTGTTCCCCCAAGTCTCCCGATAAAAATAATACCTCACTTGTGTTGGTAGGCCTAGCGCCCGCAACAGGAAATGCCCCAAAACGCAACGTGCACACATCACATTTTTTGAAAGAAAACAGAGGTTTTTTTTGCAAAGTGCCTACCTGTAGATTTTGGCCTCTAGCTCACCCGGCACCTAGGGAAACCTAACAAACCTGTGCATTTCTGAAAACTAGAGACCAAGGGGAATCCAAGATGGGGTGACTTGTGGGGCTCTGACCAGGTTCTGTTACCCAGAATCCATTGCAAACCTCAAAATGTGGCTAAAAAAACACTTTTTCCTCACAGTTTGGTGACAGAAAGTTGTAGAATCAGAGAGGAGCCACAAATGTCCTTCCACCTAGCGTTCCCCTAAGTCTCCCGATAAAAATGATACCTCACTTGTGTGGGTAGGCCTAGCGCCCATGACAGGAAATGCCCCAAAACGCAACGTGCACACATCACATTTTTTTTAAGAAAACAGAGGTGTTTTTTGCAAAGTGCCTACCTGTAGATTTTGGCCTCTAGCTCAGCCGGCACCTAGGGAAACCTACCAAACCCGTGCATTTCTGAAAACTAGAGACCTAGGGGAATCCAAGATTGGGTGACTTGTGGGGCTCTGACCAGGTTCTGTTACCCAGAATCCTTTGCAAACCTCAAAATGTGGCTAAAAAAACACATGTTCCTCACATTTCTGTGGCAGAACGTTCTAGAATCAGAGAGGAGCCACAAATGTCCTTCCACCCAGCGTTCCCCCAAGTCTCCCGATAAAAATTATACCTCACTTGTGTGGGTAGGCCTAGCGCCCGCGACAGGAAATGCCCCAAAGCACAACGTGGACACATCCCATTTTTTGACAGAAAACAGAGCTGTTTTTTGCAAAGTGCCTACCTGTAGATTTTGGCCTCTAGCTCAGCCGGCACCTAGGGAAACCTACCAAGCCTGTGCATTTCTGAAAACTAGAGACCTAGGGGAATCCAAGATGGGGTAACTTGTGGGGCTCTGACCAGAGTTTGTTACCCAGAATCCTTTGCAAACCTCACAATTTGGCTAAAAAAACACATTTTCCTCACAGTTTGGTGACAGAAAGTTGTAGAATCAGAGAGGAGCCACAAATGTCCTTCCACCTAGCGTTCCCCTAAGTCTCCCGATAAAAATGATACCTCACTTGTGTGGGTAGGCCTAGCGCCCATGACAGGAAATGCCCCAAAACGCAACGTGCACACATCACATTTTTTTAAAGAAAACAGAGGTGTTTTTTGCAAAGTGCCTACCTGTAGATTTTGGCCTCTAGCTCAGCCGGCACCTAGGGAAACCTACCAAACCCGTGCATTTCTGAAAACTAGAGACCTAGGGGAATCCAAGATTGGGTGACTTGTGGGGCTCTGACCAGGTTCTGTTACCCAGAATCCTTTGCAAACCTCAAAATGTGGCTAAAAAAACACATGTTCCTCACATTTCTGTGGCAGAACGTTCTAGAATCAGAGAGGAGCCACAAATGTCCTTCCACCCAGCGTTCCCCCAAGTCTCCCGATAAAAATTATACCTCACTTGTGTGGGTAGGCCTAGCGCCCGCGACAGGAAATGCCCCAAAGCACAACGTGGACACATCCCATTTTTTGACAGAAAACAGAGCTGTTTTTTGCAAAGTGCCTACCTGTAGATTTTGGCCTCTAGCTCAGCCGGCACCTAGGGAAACCTACCAAGCCTGTGCATTTCTGAAAACTAGAGACCTAGGGGAATCCAAGATGGGGTAACTTGTGGGGCTCTGACCAGAGTTTGTTACCCAGAATCCTTTGCAAACCTCACAATTTGGCTAAAAAAACACATTTTCCTCATATTTTGGTGACAGAAAGTTCTGGAATCAGAGAGGAGCCACACATTTCCTTCCACCTAGCGTTCCCCCAAGTCTCCCGATAAAAATGATACTTCACTTGTGTTGGTAGGCCTAGCGCCCGCAACAGGAAATGCCCCAAAACGCAACGTGCACACATCACATTTTTTGAAAGAAAACAGAGGTGTTTTTTGCAAAGTGCCTACCTGTAGATTTTGGCCTCTAGCTCAGCCGGCACCTAGGGAAACCTACCAAACCTGTGCATTTCTGAAAACTAGAGACCAAGGGGAATCCAAGATGGGGTGACTTGTGGTTCTCTGACCAGGTTCTGTTACCCAGAATCCTTTGCAAACCTCAAAATGTGGCTAAAAAAAACTTTTTCCTCACAGTTTGGTGACAGAAAGTTCTGGAATCAGAGAGGAGCCACAAATTTCCTTCCACCTAGTGTTCCCCCAAGTCTCCCGATAAAAATGATACCTCACTTGTGTGGGTAGGCCTAGCGCCCATGACAGGAAATGCCCCAAAACGCAACGTGCACACATCACATTTTTTTAAAGAAAACAGAGGTGTTTTTTGCAAAGTGCCTACCTGTAGATTTTGGCCTCTAGCTCAGCCGGCACCTAGGGAAACCTACCAAACCTGTGCATTTCTGAAAACTAGAGACCAAGGGGAATCCAGGATGGGGTGACTTGTGGGGCTCTGACCAGGTTCTGTTACCCAGAATCCTTTGCAAACCTCAAAATGTGGCTAAAAAAACACTTTTTCCTCACAGTTTGGTGACAGAAAGTTCTAGAATCAGAGACGAGACACAAATTTCCTTCCACCTAGCGTTCCCCTAAGTCTCCCGATAAAAATGATACCTCACTTGTGTGGGTAGGCCTAGCGCCCATGACAGGAAATGCCCCAAAACGCAACGTGCACACATCACATTTTTTGAAAGAAAACAGAGGTGTTTTTTGCAAAGTGACTACCTGTAGATTTTGGCCTCTAGCTCAGCCGGCACCTAGGGAAACCTACCAAACCCGTGCATTTCTGAAAACTAGAGACCTAGGGGAATCCAAGATGGTGTGACTTGTGGGGCTCTGACCAGGTTCTGTTACCCAGAATCCTTTGCAAACCTCAAAATTTGGCTAAAAAAACACATTTTCATCACATTTCGGTGACAGAAAGTTCAGGAATCAGAGAGGAGCCACAAATTTCCTTCCACCCAGTGTTCCCCCAAGTCTCCCGATAAAAATAATACCTCACTTGTGTTGGTAGGCCTAGCGCCCGCAACAGGAAATGCCCCAAAACGCAACGTGCACACATCACATTTTTTGAAAGAAAACAGAGGTTTTTTTTGCAAAGTGCCTACCTGTAGATTTTGGCCTCTAGCTCACCCGGCACCTAGGGAAACCTAACAAACCTGTGCATTTCTGAAAACTAGAGACCAAGGGGAATCCAAGATGGGGTGACTTGTGGGGCTCTGACCAGGTTCTGTTACCCAGAATCCATTGCAAACCTCAAAATGTGGCTAAAAAAACACTTTTTCCTCACAGTTTGGTGACAGAAAGTTGTAGAATCAGAGAGGAGCCACAAATGTCCTTCCACCTAGCGTTCCCCTAAGTCTCCCGATAAAAATGATACCTCACTTGTGTGGGTAGGCCTAGCGCCCATGACAGGAAATGCCCCAAAACGCAACGTGCACACATCACATTTTTTTAAAGAAAACAGAGGTGTTTTTTGCAAAGTGCCTACCTGTAGATTTTGGCCTCTAGCTCAGCCGGCACCTAGGGAAACCTACCAAACCCGTGCATTTCTGAAAACTAGAGACCTAGGGGAATCCAAGATTGGGTGACTTGTGGGGCTCTGACCAGGTTCTGTTACCCAGAATCCTTTGCAAACCTCAAAATGTGGCTAAAAAAACACATGTTCCTCACATTTCTGTGGCAGAACGTTCTAGAATCAGAGAGGAGCCACAAATGTCCTTCCACCCAGCGTTCCCCCAAGTCTCCCGATAAAAATTATACCTCACTTGTGTGGGTAGGCCTAGCGCCCGCGACAGGAAATGCCCCAAAGCACAACGTGGACACATCCCATTTTTTGACAGAAAACAGAGCTGTTTTTTGCAAAGTGCCTACCTGTAGATTTTGGCCTCTAGCTCAGCCGGCACCTAGGGAAACCTACCAAGCCTGTGCATTTCTGAAAACTAGAGACCTAGGGGAATCCAAGATGGGGTAACTTGTGGGGCTCTGACCAGAGTTTGTTACCCAGAATCCTTTGCAAACCTCACAATTTGGCTAAAAAAACACATTTTCCTCACAGTTTGGTGACAGAAAGTTGTAGAATCAGAGAGGAGCCACAAATGTCCTTCCACCTAGCGTTCCCCTAAGTCTCCCGATAAAAATGATACCTCACTTGTGTGGGTAGGCCTAGCGCCCATGACAGGAAATGCCCCAAAACGCAACGTGCACACATCACATTTTTTTAAAGAAAACAGAGGTGTTTTTTGCAAAGTGCCTACCTGTAGATTTTGGCCTCTAGCTCAGCCGGCACCTAGGGAAACCTACCAAACCCGTGCATTTCTGAAAACTAGAGACCTAGGGGAATCCAAGATTGGGTGACTTGTGGGGCTCTGACCAGGTTCTGTTACCCAGAATCCTTTGCAAACCTCAAAATGTGGCTAAAAAAACACATGTTCCTCACATTTCTGTGGCAGAACGTTCTAGAATCAGAGAGGAGCCACAAATGTCCTTCCACCCAGCGTTCCCCCAAGTCTCCCGATAAAAATTATACCTCACTTGTGTGGGTAGGCCTAGCGCCCGCGACAGGAAATGCCCCAAAGCACAACGTGGACACATCCCATTTTTTGACAGAAAACAGAGCTGTTTTTTGCAAAGTGCCTACCTGTAGATTTTGGCCTCTAGCTCAGCCGGCACCTAGGGAAACCTACCAAGCCTGTGCATTTCTGAAAACTAGAGACCTAGGGGAATCCAAGATGGGGTAACTTGTGGGGCTCTGACCAGAGTTTGTTACCCAGAATCCTTTGCAAACCTCACAATTTGGCTAAAAAAACACATTTTCCTCATATTTTGGTGACAGAAAGTTCTGGAATCAGAGAGGAGCCACACATTTCCTTCCACCTAGCGTTCCCCCAAGTCTCCCGATAAAAATGATACTTCACTTGTGTTGGTAGGCCTAGCGCCCGCAACAGGAAATGCCCCAAAACGCAACGTGCACACATCACATTTTTTGAAAGAAAACAGAGGTGTTTTTTGCAAAGTGCCTACCTGTAGATTTTGGCCTCTAGCTCAGCCGGCACCTAGGGAAACCTACCAAACCTGTGCATTTCTGAAAACTAGAGACCAAGGGGAATCCAAGATGGGGTGACTTGTGGTTCTCTGACCAGGTTCTGTTACCCAGAATCCTTTGCAAACCTCAAAATGTGGCTAAAAAAAACTTTTTCCTCACAGTTTGGTGACAGAAAGTTCTGGAATCAGAGAGGAGCCACAAATTTCCTTCCACCTAGTGTTCCCCCAAGTCTCCCGATAAAAATGATACCTCACTTGTGTGGGTAGGCCTAGCGCCCATGACAGGAAATGCCCCAAAACGCAACGTGCACACATCACATTTTTTTAAAGAAAACAGAGGTGTTTTTTGCAAAGTGCCTACCTGTAGATTTTGGCCTCTAGCTCAGCCGGCACCTAGGGAAACCTACCAAACCCGTGCATTTCTGAAAACTAGAGACCTAGGGGAATCCAAGATGGGGTGACTTGTGGGGCTCTGACCAGGTTCTGTTTCCCAGAATCCTTTGCAAACCTCAAAATTTGGCTAAAAAAACACATGTTCCTCACATTTCTGTGGCAGAACGTTCTGGAATCTGAGAGGAGCCACAAATTTACTTCCACCCAGCGTTCCCCCAAGTCTTCCGATAAAAATGATACCTCACTTGTGTGGGTAGGCCTAGCGCCCGCGACAGGAAATGCCCCAAATCACAACGTGGACACATCCCATTTTTTGACAGAAAACAGAGCTGTTTTTTGCAAAGTGCCTACCTGTAGATTTTGGCCTCTAGCTCAGCCGGCACCTAGGGAAACCTACCAAGCCTGTGCATTTCTGAAAACTAGAGACCTAGGGGAATCCAAGATGGGGTAACTTGTGGGGCTCTGACCAGAGTTTGTTACCCAGAATCCTTTGCAAACCTCACAATTTGGCTAAACAAACACATTTTCCTCATATTTTGGTGACAGAAAGTTCTGGAATCAGAGAGGAGCCACAAATTTCCTTCCACCCAGTGTTCCCCCAAGTCTCCCGATAAAAATGATACCTCACTTGTGTGGGTAGGCCTAGCGCCTGCAACAGGAAATGCCCCAAAATGCAACGTGCACACATCACATTTTTTGAAAGAAAACAGAGGTGTTTTTTGCAAAGTGCCTACCTGTAGATTTTGGCCTCTAGCTCAGCTGGCACCTAGGGAAACCTACCAAACCTGTGCATTTCTGAAAACTAGAGACCTAGGGGAATCCAAGATGGGGTGACTTGTGGGGCTCTGACCAGGTTCTGTTACCCAGAATCCTTTGCAAACCTCAAAATGTGGCTAAAAAAACACTTTTTCCTCACAGTTTGGTGACAAAAAGTTCTTGAATCAGAGAGGAGCCACAAATTTCCTTCCACCCAGCGTTCCCCAAAGTCTCCCGATAAAAATGATACCTCACTTGTGTAGGTAGGCCTATCGCCCACGACAGGAAATGACCCAAAATGCAACGTGCACACATCCCATTTTTTGAAAGAAAACAGAGGTGTTTTTTGCTAAGTGCCTACCTGTAGATTTTGGCCTCTAGCTCAGCCGGCACCTAGGGAAACCTACCAAACCTGTGCATTTCTGAAAACTAGAGACCTAGGGGAATCCAAAGATGGGGTGACTTGTGGGGCTCTGACCAGGTTCTGTTACCCAGAATCCTTTGCAAACCTCAAAATATGGCTAAAAAAACACTTTTTCCTCACTGTTTGGTGACAGAAAGTTCTGGAATCAGAAAGGAGCCACAAATTTCCTTCCACCCAGCGTTCCCAAAGTCTCCCGATAAAAATGATACCTCACTTGGGTAGGTAGGCCTAGCGCCCACGACAGGAAATGCCCCAAAACGCAACGTGCACACATCCCATTTTTTGAAAGAAAACAGTGGTGTTTTTTGCTAAGTGCCTACCTGTAGATTTTGGCCTCTAGCTCAGCCGGCACCTAGGGAAACCTACCAAACCTGTGCATTTTTGAAAATTAGAGACCTAGGGGAATCCAAGATGGGATGACTTGTGGGGCTCTGACCAGAGTTTGTTACCCAGAATTCTTTGCAAACCTCACATTTTGGCTAAAAAAACACAATTTCCTCACATTTTGGTGACAGAAAGTTCTGGAATCAGAGAGGAGCCACAAATTTCCTTCCACCCAGCGTTCCCAAAGTCTCCCGATAAAAATGATACCTCCCTTGTGTAGGTAAGCCTAGCGCCCACGACAGGAAATGCCCCAAAACGCAACGTGCACACATCCCATTTTTTGAAAGAAAACAGAGGTGTTTTTTGCTAAGTGCCTACCTGTAGATTTTGGCCTCTAGCTCAGCCGGCACCTAGGGAAACCTACCAAACCTGTGCATTTTTGAAAATTAGAGACCTAGGGGAGTCCAAGATGGGGTGACTTGTGGGGCTCTGACCAGGTTCTGTTACCCAGAATCCTTTGCAAACTTCAACATTTGGCTAAAAAAACACATGTTCCTCACATTTCTGTGGCAGAACGTTCTGGAATCTGAGAGGAGGCACAAATTTACTTCCACCCAGCGTTCCCCCAAGTCTCCCGATAAAAATGATACCTCACTTGTGTGGGTAGGCCTAGCGCCCGCGACAGGAAATGCCCCAAAGCACAACGTGGACACATCCCATTTTTTGACAGAAAACAGAGCTGTTTTTTGCAAAGTGCCTACCTGTAGATTTTGGCCTCTAGCTCAGCCGGCACCTAGGGAAACCTACCAAGCCTGTGCATTTCTGAAAACTAGAGACCTAGGGGAATCCAAGATGGGGTAACTTGTGGGGCTCTGACCAGAGTTTGTTACCCAGAATCCTTTGCAAACCTCACAATTTGGCTAAAAAAACCCATTTTCCTCATATTTTGGTGACAGAAAGTTCTGGAATCAGAGAGGAGCCACAAATTTCCTTCCACCTAGCGTTCCCCCAAGTCTCCCGATAAAAATGATACCTCACTTGTGTGGGTAGGCCTAGCGCCCATGACAGGAAATGCCCCAAAACGCAACGTGCACACATCACATTTTTTGAAAGAAAACAGAGGTGTTTTTTGCAAAGTGCCTACCTGTAGATTCTGGCCTCTAGCTCAGCCGGCACCTAGGGAAACCTACCAAACCCGTGCATTTCTGAAAACTAGAGACCTAGGGGAATCCAAGATGGGGTGACTTGTGGGGCTCTGACCAGGTTCTGTTACCCAGAATCCTTTGCAAACCTCAAAATTTGGCTAAAAAAACACGAGTTCCTCACATTTCTGTGGCAGAACGTTCTGGAATCTGAGAGGAGCCACAAATTTACTTCCACCCAGCGTTCCCCCAAGTCTCCCGATAAAAATGATACCTCACTTGTGTGGGTAGGCCTAGCGCCCGCGACAGGAAATGCCCCAAAGCACAACGTGGACACATCCCATTTTTTGACAGAAAACAGAGCTGTTATTTGCAAAGTGCCTACCGGTAGATTTTGGCCTCTAGCTCAGCCGACACCTAGGGAAACCTACCAAACCTGTGCATTTCTGAAGACTAGAGACCTAGGGGAATCCAAGATGGGGTCACTTGTGGGGCTCTGACCAGGTTCTGTTACCCAGAATCCTTTGCAAACCTCAAAATTTTGCTAAAAAAACACATTTTCATCACATTTCGGTGACAGAAAGTTCAGGAATCAGAGAGGAGCCACAAATTTCCTTCCACCCAGTGTTCCCCCAAGTCTCCCGATAAAAATGATACCTCACTTGTGTTGGTAGGCCTAGCGCCCGCAACAGGAAATGCCCCAAAACGCAATGTGCACACATCACATTTTTTGAAAGAAAACAGAGGTGTTTTTTGCAAAGTGCCTACCTGTAGATTTTGGCCTCTAGCTCAGCCGGAACCTAGGGAAACCTACCAAACCTGTGCATTTTTTAAAACTAGAGACCAAGGGGAATCCAAGATGGGGTGACTTGTGGGGCTCTGACCAGGTTCTGTTACCCAGAATCCTTTGCAAACCTCAAAATGTGGCTAAAAAAACACTTTTTCCTCACAGTTTGGTGACAGAAAGTTCTGGAATCAGAGAGGAGCCACAAATTTCCTTCCACCTAGCGTTCCCCCAAGTCTCCCGATAAAAATGATACCTCACTTGTGTGGGTAGGCCTAGCGCCCATGACAGGAAATGCCCCAAAACGCAACGTGCACACATCACATTTTTTGAAAGAAAACAGGTGTTTTTTGCAAAGTGCCTACCTGTAGATTTTGGCCTCTAGCTCAGCCGGCACCTAGGGAAACCTACCAAACCCGTGCATTTCTGAAAACTAGAGACCTAGGGGAATCCAAGATGGGGTGACTTGTGGGGCTCTGACCAGGTTCTGTTACCCAGAATCCTTTGCAAACCTCAAAATTTGGCTAAAAAAACACATGTTCCTCACATTTCTGTGGCAGAACGTTCTGGAATCTCAGAGGAGCCACAAATTTACTTCCACCCAGCGTTCCCCCAAGTCTCCCGATAAAAATGATACCTCACTTGTGTGGGTAGGCCTAGCGCCCGCGACAGGAAATGCCCCAAATCACAACGTGGACACATCCCATTTTTTGACAGAAAACAGAGCTGTTTTTTGCAAAGTGCCTACCTGTAGATTTTGTCCTCTAGCTCAGCCGGCACCTAGGGAAACCTACCAAGCCTGTGCATTTCTGAAAACTAGAGACCTAGGGGAATCCAAGATGGGGTAACTTGTGGGGCTATGACCAGGTTCTGTTACCCAGAATCCTTTGCAAACCTCAAAATGTGGCTAAAAAAACACTTTTTCCTCACAGTTTGGTGACAGAAAGTTCTGGAATCAGAGAGGAGCCACAAATTTCCTTCCACCTAGCGTTCCCCCAAATCTCCCGATAAAAATGATACCTCACTTGTGTGGGTAGGCCTAGCGCCCATGACAGGAAATGCCCCAAAACGCAACGTGCACACATCACATTTTTTGAAAGAAAACAGAGGTGTTTTTTGCAAAGTGCCTACCTGTAGATTTTGGCCTCTAACTCAGCCGGCACCTAGGGAAACCTACCAAACCCGTGCATTTCTGAAAACTAGAGACCTAGGGGAATCCAAAATGGGGTGACTTGTGGGGCTCTGACCAGGTTCTGTTACCCAGAATCCTTTGCAAACCTCAAAATTTGGCTAAAAAAACACATGTTCCTCACATTTCTGTGGCAGAACGTTCTGGAATCTGAGAGGAGCCACAAATTAATTTCCACCCAGCGTTCCCCCAAGTCTCCCGATAAAAATGATACCTCACTTGTGTGGGTAGGCCTAGCGCCCGCGACAGGAAATGCCCCAAAGCACAACGTGGACACATCCCATTTTTTGACAGAAAACAGAGCTGTTTTTTGCAAAGTGCCTACCTGTAGATTTTGGCCTCTAGCTCAGCCGGCACCTAGGGAAACCTACCAAGCCTGTGCATTTCTGAAAACTAGAGACCTAGGGGAATCCAAGATGGGGTAACTTGAGGGGCTCTGACCAGAGTTTGTTACCCAGAATCCTTTGCAAACCTCAACATTTGGCTAAAAAAACACATTTTCATCACA
Source organism: Pleurodeles waltl (assembly GCF_031143425.1). Lineage (NCBI taxonomy): Eukaryota > Metazoa > Chordata > Amphibia > Caudata > Salamandridae > Pleurodeles > Pleurodeles waltl. Next base: position 456,982,860 of record NC_090440.1, on the reverse strand, counting down.
TTTCGGTGACAGAAAGTTCAGGAATCAGAGAGGAGCCACAAATTTCCTTCCACCCAGTGTTCCCCCAAGTCTCCCGATAAAAATGATACCTCACTTGTGTGGGTAGGCGTAGCGCCCATGACAGGAAATGCCCCAAAACGCAACGTGCACACATCACATTTTTTTAAAGAAAACAGAGGTGTTTTTTGCAAAGTGCCTACCTGTAGATTTTGGCCTCTAGCTCAGCCGGCACCAAGGGAAACCTACCAAGCCTGTGAATTTCTGAAAACTAGAGACCTAGGGGAATCCAAGATGGGGTAACTTGTGGGGCTCTGACCAGAGTTTGTTACCCAGAATCCTTTGCAAACCTCACAATTTGGCTAAAAAAACACATCTTCCTCATATTTTGGTGACAGAAAGTTCTGGAATCAGAGAGGAGCCACAAATTTCCTTCCACCTAGCGTTCCCCCAAGTCTCCCGATAAAAATGATACCTCACTTGTGTGGGTAGGCCTAGCGCCCATGACAGGAAAGGCCCCAAAACGCAACGTGCACACATCACATTTTTTTAAAGAAAACAGAGGTGTTATTTGCAAAGTGCCTACCGGTAGATTTTGGCCTCTAGCTCAGCCGACACCTAGGGAAACCTACCAAACCTGTGCATTTCTGAAGACTAGAGACCTAGGGGAATCCAAGATGGGGTCACTTGTGGGGCTCTGACCAGGTTCTGTTACCCAGAATCCTTTGCAAACCTCAAAATTTGGCTAAAAAAATACATTTTCATAACATTTCGGTGACAGAAAGTTCAGGAATCAGAGAGGAGCCACAAATTTCCTTCCACCCAGTGTTCCCCCAAGTCTCCGGATAAAAATGATACCTCACTTGTGTTGGTAGGCCTAGCGCCCGCAACAGGAAATGCCCCAAAACGCAACGTGCACACATCACATTTTTTGAAAGAAAACAGAGGTGTTTTTTGCAAAGTGCCTACCTGTAGATTTTGGCCTCTAGCTCAGCCGGAACCTAGGGAAACCTACCAAACCTGTGCATTTTTTAAAACTAGAGACCAAGGGGAATCCAAGATGGGGTGACTTGTGGGGCTCTGACCAGGTTCTGTTACCCAGAATCCTTTGCAAACCTCAAAATGTGGCTAAAAAAACACTTTTTCCTCACAGTTTGGTGACAGAAAGTTCTGGAATCAGAGAGGAGCCACAAATTTCCTTCCACCTAGCGTTCCCCCAAGTCTCCCGATAAAAATGATACCTCACTTGTGTGGGTAGGCCTAGCGCCCATGACAGGAAATGCCCCAAAACGCAACGTGCACACATCACATTTTTTGAAAGAAAACAGAGGTGTTTTTTGCAAAGTGCCTACCTGTAGATTTTGGCCTCTAGCTCAGCCGGCACCTAGGGAAACCTACCAAACCTGTGCATTTCTGAAAACTAGAGACCAAGGGGAATCCAAGATGGGGTGACTTGTGGGGCTCTGACCAGGTTCTGTTACCCAGAATCCATTGCAAACCTCAAAATGTGGCTAAAAAAACAGTTTTTCCTCACAGTTTGGTGACAGAAAGTTCTAGAATCAGAGAGGAGCCACAAATTTCCTTCCACCTAGCGTTCCCCCAAGTCTCCCGATAAAAATGATACCTCACTTGTGTGGGTAGGCCTAGCGCCCATGACAGGAAATGCCCCAAAACGCAACGTGCACACATCACATTTTTTGAAAGAAAACAGAGGTGTTTTTTGCAAAGTGCCTACCTATAGATTTTGGCCTCTAGCTCAGCCGGCACCAAGGGAAACCTACCAAGCCTGTGCATTTCTGAAAACTAGAGACCTAGGGGAATCCAAGATGGGGTAACTTGTGGGGCTCTGACCAGAGTTTGTTACCCAGAATCCTTTGCAAACCTCACAATTTGGCTAAAAAAACACATCTTCCTCATATTTTGGTGACAGAAAGTTCTGGAATCAGAGAGGAGCCACAAATTTCCTTCCACCTAGCGTTCCCCGAAGTCTCCCGATAAAAATGATACGTCACTTGTGTGGGTAGGCCTAGCGCCCATGACAGGAAAGGCCCCAAAACGCAACGTGCACACATCACATTTTTTTAAAGAAAACAGAGGTGTTATTTGCAAAGTGCCTACCGGTAGATTTTGGCCTCTAGCTCAGCCGACACCTAGGGAAACCTACCAAACCTGTGCATTTCTGAAGACTAGAGACCTAGGGGAATCCAAGATGGGGTCACTTGTGGGGCTCTGACCAGGTTCTGTTACCCAGAATCCTTTGCAAACCTCAAAATTTGGCTAAAAAAACACATTTTCATCACATTTCGGTGACAGAAAGTTCAGGAATCAGAGAGGAGCCACAAATTTCCTTCCACCCAGTGTTCCCCCAAGTCTCCCGATAAAAATGATACCTCACTTGTGTTGGTAGGCCTAGCGCCCGCAACAGGAAATGCCCCAAAACGCAACGTGCACACATCACATTTTTTGAAAGAAAACAGAGGTGTTTTTTGCAAAGTGCCTACCTGTAGATTTTGGCCTCTAGCTCAGCCGGAACCTAGGGAAACCTACCAAACCTGTGCATTTTTTAAAACTAGAGACCAAGGGGAATCCAAGATGGGGTGACTTGTGGGGCTCTGACCAGGTTCTGTTACCCAGAATCCTTTGCAAACCTCAAAATGTGGCTAAAAAAACACTTTTTCCTCACAGTTTGGTGACAGAAAGTTCTGGAATCAGAGAGGAGCCACAAATTTCCTTCCACCTAGCGTTCCCCCAAGTCTCCCGATAAAAATGATACCTCACTTGTGTGGGTAGGCCTAGCGCCCATGACAGGAAATGCCCCAAAACGCAACGTGCACACATCACATTTTTTATAAGAAAACAGAGGTGTTTTTTGCAAAGTGCCTACCTGTAGATTTTGGCCTCTAGCTCAGCCGGCACCTAGGGAAACCTACCAAACCCGTGCATTTCTGAAAACTAGAGACCTAGGGGAATCCAAGATGGGGTCACTTGTGGGACTCTGACCAGGTTCTGTTACCCAGAATCCTTTGCAAACCTCAAAATTTGGCTAAAAAAACACATTTTCATCAAATTTCGGTGACAGAAAGTTCAGGAATCAGAGAGGAGCCACAAATTTCCTTCCACCCAGTGTTCCCCCAAGTCTCCCGATAAAAATGATACCTCACTTGTGTGGGCAGGCCTAGCGCCCGCAACAGGAAATGCCCCAAAACGCAACGTGCACACATCACATTTTTTGAAAGAAAACAGAGGTGTTTTTTGCAAAGTGCCTACCTGTAGATTTTGGCCTCTAGCTCAGCCGGCACCTAGGGAAACCTACCAAACCTGTGAATTTCTGAAAACTAGAGACCAAGGGGAATCCAAGATGGGGTGACTTGTGGGGCTCTGACCAGGTTATGTTACCCAGAATCCTTTGCAAACCTCAAAATGTTGCTAAAAAAACACTTTTTCTTCACAGTTTGGTGACAGAAAGTTCTGGAATCAGAGAGGAGCCACAAATTTCCTTCCACCTAGCGTTCCCCTAAGTCTCCCGATAAAAATGATACCTCACTTGTGTGGATAGGCATAGCGCCCATGACAGGAAATGCCCCAAAACACAATGTGCACACATCACATTTTTTGAAAGAAAACAGAGGTGTTTTTTGCAAAGTGCCTACCTGTAGATTTTGGCCTCTAGCTCAGCCGGCACCTAGGGAAACCTACCAAACCTGTGCATTTCTGAAGACTAGAGACCTAGGGGAATCCAAGATGGGGTCACTTGTGGGGCTCTGACCAGGTTCTGTTACCCAGAATCCTTTGCAAACCTCAAAATTTGGCTAAAAAAATACATTTTCATAACATTTCGGTGACAGAAAGTTCAGGAATCAGAGAGGAGCCACAAATTTCCTTCCACCCAGTGTTCCCCCAAGTCTCCCGATAAAAATGATACCTCACTTGTGTTGGTAGGCCTAGCGCCCGCAACAGGAAATGCCCCAAAACGCAACGTGCACACATCACATTTTTTGAAAGAAAACAGAGGTGTTTTTTGCAAAGTGCCTACCTGTAGATTTTGGCCTCTAGCTCAGCCGGAACCTAGGGAAACCTACCAAACCTGTGCATTTTTTAAAACTAGAGACCAAGGGGAATCCAAGATGGGGTGACTTGTGGGGCTCTGACCAGGTTCTGTTACCCAGAATCCTTTGCAAACCTCAAAATGTGGCTAAAAAAAACACTTTTTCCTCACAGTTTGGTGACAGAAAGTTCTGGAATCAGAGAGGAGCCACAAATTTCCTTCCACCTAGCGTTCCCCCAAGTCTCCCGATAAAAATGATACCTCACTTGTGTGGGTAGGCCTAGCGCCCATGACAGGAAATGCCCCAAAACGCAACGTGCACACATCACATTTTTTATAAGAAAACAGAGGTGTTTTTTGCAAAGTGCCTACCTGTAGATTTTGGCCTCTAGCTCAGCCGGCACCTAGGGAAACCTACCAAACCCGTGCATTTCTGAAAACTAGAGACCTAGGGGAATCCAAGATGGGGTCACTTGTGGGACTCTGACCAGGTTCTGTTACCCAGAATCCTTTGCAAACCTCAAAATTTGGCTAAAAAAAACACATTTTCATCAAATTTCGGTGACAGAAAGTTCAGGAATCAGAGAGGAGCCACAAATTTCCTTCCACCCAGTGTTCCCCCAAGTCTCCCGATAAAAATGATACCTCACTTGTGTGGGTAGGCCTAGCGCCCGCAACAGGAAATGCCCCAAAATGCAACGTGCACACATCACATTTTTTGAAAGAAAACAGAGGTGTTTTTTGCAAAGTGCCTACCTGTAGATTTTGGCCTCTAGCTCAGCCGGCACCTAGGGAAACCTACCAAACCTGTGCATTTCTGAAAACTAGAGACCAAGGGGAATCCAAGATGGGGTGACTTGTGGGGCTCTGACCAGGTTCTGTTACCCAGAATCCATTGCAAACCTCAAAATGTGGCTAAAAAAACAGTTTTTCCTCACAGTTTGGTGACAGAAAGTTCTAGAATCAGAGAGGAGCCACAAATTTCCTTCCACCTAGCGTTCCCCCAAGTCTCCCGATAAAAATGATACCTCACTTGTGTGGGTAGGCCTAGCGCCCATGACAGGAAATGCCCCAAAACGCAACGTGCACACATCACATTTTTTGAAAGAAAACAGAGGTGTTTTTTGCAAAGTGCCTACCTGTAGATTTTGGCCTCCAGCTCAGCCGGCACCTAGGGAAACCTACCAAACCCGTGCATTTCTGAAAACTAGAGACCTAGGGGAATCCAAGATGGGGTGACTTGTGGGGCTCTGACCAGGTTCTGTTACCCAGAATCCTTTGCAAACCTCAAAATTTGGCTAAAAAAACACATGTTCCTCACATTTCTGTGGCAGAACGTTCTGAAATCTGAGAGGAGCCACAAATTTACTTCCACCCAGCGTTCCCCCAAGTCTCCCGATAAAAATGATACCTCACTTGTGTGGGTAGGCCTAGCGCCCGCGACAGGAAATGCCCCAAAGCACAACGTGGACACATCCCATTTTTTGACAGAAAACAGAGCTGTTTTTTGCAAAGTGCCTACCTGTAGATTTTGGTCTCTAGCTCAGCCGGCACCAAGGGAAACCTACCAAGCCTGTGCATTTCTGAAAACTAGAGACCTAGGGGAATCCAAGATGGGGTAACTTGTGGGGCTCTGACCAGAGTTTGTTACCCAGAATCCTTTGCAAACCTCACAATTTGGCTAAAAAAACACATCTTCCTCATATTTTGGTGACAGAAAGTTCTGGAATCAGAGAGGAGCCACAAATTTCCTTCCACCTAGCGTTCCCCGAAGTCTCCCGATAAAAATGATACCTCACTTGTGTGGGTAGGCCTAGCGCCCATGACAGGAAAGGCCCCAAAACGCAACGTGCACACATCACATTTTTTTAAAGAAAACAGAGGTGTTATTTGCAAAGTGCCTACCGGTAGATTTTGGCCTCTAGCTCAGCCGACACCTAGGGAAACCTACCAAACCTGTGCATTTCTGAAGACTAGAGACCTAGGGGAATCCAAGATGGGGTCACTTGTGGGGCTCTGACCAGGTTCTGTTACCCAGAATCCTTTGCAAACCTCAAAATTTGGCTAAAAAAATACATTTTCATAAAATTTCGGTGACAGAAAGTTCAGGAATCAGAGAGGAGCCACAAATTTCCTTCCACCCAGTGTTCCCCCAAGTCTCCCGATAAAAATGATACCTCACTTGTGTTGGTAGGCCTAGCGCCCGCAACAGGAAATGCCCCAAAACGCAACGTGCACACATCACATTTTTTGAAAGAAAACAGAGGTGTTTTTTGCAAAGTGCCTACCTGTAGATTTTGGCCTCTAGCTCAGCCGGAACCTAGGGAAACCTACCAAACCTGTGCATTTTTTAAAACTAGAGACCAAGGGGAATCCAAGATGGGGTGACTTGTGGGGCTCTGACCAGGTTCTGTTACCCAGAATCCTTTGCAAACCTCAAAATGTGGCTAAAAAAACACTTTTTCCTCACAGTTTGGTGACAGAAAGTTCTGGAATCAGAGAGGAGCCACAAATTTCCTTCCACCTAGCGTTCCCCCAAGTCTCCCGATAAAAATGATACCTCACTTGTGTGGGTAGGCCTAGCGCCCATGACAGGAAATGCCCCAAAACGCAACGTGCACACATCACATTTTTTGAAAGAAAACAGAGGTGTTTTTTGCAAAGTGCCTACCTGTAGATTTTGGCCTCTAGCTCAGCCGGCACCTAGGGAAACCTACCAAACCTGTGCATTTCTGAAAACTAGAGACCAAGGGGAATCCAAGATGGGGTGACTTGTGGGGCTCTGACCAGGTTCTGTTACCCAGAATCCATTGCAAACCTCAAAATGTGGCTAAAAAAACAGTTTTTCCTCACAGTTTGGTGACAGAAAGTTCTAGAATCAGAGAGGAGCCACAAATTTCCTTCCACCTAGCGTTCCCCCAAGTCTCCCGATAAAAATGATACCTCACTTGTGTGGGTAGGCCTAGCGCCCATGACAGGAAATGCCCCAAAACGCAACGTGCACACATCACATTTTTTGAAAGAAAACAGAGGTGTTTTTTGCAAAGTGCCTACCTGTAGATTTTGGCCTCCAGCTCAGCCGGCACCTAGGGAAACCTACCAAACCCGTGCATTTCTGAAAACTAGAGACCTAGGGGAATCCAAGATGGGGTGACTTGTGGGGCTCTGACCAGGTTATGTTACCCAGAATCCTTTGCAAACCTCAAAATTTGGCTAAAAAAACACATGTTCCTCACATTTCTGTGGCAGAACGTTCTGGAATCTGAGAGGAGCCACAAATTTACTTCCACCCAGCGTTCCCCCAAGTCTCCCGATAAAAATGATACCTCACTTGTGTGGGTAGGCCTAGCGCCCGCGACAGGAAATGCCCCAAAGCACAACGTGGACACATCCCATTTTTTGACAGAAAACAGAGCTGTTTTTTGCAAAGTGCCTACCTGTAGATTTTGGCCTCTAGCTCAGCCGGCACCAAGGGAAACCTACCAAGCCTGTGCATTTCTGAAAACTAGAGACCTAGGGGAATCCAAGATGGGGTAACTTGTGGGGCTCTGACCAGAGTTTGTTACCCAGAATCCTTTGCAAACCTCACAATTTGGCTAAAAAAACACATCTTCCTCATATTTTGGTGACAGAAAGTTCTGGAATCAGAGAGGAGCCACAAATTTCCTTCCACCTAGCGTTCCCCGAAGTCTCCCGATAAAAATGATACGTCACTTGTGTGGGTAGGCCTAGCGCCCATGACAGGAAAGGCCCCAAAACGCAACGTGCACACATCACATTTTTTTAAAGAAAACAGAGGTGTTATTTGCAAAGTGCCTACCGGTAGATTTTGGCCTCTAGCTCAGCCGACACCTAGGGAAACCTACCAAACCTGTGCATTTCTGAAGACTAGAGACCTAGGGGAATCCAAGATGGGGTCACTTGTGGGGCTCTGACCAGGTTCTGTTACCCAGAATCCTTCGCAAACCTCAAAATTTGGCTAAAAAAACACATTTTCATCACATTTCGGTGACAGAAAGTTCAGGAATCAGAGAGGAGCCACAAATTTCCTTCCACCCAGTGTTCCCCCAAGTCTCCCGATAAAAATGATACCTCACTTGTGTTGGTAGGCCTAGCGCCCGCAACAGGAAATGCCCCAAAACGCAACGTGCACACATCACATTTTTTGAAAGAAAACAGAGGTGTTTTTTGCAAAGTGCCTACCTGTAGATTTTGGCCTCTAGCTCAGCCGGAACCTAGGGAAACCTACCAAACCTGTGCATTTTTTAAAACTAGAGACCAAGGGGAATCCAAGATGGGGTGACTTGTGGGGCTCTGACCAGGTTCTGTTACCCAGAATCCTTTGCAAACCTCAAAATGTGGCTAAAAAAACACTTTTTCCTCACAGTTTGGTGACAGAAAGTTCTGGAATCAGAGAGGAGCCACAAATTTCCTTCCACCTAGCGTTCCCCCAAGTCTCCCGATAAAAATGATACCTCACTTGTGTGGGTAGGCCTAGCGCCCATGACAGGAAATGCCCCAAAACGCAACGTGCACACATCACATTTTTTATAAGAAAACAGAGGTGTTTTTTGCAAAGTGCCTACCTGTAGATTTTGGCCTCTAGCTCAGCCGGCACCTAGGGAAACCTACCAAACCCGTGCATTTCTGAAAACTAGAGACCTAGGGGAATCCAAGATGGGGTCACTTGTGGGACTCTGACCAGGTTCTGTTACCCAGAATCCTTTGCAAACCTCAAAATTTGGCTAAAAAAACACATTTTCATCAAATTTCGGTGACAGAAAGTTCAGGAATCAGAGAGGAGCCACAAATTTCCTTCCACCCAGTGTTCCCCCAAGTCTCCCGATAAAAATGATACCTCACTTGTGTGGGCAGGCCTAGCGCCCGCAACAGGAAATGCCCCAAAACGCAACGTGCACACATCACATTTTTTGAAAGAAAACAGAGGTGTTTTTTGCAAAGTGCCTACCTGTAGATTTTGGCTTCTAGCTCAGCCGGCACCTAGGGAAACCTACCAAACCTGTGAATTTCTGAAAACTAGAGACCAAGGGGAATCCAAGATGGGGTGACTTGTGGGGCTCTGACCAGGTTATGTTACCCAGAATCCTTTGCAAACCTCAAAATGTTGCTAAAAAAACACTTTTTCCTCACAGTTTGGTGACAGAAAGTTCTGGAATCAGAGAGGAGCCACAAATTTCCTTCCACCTAGCGTTCCCCTAAGTCTCCCGATAAAAATGATACCTCACTTGTGTGGATAGGCATAGCGCCCATGACAGGAAATGCCCCAAAACACAATGTGCACACATCACATTTTTTGAAAGAAAACAGAGGTGTTTTTTGCAAAGTGCCTACCTGTAGATTTTGGCCTCTAGCTCAGCCGGCACCTAGGGAAACCTACCAAACCTGTGCATTTCTGAAGACTAGAGACCTAGGGGAATCCAAGATGGGGTCACTTGTGGGGCTCTGACCAGGTTCTGTTACCCAGAATCCTTTGCAAACCTCAAAATTTGGCTAAAAAAATACATTTTCATAACATTTCGGTGACAGAAAGTTCAGGAATCAGAGAGGAGCCACAAATTTCCTTCCACCCAGTGTTCCCCCAAGTCTCCCGATAAAAATGATACCTCACTTGTGTTGGTAGGCCTAGCGCCCGCAACAGGAAATGCCCCAAAACGCAACGTGCACACATCACATTTTTTGAAAGAAAACAGAGGTGTTTTTTGCAAAGTGCCTACCTGTAGATTTTGGCCTCTAGCTCAGCCGGAACCTAGGGAAACCTACCAAACCTGTGCATTTTTTAAAACTAGAGACCAAGGGGAATCCAAGATGGGGTGACTTGTGGGGCTCTGACCAGGTTCTGTTACCCAGAATCCTTTGCAAACCTCAAAATGTGGCTAAAAAAACACTTTTTCCTCACAGTTTGGTGACAGAAAGTTCTGGAATCAGAGAGGAGCCACAAATTTCCTTCCACCTAGCGTTCCCCCAAGTCTCCCGATAAAAATGATACCTCACTTGTGTGGGTAGGCCTAGCGCCCATGACAGGAAATGCCCCAAAACGCAACGTGCACACATCACATTTTTTATAAGAAAACAGAGGTGTTTTTTGCAAAGTGCCTACCTGTAGATTTTGGCCTCTAGCTCAGCCAGCACCTAGGGAAACCTACCAAACCCGTGCATTTCTGAAAACTAGAGACCTAGGGGAATCCAAGATGGGGTCACTTGTGGGACTCTGACCAGGTTCTGTTACCCAGAATCCTTTGCAAACCTCAAAATTTGGCTAAAAAAACACATTTTCATCAAATTTCGGTGACAGAAAGTTCAGGAATCAGAGAGGAGCCACAAATTTCCTTCCACCCAGTGTTCCCCCAAGTCTCCCGATAAAAATGATACCTCACTTGTGTGGGTAGGCCTAGCGCCCGCAACAGGAAATGCCCCAAAACGCAACGTGCACACATCACATTTTTTGAAAGAAAACAGAGGTGTTTTTTGCAAAGTGCCTACCTGTAGATTTTGGCCTCTAGCTCAGCCGGCACCTAGGGAAACCTACCAAACCTGTGCATTTCTGAAACTAGAGACCAAGGGGAATCCAAGATGGGGTGACTTGTGGGGCTCTGACCAGGTTCTGTTACCCAGAATCCATTGCAAACCTCAAAATGTGGCTAAAAAAACTGTTTTTCCTCACAGTTTGGTGACAGAAAGTTCTAGAATCAGAGAGGAGCCACAAATTTCCTTCCACCTAGCGTTCCCCCAAGTCTCCCGATAAAAATGATACCTCACTTGTGTGGGTAGGCCTAGCGCCCATGACAGGAAATGCCCCAAAACGCAACGTGCACACATCACATTTTTTGAAAGAAAACAGAGGTGTTTTTTGCAAAGTGCCTACCTGTAGATTTTGGCCTCCAGCTCAGCCGGCACCTAGGGAAACCTACCAAACCCGTGCATTTCTGAAAACTAGAGACCTAGGGGAATCCAAGATGGGGTGACTTGTGGGGCTCTGACCAGGTTCTGTTACCCAGAATCCTTTGCAAACCTCAAAATTTGGCTAAAAAAACACATGTTCCTCACATTTCTGTGGCAGAACGTTCTGGAATCTGAGAGGAGCCACAAATTTACTTCCACCCAGCGTTCCCCCAAGTCTCCCGATAAAAATGATACCTCACTTGTGTGGGTAGGCCTAGCGCCCGCGACAGGAAATGCCCCAAAGCACAACGTGGACACATCCCATTTTTTGACAGAAAACAGAGCTGTTTTTTGCAAAGTGCCTACCTGTAGATTTTGGCCTCTAGCTCAGCCGGCACCAAGGGAAACCTACCAAGCCTGTGCATTTCTGAAAACTAGAGACCTAGGGGAATCCAAGATGGGGTAACTTGTGGGGCTCTGACCAGAGTTTGTTACCCAGAATCCTTTGCAAACCTCACAATTTGGCTAAAAAAACACATCTTCCTCATATTTTGGTGACAGAAAGTTCTGGAATCAGAGAGGAGCCACAAATTTCCTTCCACCTAGCGTTCCCCGAAGTCTCCCGATAAAAATGATACCTCACTTGTGTGGGTAGGCCTAGCGCCCATGACAGGAAAGGCCCCAAAACGCAACGTGCACACATCACATTTTTTTAAAGAAAACAGAGGTGTTATTTGCAAAGTGCCTACCGGTAGATTTTGGCCTCTAGCTCAGCCGACACCTAGGGAAACCTACCAAACCTGTGCATTTCTGAAGACTAGAGACCTAGGGGAATCCAAGATGGGGTCACTTGTGGGGCTCTGACCAGGTTCTGTTACCCAGAATCCTTTGCAAACCTCAAAATTTGGCTAAAAAAACACATTTTCATCACATTTCGGTGACAGAAAGTTCAGGAATCAGAGAGGAGCCACAAATTTCCTTCCACCCAGTGTTCCCCCAAGTCTCCCGATAAAAATGATACCTCACTTGTGTTGGTAGGCCTAGCGCCCGCAACAGGAAATGCCCCAAAACGCAACGTGCACACATCACATTTTTTGAAAGAAAACAGAGGTGTTTTTTGCAAAGTGCCTACCTGTAGATTTTGGCCTCTAGCTCAGCCGGAACCTAGGGAAACCTACCAAACCTGTGCATTTTTTAAAACTAGAGACCAAGGGGAATCCAAGATGGGGTGACTTGTGGGGCTCTGACCAGGTTCTGTTACCCAGAATCCTTTGCAAACCTCAAAATGTGGCTAAAAAAACACTTTTTCCTCACAGTTTGGTGACAGAAAGTTCTGGAATCAGAGAGGAGCCACAAATTTCCTTCCACCTAGCGTTCCCCCAAGTCTCCCGATAAAAATGATACCTCACTTGTGTGGGTAGGCCTAGCGCCCATGACAGGAAATGCCCCAAAACGCAACGTGCACACATCACATTTTTTATAAGAAAACAGAGGTGTTTTTTGCAAAGTGCCTACCTGTAGATTTTGGCCTCTAGCTCAGCCGGCACCTAGGGAAACCTACCAAACCCGTGCATTTCTGAAAACTAGAGACCTAGGGGAATCCAAGATGGGGTCACTTGTGGGACTCTGACCAGGTTCTGTTACCCAGAATCCTTTGCAAACCTCAAAATTTGGCTAAAAAAACACATTTTCATCAAATTTCGGTGACAGAAAGTTCAGGAATCAGAGAGGAGCCACAAATTTCCTTCCACCCAGTGTTCCCCCAAGTCTCCCGATAAAAATGATACCTCACTTGTGTGGGCAGGCCTAGCGCCCGCAACAGGAAATGCCCCAAAACGCAACGTGCACACATCACATTTTTTGAAAGAAAACAGAGGTGTTTTTTGCAAAGTGCCTACCTGTAGATTTTGGCCTCTAGCTCAGCCGGCACCTAGGGAAACCTACCAAACCTGTGAATTTCTGAAAACTAGAGACCAAGGGGAATCCAAGATGGGGTGACTTGTGGGGCTCTGACCAGGTTATGTTACCCAGAATCCTTTGCAAACCTCAAAATGTTGCTAAAAAAACACTTTTTCCTCACAGTTTGGTGACAGAAAGTTCTGGAATCAGAGAGGAGCCACAAATTTCCTTCCACCTAGCGTTCCCCTAAGTCTCCCGATAAAAATGATACCTCACTTGTGTGGATAGGCATAGCGCCCATGACAGGAAATGCCCCAAAACACAATGTGCACACATCACATTTTTTGAAAGAAAACAGAGGTGTTTTTTGCAAAGTGCCTACCTGTAGATTTTGGCCTCTAGCTCAGCCGGCACCTAGGGAAACCTACCAAACCCGTGCATTTCTGAAAACTAGAGACCTAGGGGAATCCAAGATGGGGTGACTTGTGGGGCTCTGACCAGGTTCTGTTACCCAGAATCCTTTGCAAACCTCAAAATTTGGCTAAAAAAACACATGTTCCTCACATTTCTGTGGCAGAACATTCTGGAATCTGAGAGGAGCCACAAATTTATTTCCACCCAGCGTTCCCCCAAGTCTCCCGATAAAAATGATACCTCACTTGTGTGGGTAGGCCTAGCGCCCGCTACAGGAAATGCCCCAAAGCACAACGTGGACACATCCCATTTTTTGACAGAAAACAGAGCTGTTTTTTGCAAAGTGCCTACCTGTAGATTTTGGCCTTTAGCTCAGCCGGCACCTAGGGAAACCTACCAAGCCTGTGCATTTCTGAAAACTAGAGACCTAGGGGAATCCAAGATGGGGTAACTTGTGGGGCTCTGACCAGAGTTTGTTACCCAGAATCCTTTGCAAACGTCACAATTTGGCTAAAAAAACACATTTTCATCACATTTCGGTGACAGAAAGTTCAGGAATCAGAGAGGAGCCACAAATTTCCTTCCACCCAGTGTTCCCCCAAGTCTCCCGATAAAAATGATACCTCACTTGTGTGGGTAGGCCTAGCGCCCGCAACAGGAAATGCCCCAAAACGCAACATGCACACATCACATTTTTTGAAAGAAAACAGAGGTGTTTTTTGCAAAGTGCCTACCTGTAGATTTTGGCCTCTAGCTCAGCCGGCACCTAGGGAAACCTACCAAACCTGTGCATTTCTGAAAACTAGAGACCCAGGGGAATCCAAGATGGGGTGACTTGTGGGGCTCTGACCAGGTTCTGTTACCCAGAATCCATTGCAAACCTCAAAATGTGGCTAAAAAAACACTTTTTCCTCACAGTTTGGTGACAGAAAGTTCTAGAATCAGAGAGGAGCCACAAATTTCCTTCCACCTAGCGTTCCCCCAAGTCTCCCGATAAAAATGATACCTCACTTGTGTGGGTACGCCTAGCGCCCGCAACAGGAAATGCCCCAAAGCACAACGTGGACACATCCCATTTTTTGAAAGAAAACAGAGGTGTTTTTTTGCTAAGTGCCTACCTGTAGATTTTGGCCTCTAGCTCAGCCGGCACCTAGGGAAACCTACCAAGCCTGTGCATTTCTGAAAACTAGAGAGCTAGGGGAATCCAAGATGGGGTAACTTGTGGGGCTCTGACCAGAGTTTGTTACCCAGAATCCTTTGCAAACCTCACAATTTGGCTAAAAAAACACATTTTCCTCATATTTTGGTGACAGAAAGTTCTGGAATCAGAGAGGAGCCACAAATTTCCTTCCACCTAGCGTTCCCCCAAGTCTCCCGATAAAAATGATACCTCACTTGTGTGGGTAGGACTAGCGCCCATGACAGGAAATGCCCCAAAACGCAACGTGCACACATCACATTTTTTGAAAGAAAACAGAGGTGTTATTTGCAAAGTGCCTACCGGTAGATTTTGGCCTCTAGCTCAGCCGACACCTAGGGAAACCTACCAAACCTGTGCATTTCTGAAAACTAGAGACCTAGGGGAATCCAAGATGGGGTCACTTGTGGGGCTCTGACCAGGTTCTGTTACCCAGAATCCTTTGCAAACCTCAAAATATGGCTAAAAAAACACATTTTCATCACATTTCGGTGACAGAAAGTTCAGGAATCAGAGAGGAGCCACAAATTTCCTTCCACCTAGCGTTCCCCCAAGTCTCCCGATAAAAATGATACCTCACTTGTGTGGGTAGGCCTAGCGCCCATGACAGGAAATGCCCCAAAACGCAACGTGCACACATCACATTTTTTGAAAGAAAACAGAGGTGTTATTTGCAAAGTGCCTACCGGTAGATTTTGGCCTCTAGCTCAGCCGACACCTAGGGAAACCTACCAAACCTGTGCATTTCTGAAAACTAGAGACCTAGGGGAATCCAAGATGGGGTCACTTGTGGGGCTCTGACCAGGTTCTGTTACCCAGAATCCTTTGCAAACCTCAAAATGTGGCTAAAAAAACACTTTTTCCTCACAGTTTGGTGAAAGAAAGTTCTAGAATCAGAGACGAGCCACAAATTTCCTTCCACCTAGCGTTCCCCTAAGTCTCCCGATAAAAATGATACCTCACTTGTGTGGGTAGGCCTAGCGCCCATGACAGGAAATGCCCCAAAACGCAACGTGCACACATCACATTTTTTGAAAGAAAACAGAGGTGTTTTTTGCAAAGTGCCTACCTGTAGATTTTGGCCTCTAGCTCAGCCGGCACCTAGGGAAACCTACCAAACCCGTGCATTTCTGAAAACTAGAGACCTAGGGGAATCCAAGATGGTGTGACTTGTGGGGCTCTGACCAGGTTCTGTTACCCAGAATCCTTTGCAAACCTCAAAATTTGGCTAAAAAAACACATTTTCATCACATTTCGGTGACAGAAAGTTCAGGAATCAGAGAGGAGCCACAAATTTCCTTCCACCCAGTGTTCCCCCAAGTCTCCCGATAAAAATAATACCTCACTTGTGTTGGTAGGCCTAGCGCCCGCAACAGGAAATGCCCCAAAACGCGACGTGCACACATCACATTTTTTGAAAGAAAACAGAGGTTTTTTTTTGCAAAGTGCCTACCTGTAGATTTTGGCCTCTAGCTCACCCGGCACCTAGGGAAACCTAACAAACCTGTGCATTTCTGAAAACTAGAGACCAAGGGGAATCCAAGATGGGGTGACTTGTGGGGCTCTGACCAGGTTCTGTTACCCAGAATCCATTGCAAACCTCAAAATGTGGCTAAAAAAAACACTTTTTCCTCACAGTTTGGTGACAGAAAGTTCTAGAATCAGAGAGGAGCCACAAATGTCCTTCCACCTAGCGTTCCCCTAAGTCTCCCGATAAAAATGATACCTCACTTGTGTGGGTAGGCCTAGCGCCCATGACAGGAAATGCCCCAAAACGCAACGTGCACACATCACATTTTTTGAAAGAAAACAGAGGTGTTTTTTGCAAAGTGCCTACCTGTAGATTTTGGCCTCTAGCTCAGCCGGCACCTAGGGAAACCTACCAAACCCGTGCATTTCTGAAAACTAGAGACCTAGGGGAATCCAAGATGGGGTGACTTGTGGGGCTCTTACCAGGTTCTGTTACCCAGAATCCTTTGCAAACCTCAAAATTTGGCTAAAAAAACACATGTTCCTCACATTTCTGTGGCAGAACGTTCTAGAATCAGAGAGGAGCCACAAATGTCCTTCCACCCAGCGTTCCCCCAAGTCTCCCGATAAAAATTATACCTCACTTGTGTGGGTAGGCCTAGCGCCCGCGACAGGAAATGCCCCAAAGCACAACGTGGACACATCCCATTTTTTGACAGAAAACAGAGCTGTTTTTTGCAAAGTGCCTACCTGTAGATTTTGGCCTCTAGCTCAGCCGACACCTAGGGAAACCTACCAAGCCTGTGCATTTCTGAAAACTAGAGACCTAGGGGAATCCAAGATGGGGTAACTTGTGGGGCTCTGACCAGAGTTTGTTACCCAGAATCCTTTGCAAACCTCACAATTTGGCTAAAAAAAAACATTTTCCTCATATTTTGGTGACAGAAAGTTCTGGAATCAGAGAGGAGCCACAAATTTCCTTCCACCTAGCGTTCCCCCAAGTCTCCCGATAAAAATGATACCTCACTTGTGTGGGTAGGCCTAGCGCCCATGACAGGAAATGCCCCAAAACGCAACGTGCACACATCACATTTTTTGAAAGAAAACAGAGGTGTTTTTTGCAAAGTGCCTACCTGTAGATTTTGGCCTCTAGCTCAGCCGGCACCTAGGGAAACCCACCAAACCTGTGCATTTCTGAAAACTAGAGACCAGGAGGAATCCAAGATGGGGTGACATGTGGGGCTCTGACAAGGTTCTGTTACCCAGAATCCTTTGCAAACCTCAAAATGTGGCTTAAAAAACACTTTTTCCTCACATTTTGGTGACAGAAAGTTCTGGAATCAGAGAGGAGCCACAAATTTCCTTCCACCCAGCGTTCCCCAAAGTCTCCCGATTAAAATTATACCTCACTTGTGTAGGTAGGCCTAGCGCCCACGACAGGAAATGCCCCAAAACGCAACGTGCACACATCACATTTTTTTAAAGAAAACAGAGGTGTTTTTTACAAAGTACCTACCTGTAGATTTTGGCATCTAGCTCAGCCGGCACCTAGGGAAACCTACCAAACCCGTGCATTTCTGAAAACTAGAGACCTAGGGTAATCCAAGATGGGGTGACTTGTGGGTCTCTGACCAGGTTCTGTTACCCAGAATCCTTTGCACACCTCAAAATTTGGCTAAAAAAACAAATTTTCCTCACATTTCGGTGACAGAAAGTTCAGGAATCAGAGAGGAGCCACAAATTTCCTTCCACCCAGTGTTCCCCCAAGTCTCCCGATAAAAATGATACCTCACTTGTGTGGGTAGTCCTAGCGCCAGCGACAGGAAATGCCCCAAAACGCAACGTGCACACATCACATTTTTGAAAGAAAACAGGGGTGTTTTTTGCAAAGTGCCTACCTGTAGATTTTGACCTCTAGCTCAGCCGGAACCTAGGGAAACCTACCAAACCTGTGCATTTTTTAAAACTAGAAACCTAGGGAAATCCAGGATGGGGTGACTTGTGGGGCTCTGACCAGGTTCTGTTACCCAGAATCCTTTGCAAACCTCAAAATTTGGCTAATAAAACACATGTTCCTCACATTTCTGTGGCAGAACGTTCTGGAATCTGAGATGAGGCACAAATGTCCTTCCACCCAGCGTTGCCCCAAGTCTCCCGATAAAAATGATACCTCACTTGTGTGGGTAGGCCTAGTGCCCGCGACAGGAAATGCCCCAAAGCACAACGTGGACACATCCCATTTTTTGACAGAAAACAGAGCTGTTTTTTGCAAAGTGCCTACCTGTAGATTTTGGCCTCTAGCTCAGCCGGCACCCAGGGAAACCTACCAAGCCTGTGCATTTCTGAAAACTAGAGACCTAGGGGAATCCAAGATGGGGTGACTTGTGGGGCTCTGACCAGAATTTATTACCCAGAATCCTTTGCAAACCTCACAATTTGGCTAAAAAAACACATTTTCCTCACATTTTGGTGACAGAAAGTTCTGGAATCAGAGAGGAGCCACCAATTTCCTTCCACCTAGCGTTCCCCCAAGTCTCCCGATAAAAATGATACCTCACTTGTGTGGGTAGGCCTAGCGCCCATGACAGGAAATGCCCCAAAACGCAACGTGCACACATCACATTTTTTGAAAGAAAACAGAGGTGTTATTTGCAAAGTGCCTACCTGTAGATTTTGGCCTCTAGCTCAGCCGACACCTAGGGAAACCTACCAAACCTGTGCATTTCTGAAAACTAGAGACCTAGGGGAATCCAAGATGGGGTGACTTGTGGGGCTCTGATTAGGTTCTGTTACCCAGAATCCTTTGCAAACCTCAAAATTTGGCTAAAAAAACAAATTTTCCTCACATTTTGGTGACAGAAAGTTCTGGAATCAGGGAGGATCCACAAATTTCTTTCCACCCAGCGTTCCCCCAAGTCTCCCGATAAAAATTATACCTTACTTCTGTGGGTAGGACTAGCGCCCACGAAAGGAAATGGCCCAAAACGCAACGTGGACACATCACATTTTTTCGTAGAAAACAGTGCCTACCTGTGGATTTTGGCCTGTAGCTCAGCCGGCACCTTGGGAAACCTATCAAACCAGCGCATTTTTGAAAACTAGAAACCCAAGGGAATCCAAGATGGGGTGACTCGCGGGGTTCTGACCAGGGTATGTTACCCAGAATCCTTTGCAAACATCAAAACTTGGCCAAAAAAACACTTTTTCCTCTCATTTCGGTGACAGAAAGTTGTGGAATCAGAGAGGAGCCACAAATTTCCATCCACCCAGCGTTCCCCTAAGTCTCTCGATAAAAATGGTACCTTACTTCTGTGGGTAGGCCTAGCGCCCACGAAAGGAAATGGCCCAAAACACGTGGACACAACATATTTTTTCACAGAAAACAGAGGTGTTTTTTGCAAAGTGCCTACCTGTGGATTTTGGCCTCTACCTCAGCCGGCCCGGGGGGGGGGCAGAAATGCCCTAAAATAAATTTGACCCCCCACTGTCCCCAAACCCCCCCTGCCCGGGAGCGACCCTTGCCTACGGGGTCGCTCCCCCTGCGTGACATTGGCGCCAAAAAAAAAATCCCCGGTGCCTAGTGCTTTCTGCCCCCTTGGGGGCAGATTGACTTAAAATCGGCCAATCTGCGCCCAAGGGGGGCAGAAATGGTCTAAATACAATTTGCCACCCAGATGAGCGACCCTTGCCTAATGGGTCGCTCCGTATCTCAAAAAAAAAAACAAATAAAAAAGAAAACACAAAAAAATTAATTTGCCCTGGTGCCTAGAGGTTGCTGCCCCCAGGGGGGGGGCAGAAATGGCCTAAAATAAATTTGCCCCCCAACCCCCACTCCCCCGGGAGCGACCCTTGCCTACGGGGTCGCTCCCCCTGCGTGACATTGGCGCCAAAAAACAAATCCCCGGTGTCTAGTGGGTTCTGCCCCCTTGGGGGCAGATTGACCTAAAATCGGCCAATCTGCCCCCAAGGGGGGCAGACTTGGTCTAAATACAATTTGCCCCCCAGGGCAGCGACCCTTGCCTAATGGGTCCCTCCCCATCTCTAAAAAAACAAAGAAACAAAAAAAAAACACAAAAAAAATATTGCCCTGGTGCCTAGAGGTTTCTGACCCCCCTGGGGGCAGATCGGCCTAATAATAGGCTGATCTGACCCCGGGGGGGCAGAAATGGCCTAAAATAAATTTGCTCCCCCAACCCACATCCCCCCGGGAGCGACCCTTGCCTTCGGGGTCGCTCCCCCTGTGTGACATTGGCGACAAAAAACAAATCCCCGGTGCCTAGTGGTTTCTGCCCCCTTGGGGGCAGATTGACCTAAAATCGGCCAATTTGCCCCCAAGGGGGGCAGAAATGGTCTAAATACAATTTGCTCACCAGGGAAGCGACCCTTGCCTAATGGGTCGCTCCCCATCTCTAAAAAAAAAAAAAAAAAAAAAAAAAACAGATTTTTTTTTTTTGCTCTGGCGCCTAGAGATTTCTGCCCCCCCAGGGGGCATATCGCCTAATAATAGGCCGATCTGTCCCCAGGGGGGGCAGAAATGGGCTAAAAAAAATTGGCCCCCCCAAACACCCCCCTCCCCCCCAGGAGCGACCCTTGCCTACAGGGTCGCTCCCCCTCCCTGACATTGGCACCAAAAATAAAATCCCCGGTGCCTAGTGGTTTCTGCCATCCTTGGGGGCAGATTGGTGTAGCAAAAAACAGCCGATCTGCCACCAAAGGGGGCAGAAATGGCCTAAATACAATTTTCCCCTCCAGGGGAGCGACCCTTGTCCAAGGGGTCGCTCCCCATCTGTAAAACAAAAAATCCCCGGTGCCTAGTGGTTTCTGCCCCCCTTGGGGGCAGATTGGCCTCAGCAAAATAGGCCAATCTGCCCCCAAGGGGGGCAGAAATGGCCTAAATATAATTTGCCCCCTAGGGGAGCGACCCTTGCCTTGCCGCGCTAGCGCTCCACCCCAGTTCCCGTGCCTTGGACGAGGTGACCTTGTCCAAGGCACACGGGAACTGTAGCCTTGGACGAAGTTACCTCGTCCAAGGCACAGAACGGGTTAACACTCTGACCGCCACGGCGGTAGCAACAAACACTGTGGCGATAACTGCCAACAGACAGGCAGAAGACAATGTACCGCCCACACTATTACAAGGCACCAATCCGCCAGCTTTTCCGGGACGGTATCAACGCCATCAAAAGCATGGCAGAAACAGTCTGTGGAACGGAAACCACTCACCTCTCGAAACCCAAAGAGGAACTAGGATGCAATGGAGCCTGAGTTACAGGTGTTACCAATGTTGGTTTACCTCCTCTTCTACCAGGAACATCAAAGACGGCGGCGATGACCACGGTGAGTACTGCACCTAGCACACAGGGGAGGGGGAGGAAAAGGAGAGTGACACACACAAGCAACATGCAACACCCCCACCCCCATACGCAAAAACATACACACACACACACATCCAATAACATCACAGATACACCCCGTCACCCCCTGGAAGAATGCAAGGACCAAATGAAATGTAATAAGTGTAATCATCGAAAATCCAGATAGGCCAACATAACTTTAAAAGATCAGTATATACAAATATTTCCAGCAAGTACACAAGTCTGTATACTGTTCCATTACATGTCCGTGGACCAGTGGTCCTAGAAAGCATGGGCGAAGCCCACACATGACACCTGCCTCAAAATGGAGAGAATACTTCAGGGGCATCAGGTCAAAAAAAACACAGGCACCTCAGGGAGAAGGGGAGGGGGGCACCTCAGACCGATGATGGGACGACACCACTGCTCCAGGAGGGGGGGTCATGCCCACTAATTGCTCCTGGGGAGAGCAAAGCCACAGTCTCTCAAGTAGGTGGATTGCCCACTGCTTGGTCCTGGGGAGTGCCAAGCTGCAGTCTTTCAAGTGGGTGGTTTGCCCACTGCTTGCTCCTGGGGAGTGCCAAGCCACAGTCTCTCAAGTGGGTGGTTTAGCCACAGTCTCTCAAATGGGTGGTTTGCCCACTGCTTGCTCCTGGGGAGTGCAAAGCCACAGTCTCTCAAGTGGGTGGTTTGCTCACTACTTGCTCCTGGGGAGTGCAAAGCAACAGTCTCTCAAGTCTCTCAAGTGGGTAGTTTGCCCACTGCTTGCTCCTGGGGAGTGCAAAGCCACAGTCTCTCTAGCGGATGCTGTTCTCCACTGTTTCTGGAGGGGGCTTTGTGCCCAGAGTGGTTCATCCTGCCAAGGACTGGGGTAGTGGATGCTTTTCTCCACTGGTTCTGGAGGGGGCATGGTGCCCAGAGTTCTTCATCCTGCCAAGGACTGGGGTAGTGTATGCTGTTTTTTCACTGGTTCGGGAGGGGGCTTTGGGCCTAGAGTGCTGCACCAGGGGTGTGGCAGTTCCCATTCCCTCACCTGGGTGTGTGAGCCACAAGATTTTCAGGGAACAGGTAGCATGATATTCCATGGAGGCAGAGACACACTCCACCCTGGGGCGACTTAGTCTGCCAACTGCTGGTACTGCCAGTGCTGGTTGTGGCCTCAGGTAGTGTGTGCAGGGTCCAGGACATCTCCTGCAGCCTTGGACGGCTGCCCACTGGGGATGCTGCTGATGTCTGCTGTGGTGGCACTGGCTGGGCACGTCGTGTGGCAGGTGGCGGTGTCTGCGGCGGTGTCTGTGGCGGAGATGCTGCCGGCGTTGCAGGTGTCAGCACCTGTGGAGGGAGACACCAGGCCGTCTCCTGCAGTCTCTGAAGGGTGCCCACTGGGGATGCTGCTGATGTCCGCTGTGGTGGCACTGGTTGGGCATGTCGTGTGGCAGGTGGCAGTGGCTGTGGCGGTGTCTGCGGCGGAGATGCTGCCGGTGGTGCAGGTGGCAGCACCTATGGAGGGAGATACCAGGCCATCTCCTGCAGTCTCGGAAGGGTGCCCACTGGGGATGCTGCTGATGTCCGCTGTGGTGGCACTGGCTGGGCACATCGCGTGGCAGGTGGCGGTGGCTCTGGAGGTGTCTGTGGGGGAGATGCTGCCGGTGGTGTAGGTGTCAGCACCTGTGGAGGGAGACACCAGGCCGTCTCCTGCAGTCTCAGAAGGGTGCCCACTGGGGATGATGCTGGGGACTGTAGCAGAGGCAGCAGACGTGCAGGTGGCGGTGCAGGTGGCGGTGCAGGTGGCAGTTGTGTCGGTGGGGAAACCTAGGTGAATCCAAGATGGGGTGACTTGTGGGGCTCTGATTAGGTTCTGTTACCCAGAATCCTTTGCAAACCTCAAAATTTGGCTAAAAAAACAAATTTTCCTCACATTTTGGTGACAGAAAGTTCTGGAATCAGAGAGGATCCACAAATTTCTTTCCACCCAGCGTTCCCCCAAGTCTCCCGATAAAAATGATACCTCACTTCTGTGGGTAGGACTAGCGCCCACGAAAGGAAATGGCCCAAAACGCAACGTGGACACATCACATTTTTTCATAGAAAACAGTGCCTACCTGTGGATTTTGGCCTGTAGCTCAGCCGGCACCTGGGGAAACCTATCAAACCAGCGCATTTTTGAGAACTAGAAACCCAGGGGAATCCAAGATGGGGTGACTCGCGGAGCTCTGACCAGGGTATGTTACCCAGAATCCTTTGCAAACATCAAAATTTGGCCAAAAAAACACTTTTTCCTCTCATTTCGGTGACAGAAAGTTGTGGAATCAGAGAGGAGCCACAAATTTCCATCCACCCAGCGTTCCCCTAAGTCTCTCGATAAAAATGGTACCTTACTTCTGTGGGTAGGCCTAGCGCCCACGAAAGGAAATGGCCCAAAACACAACGTGGACACAACATATTTTTTCACAGAAAACAGAGGTGTTTTTTGCAAAGTGCCTACCTGTGGATTTTGGCCTCTAGCACAGCCGGCCCGGGGGGGGGGGCAGAAATGCCCTAAAATGAATTTGACCCCCCACCGTCCCCAAACCCTCCCCTTCCCGGGAGCGACCCTTGCCTACGGGGTCTCTCCTCCTGCGTGACATTGGCGCCATAAAAAAAATTCTCGGTGCCTAGTGCTTTCTGCCCCCTTGGGGGCAGATTGACTTAAAATCGGCCAATCTGCGCCGAAGGGGGGCAGAAATGGTCTAAATACAATTTGCCCCCCAGGTGAGCGACCCTTGCCTAATGGGTCGCTCCCTATCTCCAAAAAACCAAACAAATTAAAAAAAAACAAAAAAAATTTTTTTTTGCCCTGGCGCCTAGAGGTTGCTGCCCCCAGGGGGGGCAGATATGGCCTAAAATAAATTTGCCCCCCCAACCCCCACTCCCCCGAGAGCGACCCTTGCCTACGGGGTCGCTCCCCCTGCGTGACATTGGCGCCAAAAAACAAATCCCCGGTGTCTAGTGGGTTCTGCCCTCTTGGGGGCAGATTGACCTAAAATCGGCCAATCTGCCCCCAAGGGGGGCAGAAATGGTCTAAATACAATTTGCCCCCCAGGGCAGCGACCCTTGCCTAATGGGTCGCTCCCCATCTCTAAAAAAACAAACAAACAAAAAAAAAACACAAACAAAATATTGCCCTGGTGCCTAGAGGTTTCTGACCCCCCTTGGGGCAGATCGGCCTAATAATAGGCCGATCTGCCCCCAAGGGGGGCAGAAATGGCCTAAAATAAATTTGCCCCCCCCAACCCACACCCCCCCGGGAGCGACCCTTGCCTACGGGGTTGCTCCCCCTGTGTGACATTGGCGACAAAAAACAAATCCCTGGTGCCTAGTGGTTTCTGCCCCCTTGGGGGCAGATTGACCTAAAATCGGCCAATCTGCCCCAAAGGAGGCAGAAATGGTCTAAATACAATTTGCTCACCAGGGAAGCGACCCTTGCCTAATGGGTCGCTCCCCATCTCTAAAAAAACAAACAAACAAAAAAAAAACAGACTTTTTTTTTTTGCTCTGGCGCCTAGAGGTTTCTGCCCCCCCAGGGGGCATATCGCCTAATAATAGGCCGATCTGTCCCCAGGGGGGGGCAGAAATGGGCTAAAAAAAATTGGCCCCCCCAACACCCCCCTCCCCCCCAGGAGCGACCCTTGCCTACAGGGTCGCTCCCCCTGCCTGACATTGGCACCAAAAATAAAATCCCCTGTGCCTAGTGGTTTCTGCCATCCTTGGCGGCAGATTGGTGTAGCAAAAAACGGCCGATCTGCCACCAAAGGGGGCAGAAATGGCCTAAATACAATTTTCCCCTCCAGGGGAGCGACCCTTGTCCAAGGGGTCGCTCCCCATCTGTAAAACAAAAAATCCCCGGTGCCTAGTGGTTTCTGCCCCCAAGCCTCAGCAAAATAGGCCAATCTGCCCCCAAGGGGGGCAGAAATGGCCTAAATATAATTTGCCCCCTAGGGGAGCGACCCTTGCCTTGCCGCGCTAGCGCTCCGCCCCAGTTCCCGTGCCTTGGACGAGGTGACCTTGTCCAAGGCACACGGGAACTGTAGCCTTGGACGAAGTCACCTCGTCCAAGGCACAGAACGGGTTAACACTCTGACCGCCACGGCGGTAGCAACAAACACCGTGGCGATAACTGCCAACAGACAGGCAGAAGACGATGTACCGCCCACACTATTACAAGGCACCAATCCGCCAGCTTTTCCGGGACGGTATCAACGCCATCAAAAGCATGGCAGAAACAGTCTGTGGAACGGAAACCACTCACCTCTCGAAACCCAAAGAGGAACTAGGATGCAATGGAGCCTGAGTTACAGGTGTTACCAATGTTGGTTTACCTCCTCTTCTACCAGGAACATCAAATACGGCGGTGACGACCACAGTGAGTACTGCACCTAGCACACAGGGGAGGGGGAGGAAAAGGAGAGTGACACACACAAGCAACATGCAACACCCCCACCCCCATCCACAACAACATACACACACACACACATCCAATAACATCACAGATACACCCCATCACCCCCTGGAAGAATGCAAGGACCAAATGAAATGTAATAAGTGTAATCATCGAAAATCCAGATAGGCCAACATAACTTTAAAAGATCAGTATATACAAATATTTCCAGCAAGTACACAAGTCTGTATACTGTTCCATTACATGTCCGTGGACCAGTGGTCCTAGAAACATGGGCGAAGCCCACACATGACACCTGCCTCAAAATGGAGAGAACACTTCAGGGGCATCAGGTCAAAAAAAAACACAGGCACCTCAGGGAGAAGGGGAGGGGGGCACCTCAGACCGATGATGGGACAACATCACTGCTCCAGGAGGGGGCGTCATGCCCACTAATTGCTCCTGGGGAGTGCAAAGCCACAGTCTCTCAAGTAGGTGGATTGCCCACTGCTTGGTCCTGGGGAGTGCCAAGCTGCAGTCTCTCAAGTGGGTGGTTTAGCCACAGTCTCTCAAATGGGTGGTTTGCCCACTGCTTGCTCCTGGGGAGTGCAAAGCCACAGTCTCTCAAGTGGGTGGTTTGCTCACTACTTGCTCCTGGGGAGTGCAAAGCAACAGTCTCTCAAGTCTCTCAAGTGGGTAGTTTGCCCACTGCTTGCTCCTGGGGAGTGCAAAGCCACAGTCTCTCTAGCGGATGCTGTTCTCCACTGTTTCTGGAGGGGGCTTTGTGCCCAGAGTGCTTCATCCTGCCAAGGACTGGGGTAGTGGATGCTTTTCTCCACTGGTTCTGGAGGGGGCATGGTGCCCAGAGTTCTTCATCCTGCCAAGGACTGGGGTAGTGTATGCTGTTTTTTCACTGGTTCTGGAGGGGGCTTTGGGCCTAGAGTGCTGCACCAGGGGTGTGGCAGTTCCCATTCCCTCACCTGGGTGTGTGAGCCACAAGATTTTCAGGGAACAGGTAGCATGATATTCCATGGAGGCAGAGACACACTCCACCCTGCGGCGACTTAGCCGGCCAACTGCTGGTACTGCCAGTGCTGGTTGTGGCCTCAGGTAGTGTGTGCAGGGTCCAGGACATCTCCTGCAGCCTTGGATGGCTGCCCACTGGGGATGCTGCTGATGTCTGCTGTGGTGGCACTGGCTGGGCACGTCGCGTGGCAGGTGGCGGTGGCTGCGGCGGTGTCTGTGGCGGAGATGCTGCCGGCGTTGCAGGTGTCAGCACCTGTGGAGGGAGACACCAGGCCGTCTCCTGCAGTCTCTGAAGGGTGCCCACTGGGGATGCTACTGATGTCCGCTGTGGTGGCACTGGTTGGGCATGTCGTGTGGCAGGTGGCAGTGGCTGTAGTGGTGTCTGCGGTGGAGATGCTGCCGGTGGTGCAGGTGTCAGCACCTATGGAGGGAGATACCAGGCCATCTCCTGCAGTCTCGGAAGGGTGCCCACTGGGGATGCTGCTGATGTCCGCTGTGGTGGCACTGGCTGGGCACATCGCGTGGCAGGTGGCGGTGGCTGTGGCGGTGTCTGTGGGGGAGATGCTGTCGGTGGTGTAGGTGTCAGCACCTGTGGAGGGAGACACCAGGCCGTCTCCTGCAGTCTCAGAAGGGTGCCCACTGGGGATGATGCTGGGGACTGTAGCAGAGGCAGCAGAAGTGCAGGTGGTGGTGCAGGTGGCGGTGCAGGTGGCAGTGG
Source organism: Pleurodeles waltl (assembly GCF_031143425.1). Classification (NCBI taxonomy): domain Eukaryota; kingdom Metazoa; phylum Chordata; class Amphibia; order Caudata; family Salamandridae; genus Pleurodeles; species Pleurodeles waltl. The sequence continues at coordinate 456,955,422 of NC_090440.1, read as the reverse complement.
TTGTGTCAGTGGCCACCGCCGTACAGGTTGCTGTTCTGTCTTGCAGAAGGGGTGACTCAAGTTCCTCACCCGGAGGCTCCTTGCCCTGAGCTGACTTCCCTTTGCCCTTGTGTCCTTTCCCCACCTTGGAAGGCGCTGCTGGGACCTTGGCACTGTCCTCTTTGGTTCTGGAAGAGGCCTTGCTGGGTGGTTGGTGCGGCTTTTCCCTTCAGCATGTGGGCCCCTTCTTCACCTTGGCAGGTGGCGGAATAGGGTGATCCTTGGCCTCACAAGGTGGCACACTGGCAGCCCTGATGGGTGCCGCCTTTGATGTTCCCGAACTTGCAGGGACCACAGTGCTTGAGGATTTTGTGGCTGAGGTGCTGGGCTGGGATCTGAACATCCTGGCCCTAGGGGAAGGACGGGGGAGGTGTAAGGAAGAGATCAATGTTAGCTAGGAAACATTTTTTTGACACACTGGGACGGGAAGATGGAGGGGGTTGGGAGTGGAGGAAGAGGTAGAGGATGAAGGAGGTGTACGTATGCTGAGTTTGGGTGAAGGTGCATGGGCTGGAGACTGTTGTGAGGTGGATGGCTGTAGAGTGGGTATGTGCCTGCATTTGTGTAGTTTGGGAGGAGGTCTCACAGACACACTGGGAGAGGACACAGGGGATGTGTGCATGGTAGAGGGGGTGGTGATTGCACACAAGCGGTGTGTGGTAATGGGAGTGCTGGTGATGGAGGTAGTGGCTGAGGATGTAGTGCATACAGATGTGAGTGGAGATGAGACTGGGAGGGAGATGGAGGACGTGGAGGAGGGGGACACAGTGGAGGCAGTGGATGTTGGTGTGTCTGCATGGGTATGGTGCTTCTGTGAGTGCCTGTGGGATGTGTGGTGCTTACGTTTGACTGAGCCACTTTTGTGTGTTGATGTGTGTGCATGCTGGTCTGATGATGTGCTTGGGATAGGCTGAGGTAGAGGGGATTGGGTCTGAGTAGTGGAAGTTGGAGGGGGAGGCTGGACACAGGGACAATGGCTGCCATCAGTGCTGAGGCCAGAGCCTGAAATGCTCTCTGTTGGGCCGCCACACCAGATGAATGCCCTCCAGGTATGCATTTGTTTGTTACAAATGCCTCTCAACACCCTGGATGACATTCAGCATGGTTGACTGCACAACAGTGAGGGATCTCAGAAGGTCAATAGCCTCCTCACTGAGGACAGCAGGGCTGATTGGGACAGGGCCTGAGGTGCCTGGGGGCGAAGGAGATGCCAACCCTCCTGGATGAGCGGGCATGGGAAACACGCTGAGGGGCTGCTGGGAGGGCAGTGCTGGTGGGGGGTGGCAGCTGTACCTGTTGTTGCGGTGGGCACAGAGGTGCCCGCCACCGCAAGGGAGCTCCCATCAGAGGAGGAGTCGCTGTTGCTGGTGTCTCCTCCTGTCCCTGTCGTGGAGCTCCCCTCGCCCTCAGTCACACTGGTGCCTTCAGACTCTGTACATTCCCCCTCCTGGGCCATGTGGGTTGCAGCTCCCTCCTGCTCTGTGCCACTCCTTCTCAGCCAGGTGATGCTAATGCACACAAGGACAGGGTGACAAAAAAAAAAGGGGGGGAAAGACAGAGGAGACACATGTTCAGTGCCAGCAACAAAACCGTTGGTGGAGCAGCCCCATGCACTAGGCCATACACTAACAGTTCTTAGGAAAATCACCTGCCCATGGGGGACTGTGCCTAAGCCCATTTGCTGCACACCGGGAACCCACAAGAGCCTGACTAGGTGTAAATGGCTACTACCACTTTTGGAGTTGGAGTGCCACAGAGCCTGCCTAACAAGTGACCTACCCTAGCAAATTCGCCCTGGCCTAGGGGAACCCACAGCCCACTTCCCCCACCCAGACACCTTGTAAAGCACGCAGAGTCAGCTGAATGACACTGTACTCACCCCTTGTGGCTGCTGTGATGCCCTCAAGCGCCTATCCAACTCCGGATATGCCACCACCAGGATCCGGTACATCAGGGGGATCATGGTGCGACAGGCACCCCTTCCACGTTAGGAGGCCAACCCCAGTACATCTCCCATGCGAATGCCAAGTATCCTGGCTCAGTGCATGACGCTTACATTTTGAGGAATAGCAGCATCCCTTATGTGATGGGCCAACTCCAGAGGCACTGTGTGTGGCTAATAGGTGAGCCCAAGGTCCACACACAGTTTGAATAGGTGTCTGGATATGGGAGAGTCCCTAAGGGTTGGTGTGTGTCTAACAGATACCCCTCGATATTTGCAGGTGACTCTGGTTACCCCAACCTGTCATGGCTACTGACCCCAGTGAGGAATCCCAGGACAAGGGCAGAGGAACGCTACAATGAGGCACATGGGCAAACTAGGAGGATAATAGTGCAGACTTTCAGCCTCCTGAAGGCCAGGTTCCGGTGCCTCAATCTGACAGGTGGCTCCCTATTCTACTCACAGAGGAAGGTGTTCCAGATCATTGTGGCATTTTGTATGTTGCACAACCTGGCTTTGCGACGCCAGGTGCCTTTTCTGCAGGAGGATGGGCCTGATGTTGGGCTTGTGGCAGCTGTGGAGCCTGTGGACAGTGAAGAAGAGGAGGTAGAAGAAGAAGATATAGACAACCAAAACAACATCTTCATGCAATACTTCCAGTGAGACACAGGTAAGAGATTGGCACTGCTCCTCTCATATCAAACTACTGTAGGACATTGCACAATTGTGTATTTTTACCTCTGTGTATGGACCCTGGCAGTTCACTTTGCCTTTACCTTTCACAGATCTGGGTACCACATTCTATATTCTGCTATGTTTACTGCTGGCCAACAACTGCCAAACATTGGTATGTGAAAATGAACATTGACATTGATATTTGTCAGAGAGGTTGTAATAACACACTTGTGAAAGTACAGACTGACTCCAGATCGTTTTGTGTTTCAAGGGTGTTCATTTAAGTGCTGTTCAGTGGAGGGGTATGGGCAATGGGCTGGGGTGATGGTGGAGGAATGTCCATGGTGGAGTCCAGTCTCTTTCTATCACAGGTGCATTGTCCAAGGGGGCATAGGAAGTGGAGTAATGGCCCTTCAAGGTGGTCAGGGTGACATAGTGGGACACAAGGGTGACAATCAGGAGAGTCTTATTTCCTGGCTGGGGTCTTGGCAATGTTCGCTGTCTTCTGCCTGGATTGCAGGGACCGTTTGCGGGGTGGTTCTCCTTCTACAGGGGGTGGGGTGCTGCTGGCCTGTTGGTCCTGTGGCGGGACCTCCTGTCCACTAGCGCCGGCAGAGGTGGAGGGCTGTTCAATATTCAGGCTAGTGTCAGGGGCCCATTGGTGTGCCACTGTGTCCCTCATAGTGTTGGCCATGTCTGCCAGCACCCCTGCAATGGTGACCAGGGTGGTGTTAAGGGACTTCAAGTCCTCCCTGATCCCCAGGTACTGTTTCTTCTGCAGCCACTGGGTCTCCTGAAACTTGGCCAGTACCGTGCCCATGGTCTCCTGGGAATGGTGGCATGCTCCCATGATGTTGGAGAACCCTTCTTAGAGAGTGGGTTCCCTAGGCCTGTCCTCCCCCTGTCGCACAGCAGTCCTCCCAGCTTCCCTGTTGCCCTGTGCCTCTATCCCCTGAACGTGTTCCCACTGCCACTGACCCCAGGTCCCTGATTGTCTTGGGTTATTGGGTTTGTCTGGGGTCCCTGTAGTGGTGGACACACTGCTGATTGACGTGTCCTGGGGACAGTGGCATGGGCCAGCTGGGTGGGTGCTGTGGTGGTGTTTCCTGAAGGGGGAGGTTCAGTGGTGGTTTGTGACTGTGGCAGGGGAACCGACTGTCCAGTAGTCCCTGATGGGCCGGGCTGGTCATCTTGATCCAGGCGTGCAGAGCTGCTGTCCTCACTATGGGCCTCTTCTGTGGGGGGACTGGATATGGCTGGGACCTCCTGTCCGGTGACGTTGGGTAGGGGTCCTGTTGGGGTGTAAATGCATTGTTATTGTATCTGTGTGTGCCATTACCCTCTACTTCTGTGTTTGTATTATTACATTGTCCCTTGTGTGATAGGTGATTTTGTGGCCTGGGTGGGTCTCTCTACTGGACCTGCTTTGGTGATGGGTGTCCATACATTGGTGTTACATGCAGGGCTTCGTTTTGGGATGTGTGGGTTGTGATAGTGGGGTATCTGTCAGAAGTTGGAGTGATGGGTGTGAGGGTAGGGGTAGGCGTTTGTGATGGCATGCAGGTAGGGTGGGAGATATAATAGTAAATATTTGCCTTACCAGAGTCCAGTCCTCCTGCTACTCCTGCTAGGCCCTGGGGATGCATGATCGCCAAGACCTGCTTCTCCCATGTTGTTAGGTGTGGGGGAGGAGGTGGGTGTCTACTGCCAGTCCTCTGTACGGCTACCTGGTGTCTTGATACCACGGAACACACCTTCCCCCGTAGGTCGTTCCAGCTCTTCCTGATGTCATCCCGTGTTTTTGGGTGCTGTCCCACTGCGTTGACCCTGTCGACAATTCTCCGCCATAGCTCCATTTTCCTTGCAATAGAGGTCTGCTGCACCTGTGATCCGAATAGCTGTGGCTCTAACCAGATGATTTTCTCCACCATGACCCTGAGCTCCTCCTCAGAAAACCTGGGGTGTCTTTGAGATGCCATAATGTGGTGTGGGTGATGTGTGAGGTGGTGTTTGTTGTGCTGTGTGAAGTGTTGTGTTGGTGTGTGTTCTTTGAGGTGTGTGGATGTTGTATGAGTGATGGTGTTGTGTGCCTGTGGATGGTGGTGTTGTGTTTGCTATTTTCTCTCTCTCTGCTTCTTCCAAAAATGTCATTGTAAGGGGTATTGGGTAATGTGGTTGTGTGTGTTATAGTGGTGTGAGTATGTGACTGTGGTGTGTGTATGTGTATCAGGTGTGTGTATTTTGAATTGTCCAATGTGGTTGTGTTTTGTAAATGTGTGTGTATTTTGAACGCAGCGGTGTGTACCGCCAATGGATTACCGCGGTTGAAAGACCTCCACGTTGATTCATAAGTCTTGATAGTGTGGGCGTATTCCTATTGGCGTGACAGTGTAGGTTTTACTATTGCCAGTTTATCACTGACCTTTGTTGTGGCGGACTTGTGTTGGTGTCTGTATTGTGACGGATTACGAGATGTGGGTAGTAATACCTGTAACAGGTTTCCGCCACGTCCACGGTTTCTTGACGGCCGTCAGCAAGGCGGTAAGCGGGATTTACGGCCAGGGTTGTAATGAGGGCCATAGTAATGTGTTTTATATGTCCTGACAGTGAAATACTGCTAAATTCATGTTTCACTGTTGCAAGGCCTGTTTCTCTCATAGGTTAACATGGGAGCTACCTTTAAATATGATTAAAGTGTAGATTCCATTTGGGAGCACATAGACTTGGAGTTTGGGGTCTCTGAGCTCATAATTTAAAAATACATCCTTTAGTAAAGTGAATTTTAAGAGTGTCCATTTGAAAATGCCACTTTTAGAAAGTGAGCATTTTCTTTCTTAAACCATTCTGTGGCTCTGCTTGTTTGAGGATTCCCTGTCTGGGTCAGTTGACAGTTGGGCTGTTTGCACCTTTCACTAGACAGTGACACAAAGGGAGCTGGGGTGTAGCCTGCATATCCTGATGAGTCATCTGTGCTAGGAGGGCGGGGAGGAGTGGTCACTCACACCTGAAAGGGCTATGCCTGCCCTCACACAATGCAGTCTCCAACTCACTGGTGTGTGCCTGGGGTCTGGACTGGGCAAAGCAGGATATTGAAAACAACAGAGAATTCTCTTTGAATTAGGCCTACTTCAAAAGCAGAAAGCAGTATAAAAAGAGCCCCCAAAACCCCTGAAAATCAGATCACTTCTGGAAACAAGAGGAACCTCTGGGAAGGAGAAGAGCTGAAGAGCTGAGGAGAAGTGCTGTCCCTTCCTGTGACTGTGCTTTGTTGGGCTAACCTGCAGTTGCTGCTTCTGCCTGTGAAAGGAGACAAAGATTGGACTTTGTTTTGCACTCCTGCTTGATAAGAATCTCCAAGAACTTGAACTGAGCTTGCCTCCTGTTGTTGAAGACTCAGGGCCATCAAAGACTTCCTCTGCTGGTTCCTGTCTCTCTGCTGAGACTCCTGCCTACTAAGTGGTACCCTATCCAGTGCCTGGGCCCTTGAAAGGTGAAGCTGGAAGACAAAGACTGAAAATCCATGCACAGACCGCTGTGCGGGAAAACGTTCGGCGCACCTTCGGTGACGCAGCTGATAAACGACGCACTGCTGGCTTCGCTGCTGAAATCAATGGTTCACCTGCATCACGGCTGGAAGATCGATGCAAAGCAGTTAGAGAAACAACGTGCAACACCTGCTAACGGAGGCTGATAATGACACAAACCCCCATGCAGCGCAGTTTTGTGATACCGTGGGACTGGATTTTCAATGCGAAATCGGTAGGCGCGAAAAAACAACACAGAGCCTGCCCAGACCCAAGGTGCCCGTCCGGATCAATGCATTGCTCTCTTGCAGGAGAGAAGAAACGACACACGCCATCCTGACCGAGGAAGAACAACACACGGTCTCACTTGCGAGTGAGAAATCAATGCATCGCTGGCCTTTTCTGATGCACACTCACCTATGCGGTGTTATTTCAACACTACCCAGGTACGTTTGTACGCTAACAACGTTCTCACTGTTTTCTAAAGGACTTAAGATTCTTATTCTTTGAAAATTCATAACTTGACTTGTGTATGTTGGATTTGTGTTATTTTGGTCCTGTTTTGTTTAAATAAACATTAAATATTTTTCTTAACCTCTGTTGTGTCATTTTGTAGTGTCTTCACTGGTTTACTGTGTGTGTTGGTACAAATATTTTACACATTGCTTCTGAAGTTAAGCCTGCCTGCTTGTGCCAAGCTACCAAGGTGGTTAGCGGGGGTTAACCAAGGGTGATTCTCATTTACCCTGACTAGAGTGAGGGTTCTTGCTTGGACAGGGGATAACCTGACTGCCAACCAAAGACCCAATTCTAACATTAGTGATCAACGGTTGGGATTGGACTGGTTTTTGTACTTGACATACAGTATTTAAGTGTGCACTACTGTTTTCAGTGCAGATTATTACATAACCACATACTACTTGTCTTTGTGATTTATTTTTATTTTTTCTCTTTTTTGGATTTTTCCCTACATCCATTTTGTGGTAATCCTTTATTGACTGTGGAACTTCATTTGGGAACTCTTCTTTCTGCCTTTGGAACTTTGTACTTTTTGATTCTTCATTGTGTATCAATCTGGAGATGCATCAGCTGGAGCTGCTTTTGATTTAGGGAAACTTGAGAGCAATACAGTTGCCCAGTTGAGACAATTCTGCAAAAACCTTGCTTGTTCCATTGAGGGCTCCACCAGGAAGGAGGAGCTGCAAAAGTCACCTAGGACCTGGGTAACAGCCAAGGAAGCTGAAGGGCACACAGGGGAGGAGGAGGAAGAGGAGGAGGAGGAGGAAGAGGAAGAGCAATCCATATCACAATGGTGTAGTGGGTGGGCCTGTTATGTCCAGGGAGAGGGTATCCAGGGCAGGTAGCAGTGTATCATCCAATGGTCTGACTCCTGAAGAGTTGCAGGACAGACAGGCAGAGAGGGCTCACCAGTTAGATTTGGAGAAAATGAGGATGGCCATAGAAGAGAAAAAGTTATTGTTGGCGCACGAGCTCAGCTTGACGGAGTTGGATCAGAGGAGGCAGTCTAGAAGGGATGGTGGCAGCAATACCACAATGAAGCCTGAGAGGAGGGTGCACATTCCTAAAGACCTAGTAAAGGATTACAAGAAGGAGGATGACGTACTGTTGTGGGTTAATGGGTATGAGTCTGCTCTCCATATGAATTTGGTCCCTGAAGCTCATCGTGGGTCTGGTCTGTGGAAGCACTTCAAGGAAGAGGGGAGGGACACCCTGACATCCTTAGGGGATACCCAGAGGCTCACCTACCTCATCATGAAGGACGCCCTGATCACGCAGTATGGTCTCACCCCTGAGCAGTACAAGGAAACGTTTAGGTCCTATAAGAAGAAGGAATCCTAAACACGGCTGGAATGTGTTGATTCTTTTTGCAGGTCACTGGAGGGTTGGGTGTAGTGCAGTAAGGTAACAACATATAATGGGCTTTACAATTTGATTGCTTGGGAGCACTTACGTTTTCCAGCGCTGCGGCAGCACCTAATTGACAGCAATCTGACTGATCCCAGGGAGCTTGCTCAGGAAGCGGATCACTTGGAGAGCACCAGGGTCCAAAAGAGGTATGGGGAGACCACGCCAAGTGTGGGCAGGGTCCCTCTCAGAAGAAAGGGGGATTAAGGGTAAACCAGGGTAGTTCTCTAAAGGGCCCCAACCTAGTTCCCAGGGTCAGGATTCCCAGTCCCCCAGTGAAATGAAGCCATGGTTCTCCAAAGGGAGACCTGTGGAAAGGGGTCCCCCACGTAAGTGTTATGCATGTGACCAGCTGGGTCATATGAGGGGGACCCCAAATGCCCCATGAGTTCATGGGCACCCAGGGTTTGGCTAGTGTAGTGCTTGGGGTGGAGTTGGTTCTAGGTGGGTGGGCGCCCGCTGAGATGACCTTGTCTCACTAGGGGACAATGAGATGGTCAAGAGAACCCTAGTGCCTGAGAACACTAAAAAGTACAGGCAGTTGGTGACCATTAATGGACAGAAGGGTGGAGGCTCTGAGAGACACAGTAGCCAGTATGACTACAGTGAGTAGTCACCTGGTGTCTGAAGAGCAGATAGATCCCCTTGTACCTCACCAAGTAGTTGCAGTGGACAACTCAGAGAGCCTGTGCAGAGTGGCACTGGTTTCCTTTGAATGGGGGGGGTCTCAGGTTCCTTGAATGTAGGTGAGAGTCCAAGCATGCCTGTGGATTGTTTGCTTGGAAATAGCCTGGAGGATTCCCCTTGGAAGGAGGTGGAACACAGGGCACACTGGGAGATGTTGGGTCTGCCTTGGTGGATGTGCGTATCCACCAGGTCAATGGCAGCCCGTCAGGGTGATCAAGAGGCCCTGGAGCCTGAAACAGTGGCCCAGGGGACAGACAACAAGTGGAAGGGCAAGGGGAGCAAGAAACAGTCTCTAGAAGTTCCCACGGTCCCAGAGGTTGGGGAGCATGAGGGTGAGGCTTTGGAGCCTACATGGGAACAGGTGGCTGAACTGGGGGAGGTCCCTGAGCTGCCATAGTGGCTACAGGAAGGGGGACCCACCAGGGAGGCGTTCTGTAAGGCACTGAAAAAATGTCCTACTCTAGTGGGTTTGTGGCAGCAGACTGCAGACCAGATGCCTGGCAAGAAGCCAGGATCTCACCTGATCTATTGGGAGGACAGCCTCATGTATAGTGAGCCTAAGCTTGCTAAGCCTGAGTCAGCCCGTGTGCTGATGGTACCCCAGTGCTTCTGAGCCTTCCTACTAGGTCTGGTTCATGATGTGCCTTTAGCTGGATATTTGGGGCAGGAAAAGACCTTTGAACGGCTTGTCATCCACTTTTACTGGCCCCTAATGTGCAGGCACTCGGGTGCTCACTGCAGGTCTTGCCAGACTTGTCAGGCAAGTGGCAAGAGTGGGGAGAAGCACAAGGTTCCCCTCCAGCCTTTTCCTGTAGTTAGTACCACCATTGAAAGAGTCGTTATTGACATTGTGGTACCTCTGGATCCCAAGACAGCCATGGGCAACAGGTTCATCCTGGTCTTGATGGACCATCCCGCCCGTTACCCAGAAGCCATTTCGCTGAGGTCAATCACTTCCCCTCTGGTGGGTAGTACATTGATGGGGGGTTTACCTGCATGGGGTTCTACAAGGATGTGGTATCTGATAGGGGTACCAATTTCATATCTATGTATATAAAATCCCTGTGGCAGGAGTGTGGGGTAACATATCAGTTCATCACTCCTTACCAACCCCAAAGCAATGGTCTGATTGAGAGATTCAACCACACCTTGAAAGGCATGATCATGGGCCTGTCAGAGCCCTTGAGGGGGAAGTGGTATGT